>NC_061513.1:18895642-18975339 GCF_022539505.1 Lolium rigidum
GAAACCCCGATGCGAAGAACCACGATACGGAAAACCTTCCGTAGCCGCCGCCATCGCGAAGCCAAGATCCGGGGGACAGAGTCTCCTCGTTCCGGCACCCCGCCGAGCGGGGAAGTGCCCCGGGAAGGCTTCTCCATCGACACCGCTGCCATCTCCACCGCCATCTTCATCACCGCTGCCGCTCCCATGAGGAGGGAGTAGTTCTCCATCGAGGCTCGGGCCGTACCGGTAGCTATGTGGTTCATCTCTCTCCTATGTACTTCAATACAATAATCTCATGAGCTGCCTTACATGATTGAGATTCACATGATGATGCTTGTAATCTAGATGTCATTATGCTAGTCAAGTGAGTTTTACTTATGTGATCTCCTGGAGACTCCTTGTCCCACGTGTGTAAAGGTGACAAGCAGTGTGCACCGTGTGGGTCTCTTAGGCCATATTTCACAGTAATACTTATTCACTGTTGAATGGCATAGTGAGGTGCTTATTTATATCTCTTTATGATTGCAATGTGTTTGTATCACAATTTATCTATGTGCTACTCTAGCAATGTGTATTAAAGTAGTTTTATTCCTCCCCGCACGTGTGCAAAGGTGACAGCAGTGTGCACCGTGTTAGTACTTGGTTTATGCTATGATCATGATCTCTTGTAGATTGCGAAGTTAACTATTGCTATGATAATATTGATGTGATCTCTTCCTCCTACATATGCATGAAGGTGACAGTGTGCATGCTATGCTAGTACTTGGTTTAGTCTTTTGATCTATCTTACACTAAAGGTTACTAAAATATGAGCATTATTGTGGAGCTTGTTAACTCCGGCATTGAGGGTTCGTGTAATCCTACGCAATGTGTTCATCATCCAACAAAAGTGTAGAGTATGCATTTATCTATTCTGTTATGTGATCAATGTTGAGAGTGTCCACTAGTGAAAGTGTAATCCCTAGGCCTTGTTCCTAAATATCGCTATCGCTGCTTGTTTACCGTTTTACTCGTGTTACTACCGCTAGCATTACTACCGCTTGTTTACTCGTCCCGGGCAAAGCACTTTTCTCGGGTGCCGTTGCTACTACTTATTCATACCACCCGTATTTCACTATCTCTTCGCCGAACTAGTGCACCTATTAGGTGTGTTGGGGACACAAGAGACTTCTTGCTTTGTGGTTGCAGTGGTTGCATGAGAGGGATATCTTTGACCTCTTCCTCCCTGAGTTCGATAAACCTTGGGTGATCCACTTAAGGGAAACTTGCTGCTGTTCTACAAACCTCTGCTCTTGGAGGCCCAACACTGTCTACAAGAATAGAAGCTCCCGTAGACATCAGTGGTAATATTGCAGGAAGTACAGATGCAGTAAAACAGTAAACAAGCAGCGATAGCAGTATTTAGGAACAAGGCCTAGGGATCATACTTTCACTAGTGGACACTCTCAACTTTGATCACATAACAGAATAAATAGATAGATGCTAGACTCTACACCCTCTTGTTGGATGATGAACACCACTAACTGTGTAGGATTACACGAACCCTGCAACGCCGGAGTTAACAAGCTCCACAATATCTCATGCTCATGTTTAAATAACCTTAGGAGTGCACGACGGATCAACATAACCAAACCAAGTACTCAACATAGCATGCACACACTGTCACCTTCACACACTACGAAAGAGGAGGCACAGATCACATCAATACCATCATACAGCAACAGTTAACTCTCATAAACTACAAGAGATCACAATCATAGCTTCATGCCAAGTACTACACGATGCACACACTGTCACCATTACACCGTGCAGGAGGAATAAACTACTTTTGACAACATCACAATTTATCTGTGTGCTACTCTAGTGATGTTATTAAAGTAGTTTATTCCTCCTGCACGGTGTAATGGTGACAGTGTGTGCATCGTGTAGTACTTGGCGTAGGCTATGATTGTGATCTCTTGTAGTTTATGAAGTTAACTATTGCTATGATGGTATTGATGTGATCTATGCCTCCTTTCGTAGTGTGAAGGTGACAGTGTGCATGCTATGTTAGTACTTGGTTTGGTTATGTTGATCCGTTGTGCACTCTAAGGTTATTTAAACATGAACATCGAATATTGTGGAGCTTGTTAACTCCGGCATTGAGGGTTCGTGTAATCCTACACAGTTAGTGGTGTTCATCATCCAACAAGAGAGTGTAGAGTCTAGCATCTATTTATTTATTCTGTTATGTGATCAAAGTTGAGAGTGTCCACTAGTGAAAGTATGATCCCTAGGCCTTGTTCCTAAATATCGCTATCGCTGCTTGTTTACCTGTTTTACCGCATCCGTACTTCTCGCAATATTACCACCGATGTCTACGGGAGCTTCTATTCTTGTAGACAAGTGTTGGGCCTCCAAGAGCAGAGGTTTGTAGAACAGCAGCAAGTTTCCCTTAAGTGGATCACCCAAGGTTTATCGAACTCGGGGAGGAAGAGGTCAAAGATATCCCTCTCAAGCAACCCCGCAACCACAAAGCAAGAAGTCTCTTGTGTCCCCAACACACCTAATAGGTGCACTAGTTCGGCGAAGAGATAGTGAAATACAGGTGGTATGAATAAGTAGTGGCAACGAGCACCGGAAAAGTGCTTTGCCCGGGACGAGTAAACAAGCAGTAGTAACGCAGCGAGTAGTAACACAAGAAACAAGTAAACAAGCAACGATAGCGTATTTAGGAACAAGGCCTAGGGATTACACTTTCACTAGTGGACACTCTCAACATTGATCACATAACTGTAATAGATAAATGCATACTCTACACTTTTGTTGGATGATGAACACATTGCGTAGGATTACACGAACCCTCAATGCCGGAGTTAACAAGCTCCACAATAATGCTCATATTTTAGTAACCTTTAGTGTAAGATAGATCAAAAGACTAAACCAAGTACTAGCATAGCATGCACACTGTCACCTTCATGCATATGTAGGAGGAATAGATCACATCAATATTATCATAGCAATAGTTAACTTCATAATCTACAAGAGATCATAATCATAGCATAAACCAAGTACTAACACGGTGCACACACTCGTCACCTTTGCACACGTGCAGGAGGAATAAAACTACTTTAATAACATTGCTAGAGTAGCACATAGATAAATTGTGATACAAACACATTGCAATCATAAAGAGATATAAATAAGCACCTCACTATGCCATTCAACAGTGAATAAGTATTCTGAGATGAAATATAGCCTAAGAGACCCACACGGTGCACACACTCGTCACCTTTACACACGTGGGACAAGGAGTCTCCTGGAGATCACATAAGTAAAACTCACTTGACTAGCATAATGACATCTAGATTACAAGCATCATCATATGAATCTCAATCATGTAAGGCAGCTCATGAGATTATTGTATTGAAGCACATAGGAGAGAGATGAACCACATAGCTACCGGTACAGCCCCGAGCCTCGATGGAGAACTACTCCCCCCTCATGGGAGCAGCAGCGGTGATGAAGATGGCGGTGGAGATGGCAGCAGTGTCGATGGAGAAGCCTTCCGGGGCACTTCCCCGCTCCGGCAGGTGCCGGAACAGAGACTCCCGTCCCCCGGATCTTGGCTTCGCGATGGCGGCGGCTCCGGAAGGTTTTCCGTATCGTGGTTTTTCGCATCGGGGTTTCATGATGGAGGCTTTATATAGGCGAAGAGGCGGCGCAGAGGGTCGAAGGGGTGGCCACACCATAGGCTGGCGCGGCCGGGGCCCGGGCCGCGCCACCCTATCATCTCGGGGCCCACAGGGCCCCCTCCGCGGCTCTCGGCTGCTCCGGATGCTTCCAGTGAAAATAGGAACCCGGGTCTTCGTTTCGTCCAATTCCGAGAATATTTCGTTACTAGGATTTACGAAACCAAAAACAGCAGAAAACGAGAACCGGCACTTCGGCATCTTGTTAATAGGTTAGTTCCAGGAAATGCACGAATATGACATAAAGTGTGCATAAAACATGTAGGTATCATCAATATATGGCATAGAACATAAGAAATTATCGATACGTCGGAGACGTATCAAGCATCCCCAAGCTTAGTTCTGCTCGTCCCGAGCAGGTACGATAACAAAGATAATTTCTGAAGTGATATGCCATCATAACCTTGATCATACTATTTGTAAACATATGTAGTGAATGCAGCGATCAAAACAATGGTAATGACATGAGTAAACAAGTGAATCATAAAGCAAAGACTTTTCATGAATAGTACTTCAAGACAAGCATCAATAAGTCTTGCATAAGAGTTAACTCATAAAGCAATAAATCAAAGTAAAGGTATTGAAGCAACACAAAGGAAGATTAAGTTTCAGCGGTTGCTTTCAACTATAACATGTATATCTCATGGATAATAGTCAACATAAAGTAATATAACAAGTACAATATGCAAGTATGTAGGAATCAATGCACAGTTCACACAAGTGTTTGCTTCTTGAGGTGGAGAGAGATAGGTGAACTGACTCAACATAAAAGTAAAAAAGAATGGTCCTTCAAAGAGGAAAGCATCGATTGCTATATTTGTGCTAGAGCTTTTATTTTGAAAACATGAAACAATTTTGTCAACGGTAGTAATAAAGCATATGAGTTATGTACATTATATCTTACAAGTTGCAAGTCTCATGCATAGTATACTAATAGTGCCCGCACCTTGTCCTAATTAACTTGGACTACCGGATCTTTGCAATGCACATGTTTTGACCAAGTGTCACAATGGGGTACCTCCATGCCGCCTGTACAAAGGTCTAAGGAGAAAGCTCGCATTTTGGATTTCTCGCTTTTGATTATTCTCAACTTAGACATCCATACCGGGACAACATGGACAACGAGATAATGGACTCCTCTTTAATGCATAAGCATGTGGCAACAATTATTATTCTCATATGAGATTGAGGATATATGTCCAAACCGAAACTTCCACCATGAATCATGGCTTTAGTTAGCGGCCCAATGTTCTTCTCTAACAATATGCATGCTCCAACCATAAAGGTGGTAGATCTCTCTTACTTCGGACAAGACGGACATGCATAGCAACTCACATGATATTCAACAAAGAATAGTTGATGGCGTCCCCGAAACATGGTTATCGCACAACAAGCAACTTAATAAGAGATAAAGTGCATAAGTACATATTCAATACCACAATAGTTTTTAAGCTATTTGTCCCATGAGCTATATATTGCAAAGGTGAATGATGGAATTTTAAAGGTAGCACTCAAGCAATTTACTTTGGAATGGCGGATAAATACCATGTAGTAGGTAGGTATGGTGGACACAAATGGCATAGTGGTTGGCTCAAGTATTTTGGATGCATGAGAAGTATTCCCTCTCGATACAAGGTTTAGGCTAGCAAGGTTATTTGAAACAAACACAAGGATGAACGGTGCAGCAAAACTCACATAAAAGACATATTGTAAACATTATAAGACTCTACACCGTCTTCCTTGTTGTTTAAAACTCAATACTAGATATTATCTAGACTCTAGAGAAACCAAATATGCAAACCAAATTAGCAAGCTCTAAGTGTTTCTTCATTAATGGGTGCAAAGTATATGATGCAAGAGCTTAAACATGAGCACAACAATTGCCAAGTATCAAATTATCCAAGACATTATAGCAATTTACTACATGTATCATTTTCCAATTCCAACCATATAACAAATTAACGAAGAAGAAACTTCGCCATGAAAATTAAAAGCTAAGAACACATGTGTTCATATGAACCAGCGGAGCGTGTCTCTCTCCCGCACAAGCATTTATTCAAACAAAAACAAAAACAAAAGCACACAGACGCTCCAAGTAAAGTACATAAGATGTGGCCGAATAAAAATATAGTTTCAAGAGAAGGAACCTGATAATTTGTCGATGAAGAAGGGGATGCCTTGGGCATCCCCAAGCTTAGACGCTTGAGTCTTCTTATAATATGCAGCGGTGAACCACCGGGGCATCCCCAAGCTTAGAGCTTTCACTCTCCTTGATCATAGTATATCATCCTCCTCTCTTGACCCTTGAAAACTTCCTCCACACCAAACTCGAAACAAACTCATTAGAGGGTTAGTGCATAATTAAAAACTCACATGTTCAGAGGTGACACAATCATTCTTAACACTTCTGGACATTGCTCAAAGCTACTGGAAGGTAATGGAACAAAGAAATCCACCCAACACAGCGAAAGAAGCAATGCGAAATAAAAGGCAGAATCTGTCAAAACAGAACAGTCCGTAAAGACGAATTTTAAAAGGGCACCAGACTTGCTCAAATGAAAATGCCCAAATTGAATGAAAGTTGTGTACATATCTGAGGATCACTCACGTAAATTGGCATAATTTTCTGAGTTACCTACAGAGAATTAGACCCAGATTCGTGACAGCAAAGAAATCTGGAACTGCGCAGTAATCCAAATCTAGTACTTACTTTACTATCAAAGACTTTACTTGGCACAACAAAACATAAAACTAAGATAAGGAGAGGTTGCTACAGTAGTAAACAACTTCCAAGACACAAATATAAAACAAAGTACTGTAGCAAAATAAACACATGGGTTATCTCCCAAGAAGTTCTTTTCTTTATAGCCATTAAGATGGGCTCAGCAGTTTTAATGATGCACTCGCAAGAGATAGTATTTGAAGCAAAAGAGAGCATCAAGAAGCAAATTCAATACACATTTAAGTCTAACATGCTTCCTATGAAGAGGCATCTTGTACACAAATGAATTCATGAAGAACAAAGTGACAAGCATAGGAAGATAAAACAAGTGTAGCTTCAAAAATTTCAGCACATAGAGAGGCATTTTAGTAACATGAAAATTTCTACAACCATATTTTCCCCTCTCATAATAACTTTCAGTAGCAACATGAGCAAACTCAACAATATAACTATCACATAAAGCATTCTTATCATGAGTCTCATGCATAAAATTATTATTCTCCACATAAGCATAATCAATTTTATTAGTAATAGCGGGAGCAAATTCAACAAAGTAGCTATCATTATTATTCTCATCAAGTGTAGGAGGCATAGTATTATCAAAGAAAATTTTCTCCTCAATGCTTGGGGGACTAAAAAGATCATGAAAACCAGCTTCCCCAAGCTTAGAACTTTCTACATTATTATCAACAATGGTGTTCAAAGCGTTCATACTAATATTACTACCAGCATGCAAATAAGATTCCATAGGTTTTTTAATTTTCGCATCAAACAATTCATATTTTAAATCAGGAAATAGAATAAGAAGCTCATTGTTGTCCATTATGCCAAACTAGTGTAAACAAGAAACAAAAAGATGCAATTGCAGGATCTAAAGGAAATAGCTTCGAGCACAAACACAACGGCGCCAGAAAACTACTGTTACCCGGAACCGGAGTATGAGTGCCTTTTTACCTTTCCTCCCCGGCAACGGCGCCTAGAAAAGTGCTTGATGTCTACGGGAGCTTCTATTCTTGTAGACAGTGTTGGGCCTCCAAGAGCAGAGGTTTGTAGAACAGCAGCAAGTTTCCCTTAAGTGGATCACCCAAGGTTTATCGAACTCAGGGAGGAAGAGGTCAAAGATATCCCTCTCAAGCAACCCCGCAACCACAAAGCAAGAAGTCTCTTGTGTCCCCAACACACCTAATAGGTGCACTAGTTCGGCGAAGAGATAGTGAAATACAGGTGGTATGAATAAGTAGTGGCAACGGCACCGGAAAAGTGCTTTGCCCGGGACAAGTAAACAAGCAGTAGTAACGCAGACAGTAGTAACACGATAGAAAACGATAAACAAGCAGCGATAGCGTATTTAGGAACAAGGCCTAGGGATTACACTTTCACTAGTGGACACTCTCAACATTGATCACATAACAGAATAGATAAATGCATACTCTACACTTTTGTTGGATGATGAACACATTGCGTAGGATTACACGAACCCTCAATGCCGGAGTTAACAAGCTCCACAATAATGCTCATATTTTAGTAACCTTTAGTGTAAGATAGATCAAAAGACTAAACCAAGTACTAGCATAGCATGCACACTGTCACCTTCATGCATATGTAGGAGGAATAGATCACATCAATATTATCATAGCAATAGTTAACTTCATAATCTACAAGAGATCATAATCATAGCATAAACCAAGTACTAACACGGTGCACACATCTGTCACCTTTGCACACGTGCGAGGAGGAATAAAACTACTTTAATAACATTGCTAGAGTAGCACATAGATAAATTGTGATACAAACACATTGCAATCATAAAGAGATATAAATAAGCACCTCACTATGCCATTCAACAGTGAATAAGTATTCTGTGAAATATAGCCTAAGAGACCCACACGGTGCACAAACTGTCACCTTTACACACGTGGGACAAGGAGTCTCCGGAGATCACATAAGTAAAACTCACTTGACTAGCATAATGACATCTAGATTACAAGCATCATCATATGAATCTCAATCATGTAAGGCAGCTCATGAGATTATTGTATTGAAGCACATAGGAGAGAGATGAACCACATAGCTACCGGTACAGCCCCGAGCCTCGATGGAGAACTACTCCCCCCTCATGGGAGCAGCAGCGGTGATGAAGATGGCGGTGGAGATGGCAGCGGTGTCGATGGAGAAGCCTTCCGGGGGCACTTCCCCGCTCCGGCAGGGTGCCGGAACGAGACTCCTGTCCCCCGGATCTTGGCTTCGCGATGGCGGCGGCTCCGGAAGGTTTTCCGTATCGTGGTTTTTCGCATCAGGGGTTTCGTGACGGAGGCTTTATATAGGCGAAGAGGCGGCGCAGGAGGGTCGAAGGGGTGGCCACACCATAGGCTGGCGCGGCCAGGGCCCAGGCCGCGCCACCCTATCATCTGGGGCCCACAGGGCCCCTCCGGCGGCTCTCGCGTGCTTCGGATGCTTCCGGTGAAAATAGGAACCTGGGTCTTCGTTTCGTCCAATTCCGAGAATATTTTGTTACTAGGATTTCTGAAACCAAAAACAGCAGAAAACATGAACTGGCACTTCGGCATCTTGTTAATAGGTTAGTTCCAGAAAATGCACGAATATGACATAAAGTGTGCATAAAACATGTAGGTATCATCAATAATATGGCATAGAACATAAGAAATTATCGATACGTCGGAGACGTATCAACCACCATCAACCACACGCCAGCAAGCACTTTTCTGGCGCCGTTACTACTGCTCATACTTATTCATACCACCTGTATTTCACTATCTCTTCGCGGAACTAGTGCACCTATTAGGTGTGTTGGGGATACAGGAGACTTCTTGCTTTGTGGTTGCAGGGTTGCACGAGAGGGATATCTTTGACCTCTTCCTCCCTGAGTTCGATAAACCTTGGGTGATCCACTTAAGGGAAACTTGCTGCTGTTCTACAAACCTCTGCTCTTGGAGGCCCAACACTGTCTACAAGAATAGAAGCACCCGTAGACATCACACCACTAGTGATCTGTGGACCCCGGTCCTATTCTTTACATCTGAAATACAATCTGCTGCAATTGTTCTTTACTGTTCTTCGCAAACAACCATCATCATCCACACTATACATCTAATCCTTTGTTTACAACAAGCCGGTGAGATTGACAACCTCACTGTTACGTTGGGGCAAAGTTCACGTGATTGTGTTGTGCGAGTTCCACGTTGGCGCCGGAATCCCTGGTGTTGCGCCGCACTACACTCCGCCACCAACAACCTTCAACGTGCTTCTTGGCTCCTACTGGTTCCATAAACCTTGGTTTCTTTCTGAGGGAAAACTTGCTACTGTACGCTGATGACCCACAAGTATAGGGGATCGCAACAGTCTTCGAGGGAAGTATTACCCAATTTATTGATTCGACACAAGGGGAGACAAAGAACACTTGAAAGCCTTAACAACGGAGTTGTCAATTCAGCTGCACCTGGAAATAGACTTGCTCGCAAGAGTTTATCAGTAGTAACAGTTTTATAGCAGTAGCAGTAGTGAAATAACAGCAGCAGAAGCACCTTACTCATCAAATTAAAACAAGAGTCATCCACCTATGTGTCATGATATTAGAGCATGCCCAAGCCTATAAAAGGAACCCTCTACCTCATTCATCTCATCATCTTGCACCATGATGCAAGAAGACCAACACATTGAGCTACTCCATAAAATAGTTAGGATCAAGATGAAGCTAGGAAGTTGGCTATCACATGGCGATCTCCACCTCTCTCCACCCACCTCACCCTAACCATGGCGATCTCCACCTCTAGACCATGGATGCGCTTCTCCACTGGGATTTCTCCCCTGGCCGGGCAGTGGCCGATCAGGTGCGTCGTTGCTTTGGTTGTCCGGTTCATTTCTCTCCCTCTCCTTTGGCGAAAGAGTTCTTCTTGGTGGTGTCCTTCTCTTCGGCTTCCTTTCCTCTGACTGAAGAATCAGTGGGTCTTGCCCTACAATGTTGTATTGGAGGAATTTGTTCCAGTTTGAGGATCTTCAAATTAAGTGATCGACGTTTTAGGTTCTCTGTTTTTTCAAACAAGGTTGGGCATTTCATATATGGTTTGAAAGATCGTGTGTGGCTAGACTTTGTCTGCCATTTTTCTCTCTATAGAGGGGACACATCTGGTATTCTTCGCAACAATGAGAGTTCATCCTGGTCTTCAGATTCTCATATCTTGGAGGTGGCACAACGAAGTCCAACTCGTATTAAACCTTCATTTCATGTTCTGGCTGCTAGTGCAGCTCGGGATCCAGTTTCATCTGCTAAAGAACTTGCAAAGTTTGGTTTTAAACCTTTTGATCATCGGCCAGATTCTTCTGTATCACCCTGTTTGCCAGATTCAAGTTCTTCTTTGAAGTTCAAGCCAAACTTGATCAGTTTTGGAAGTCTCCCCAATCAAATCGATGTGTCCAAGGAAACTGATATTCATATTAGGAAGACTTTTATTGGCTTGAATTGTGCCCGGACTTTGTGCTCTCGTTTGCCTATTCAAACTCTTGAGATCTTGGAGGATCAACGGCAGGCTGGTTATAGCGAGGAGGAAATTATGGACATGCTGAAATTGCCTTTTATCCCGCCCAAAGAGCTCTCTTTTGAATTTATTGGCAGGTGTTCACGTTGTGGGCTCAAAGATCACCTGAAGCCCAAGTGCCCTGGCATTTGTTTGCAGTGTCAGCGTCTGGGCCATAAGTGCAATACATGTTCTGTTTTGGCCCAACAACCAGCTCTTCAACGACAAAAGAAACAAAAGCAGGCTATCCAGGGTTTCCAGGGTTTTTCTCGTCGGCCAAAGAAACAAATCTGGAGAATTAAAGCTGTCCAAGATCCCTTGGTACATATTAAGGTTTCTTCCAAAAAGGTATGGGTCCCTAAACAGAAAAAGGAAAGTGCCGATTCGGTTCCCCTTGCTACAGCATACGTTGCCGTTTCGTCTCCTCTCCCTGACCCTGCCCTGAGCTCCACCACCCCCGTCCGGCGACTTGCATCTGCGCCACCTCTGCTGCGCGACCAAGCCATGGCAACGTTCCCTGTTAATCCCTTGGCCTTTCTACCTGAAGGGATGACGATTGATCAAGGGCCGCCAGATCGCAAGGTACGAACTGATTTGGTTGTCCCTGCTATTGCGCCATTGCAAAATGATAGAGTCCTGGTAGCTGAAACCAACCGATTTATTCCTATTCATCTGCGTGAGAAAATGCGTGAAGATATAAGGGACATGCTGGTAGAATCTGGTCACATAGTCAGATATTTTGATGATCACCCGTTTGGTATTGGGGTCTACACATTCAGGGACACCCTTACTGCTGATACCGTATCTGGACTCACATTTGAACTTGATGAGATTACTACTATCACTTTTGTCAAGCATGATGAAGCAAAAAATATGCGTCTCACTGCCTTTGGGAGGGAAACTTGGCTCTTGTATCTTGGTTTTCCCCTGAACTATCAAACTACACAGATAATTAGCAGTGCTGTAGAGGATTTTGGTCTCTTGTCGATCTGGCGTAACCCCGTGGAAACAATAAATTTGTCCTAGTCAGGGCTGCCATAGTTGATCCTAAATTTGTCCCAAAGACTCTTGTGATACACCAACCGGGGGTGCTAGACGCAGCTGGACTGTCCCCGTGATAATGTTAAGGAGCACCGATCGGAATGCGCATGAGGCTGCAGATACCTCCTCCTCCCGAAGATCCTCCTTCAAACAACCCACATCCATTATATGGTCCCGATCCTACTCGCTGAAGACATTTACCAGCACCAACTTGCTATATGGTTGCAGCAGAATCAACCACAATATCATGGAGGAGGTCATAATCATGGACATCAGCACATGCATCACCCTATACAACCAGAGATAAACAATATTGTAGCTGGCCAGGAACTGAATATACATGCAGATGTGCTTCAAGATCAAGAGGGAGTCTAGGCAGCACCACATTTATTCAATTTTCAAGCCATGCTTGCTGAACAGGGGGTTCCTTTTGAAGCTGGACTTCCTCCACCAGCTAATAATGTACTTGACAGCCCTCTGCAAGCTTGGACTGATATGGTTGACTCTCCTTCCTCCAGATCATAGCTCCCAGGATATAATGATGGTTGACATCCCTCAAGAGCAAGCAAACCACCTGTCTTCGCTTTGTTTCGGATCTCTCAGCAGATTTAACTGCAGAAATATGGGCCAAAATCACTTTGGCAAAGGCTGCTATGTCCTCTGTTTTGGTGCCCAACATTTCTTTGGACAATACACATCATATAACCTTCAAAGTGCAGATGGATTCAGTGATGGTGTATGAATTGCTGGGGGAGTATTTCCTTTTGCAGTCTGGAAGAAAACAATCTACACAGGATTCCCTGGCTGTGTCCTCTATGAATCTTGAATACCCTGCTGAAGCTTTAACTTCCTCTGATGATTGCACTGTTGACTCTTCTCTAAATGAAATAGCAGATATGAAAGGAAAGGGTATTGTGATAACAGAGCCTGAATGCACTTCCCAGGTGAGAAGAAGCTCCAGGATTAATAA
Organism: Lolium rigidum; assembly: GCF_022539505.1. Taxonomy (NCBI): domain Eukaryota; kingdom Viridiplantae; phylum Streptophyta; class Magnoliopsida; order Poales; family Poaceae; genus Lolium; species Lolium rigidum. The sequence continues at coordinate 18,908,621 of NC_061513.1, forward strand.
GTATGATGGTTTTAATCACAAGAATCTCTCTGAAGCAAGAACTAGCAAATCCAAAGTAAAACAGAGGAAAATTCCAGTCGTCAAGCAGAAGATTCAGTAAAACTAAAAAGCTACCCCGTAATGTAGTTTCTCGCTTGTCCACACCAACCTGGATGCTACACCAATTCCTGTGCTCCAATCCATTGGAGTAAATTTATGTGGTGTGCCTCCTGAAGAACTTGCTGAAGGACTTCTCCTTGCTCCACCCATGCCTGAAGTTCAGATCACTGCTCTGGAGGCAAGCAAGACCAAGGATGCTGCATAGGCAGTGGCTTCATATTATTCTCTGTAATAAATTATGAACTTCCTGAAAAATGGATTGTATTATGTTGGAATATTCGTGGGCTTAATGCCAAAACTAAGCAACTTGCTCTTTTGAATGCTATAAAAATTAGTGGCTGTGATGTTTTATGTCTGCAAGAAACAAAAAAGGAGCATTTTGATTTGCAATTCATCAAATCCTGTTGTCCATCTTGCTTTGATGAATTTGTTTATGTCCCTTCGTTGGTGCATCCGGAGGTTTAATCATCATATGGAAAAGCTCTGTATTTTCTCGGGATTGTTATGCACTCGTGAATCTTTTGCTTTATCTCGTATACTTCACCTCCAAGCAATCATCCAAGTCCCTGGACTCTAATTAATATTTATGGGCCCTGCCAAGGGGAACACAGAGATAAATTTGTTCAATGGCTATATGCTCTCACTATTCCTGCTGATGAAGATTGGCTTTTTGTGGGTGATTTTAATTTCATTAGATCACCCAGCAACAGAAACAAGCCTGGAGGAAATGTTAATGATATGCTCACATTTAATGACATCATTCGTACACAAAATCTCACTGAGCTTCCTATCAAAGGGAGAAAATATACATGGAGCAACATGCAAGATGACCCTTTGCTTGAGCAATTGGACTGGTTTTTTACCTCTCCACACTGGACATCAATATATCCCCGCTACCACCTGTCATTACTCAGGGTAAACCAACGTCCGATCATACCCCGTACAATCACCATTGAAACAAAAATCCCCGGTAGCAAAATCTTTAGATTTGAACCCTTCCGGGTGGCTCATCCCGGTTTCCAACAAGTGGTCTCCGATAGTTGGAATAAACCTCGTTTACAAACAGAATAGTGCAACTCGTGCTCAATGCTAAATTTAAAAGACTCAGATATGACCTCAAGCATTGGAGCAAATCTATATCCAAACTATCTATCTGCATAAAAAATTGCAATCAAGCAATAGCTGAAATTGATAAGTTGGAGGAAACTAGAACTCTATCCACACCAGAAGTGAACTTCCGCAGGATATTAAAAGTACACTTGGCTAGGCTGCTTTCATATCAACATGAATACTGGAAAAAGAGATGTACTATTAGATGGACTAAATTTGGAGATGAAAACTCAAAGTTCTTTCAAGCTTTTGCTACTGAAAGGCATAGAAGAAATTATGTTGCTTCCCTCTTACTGCCTAATGGAAACATTGTTACTGAACACAAGGAGAAAGAAGATATTATTTTCCAGACATATAAAGACAGACTTGGTACTTGCTCCACACCACAGATGAAATTTGATTTATCAGAATTAATTACACCTATTCCTGGCCTGGAAGAATTGACCACTCCTTTCACTAAGCAAGAAATAGATGATGTGATTAAATTCATGCCAGCAGACAAGGCACCAGGACCTGATGGATTTAGTGGTATTTTCTTGAAGAGCTGCTGGTCAATTATCAAGGAGGATATTTACGATACCGTGCTTCAGCTTTTATGAAGGGAATCTGAACCTTGAGAGTATTAATATGGGGTATATCACACTCATCCCAAAAATTGGAACCCCTGAAGGAATTAATGATTATAGGCCAATCACTCTGCTGAATTGTGTACTAAAAATCATAACTAAATTATTGGCCAATAGACTACAGAAGATTGTTCTTAGAATTATTCATAAAAATCAATATGGATTTCTAAAAGGGAGAACTATTCAAGACTGCTTAGCTTGGGCATTTGAATATTTATATCAGTGTGAAAAATCCAACCAAGAAATTCTCTTACTTAAGCTTGACTTTGCAAAGGCATTTGATACCATTGATCACAGTGCTATGCTCAAGATAATGCAAGCAAATGGGTTTTGATGAGAAATGGATTTCTTGGATACAAGCTATTTTTGGCACCGGTAAATCTGCTGTCCTACTTAATGGAGTTCCCGGGAGACAGCTTCTTCGTAGAATGTGGTGTCGACAGGGAGATCCTTTGTCTCCTCTTCTCTTTGTTCTTGCTCGCAGCATCTCTTGCAATCCGCCATTAATAAAGCATTCAGAGATAACATTCTTCAAGCCCCATTCTCCACCACTTATCAAATGGATTTTCCTGTGGTCCAATATGCCGATGACACACTTATTATTATGAAGGCATGTTCTACTCGAGGTTCGATCATGAAAGAAATCCTGCGTAAGTATGCGGACTCAACAAAGCTTACACATCAATTTTCACAAATCCTCCCTCATACCAATAAACATCTCCAATCAACAGGCCAACTTCCTTGCTGGCCTTCTGGGTTGCAGTCTGGCTACAATGCCTTTTACATACTTGGGCTTACCACTGGGCACAACCAAACCAACAGTTCAAGATTTAATGCCTCTTGTGGATAGGATTGAGAGAAGAGTCTCAGCAACCTTCTTAATGATGAATTATAGTGGCAGGGTTACAGTGGTGAATTCTCTCCTTACCTCAATAGCAAACTTCACCATGTGTTCAATTCAGATTAACCCCAAAATTTTAGAGCATGTGGAGAAAATAAGAAGGCACTGTCTTTGGAACAAGAAAACAGAGGATGGGGAGAAAAGCAATTCCCTAGCTGCCTGGGATATGGTCTGCAAGCCAAAGGACAAAGGAGGATTAGGTGGTCTAAATCTCAAAATACAGAATGAAGGGTTACTCCTCAAGTATCTACACAAGTTTTATAACAAAGCAGACATTCCTTGGGTTCACTTACTATGGAATACCTATTATAATGGGAAAGTACCACATAACTTGAATCCATGTGGATCAAATTGGTGGCGCAGTATTTTTAATCTTTCTCCTATCTACAGAGGAATCTCTATGAGTAATATTAAGGATGGAAGAAGTACACTCTTTTGGAAGGACAAGTGGTTGCAAGACATTAACTCGTAAATATTTCCCGAGCCTTTTCCTTCACCAAAAAAGAAGATATATCGATCGTGGATTTTTTAACCTCTCAACATTTATCACGGAATTTCCACCTGCCATTAACACCACAAGCTCTTGATGAACTCAGAACTTTACAGAGTCTAGCTGGTCACATTGACTTTTCCACTGATACTCATGATTCCTGGACCTATGAATGGGGTTCTAAGGAATACTCCCCAAAGGCATATTATAAGTTCTGCTTCAGAGAATGTACTGCTCATAAAGCCTTTGCTTGGTTATGGAAATCCAAGTGTACCCCAAAACTGAAATTCTTTTGGTGGCTAGTGCTAGTGGATAGGCTAAATACTAGAAATATGCTCAGAAGAAGAAACTACACCATCAATTCCACATACAATTGTCTGATGTGCTCCTCACCACCGGAAGAAACCATTGAACATATGATCTTTCACTGTGATTTTAGTAAAGCATGTTGGAGCAAATTACATATGGTGTGGTCAACAAATGGGGACAGGATCGGAGATCATACAAAAAGGTCGTGATGCTTGGAAAAAACCCCTATACATGGAAATAGTGATTGTTGCATCCCGGAGCATATGGAAGGAAAGAAACAATAAACTCTTCAATGGTATAGATCCGGATATTCAATCCTGGGCTAGAAGATTCAAGCAAGATTTTGCTCTGCTGGAACACAGAACAAAGAAGGATTTGCATCCCTCCATCACCAAACTATTAGACACTCTTTAGAACTCTTCTCCCCCTACTCCCTTGTGTCTCTGTCAGAGCTTGTAAAATGTAAATTTGTAACTGTACTTCGGCTTTCAGGCCCATATAAATATAGAAAACAGTAGGAGCCTTTCCTACTGTTAGAGTTTTCAAAAAAAAAAAAAAAATAACAGCAGCAGAGTAACGAAAACAGCAGTAGTGATTATAGTAAACAGCAGGATTAAAATACTGTAGGCACGGGGACGGATGACGGGCGTTGCATGGATGAGAGAAACTCATGTAACAATCATAGCAGGGCATTTGCGAGATAATAATAAAACGGTGTCCAAGTACTAATCAATCAATAGGCATGTGTTCCAATTATAGTCGTGCGTGCTCGCAATGAGAAACTTGCACAACATCTTTTGTCCTACCAGCCGGTGGCAGCCGGGCCTCAAGGGAAACTACTCGGATATTAAGGTACTCCTTTTAATAGAGTACCGGAGCAAAGCATTAACACTCCGTGAACACATGTGATCCTCACATCGCTACCATTCCCTCCGGTTGTCCCGATTTCGTCACTTCGGGGCCATTGGTTCCGGACAGCGACATGTGTATACAACTTGCGGTGTAAGATCATAAACAACGAATATCTTCATGAATCAATAACATGTTCAGATCTGAGATCATGGCACTCGGGCCCTAGTGACAAGCATTAAGCATAACAAGTTGCAACAATATCATAAAGGTACCATCTACGGACACTAGGCACTATGCCCTAACAATCTTATGCTATTACATGACCAATCTCATCCAATCCCTACCATCCCCTTCGGCCTACAGCGGGGAATTACTCACACATGGATGGGGGAAACATGGCTGGTTGATGGAGAGGCGTTGGCGGTGATGGCGGCGATGATCTCCTCCAACTCCCCGTCCCGGCGGAGTGCCAGAACGGAGACTTCTGGCTCCCGAGACGGAGTTTCGCGATGTGGCGGCGTTCTGGAGGGTTTCTGGCGACTTCGACTTCTCCCCCGGCGTTTTTAGGTCGAGGCGAATAAGTAGTCCGAAGGGGGGCATCGGAGGCCAGCCGAGGGGGCCACACCATAGGGCCGCGCGGCCCCCCCTAGGCCGCGCCGCCTTATGGTGTGGGGCCCTCGGGCCTCCACTTCAATTGTCCTTCTGGCTCCGTCGTATTCCGGGAAAATAGGCCCTTTCGTCAAAATCCCGAGGTTTTTCCCGAAAGTTGGATTTCCGCACAAAAACGAGACACCAGAACAGTTCTCGCTGAAAACAGCGTTAGTCCGTGTTAGTTGCATCCAAAATACACAAATTAGAGGCAAAACAATAGCAAAAGTGTTCGGGAAAGTAGATACGTTTTGGACGTATCAACTCCCCCCAAGCTTAGCTTATTGCTTGTCCTCAAGCAATTCAGTTAACAACTGAGCGATAAAAGAACTTTCACAAACACATTTGTTCATATGATGTATATATTATGATATGGCTAATACTTAAACAGTTCATAATAGGATACATGCAAATAAGATCATCTAACAGCTATGTCAATCATGAAAAGGTACCAACAATTAATAATAAGCATCATGAATCATGTATACAAGCAGGATTGCAATGTTCATAAGAGAATATGATAAAGTGGTATCTCGCTTGCTCGTATTTGATCGGCAAAACATAAATGCCCGGCACCTCCGGAGTTCATAGAAAGACTAGAAGTAGTGATTGTCAAAGATAAAAGCATCAAAGTTATACCACAATCAATCATATTTTGAGACAAGCATATTACACTAAGAATGACAGTTGTGCTCTCAAGAAAGTGCTCAAAGAAAGGATGGAGACACAACATAAAAGTAAAAGATTGACCCTTCGCAGAGGGAAGCAGGGATTAACATGCGCTAGAGCTTTTCATTTGTAAAGCAGGAGTAAAATTATTTTGAGAGGTGTTTGTTTTTGTCAACGAATGGTAATGGGTACACCAACTACCTCGCCAACCGGACTCCCAAGAGCGGCTCCCATGAATTATTTGCATTTTTATGTGGCACTCCTTCCCACCTTTCTTACACAAACCATGGCTAACCGAATCCTCGGGTGCCTGCCAACATTCACGTACCATGAAGGAGTGCCCTTTTAGTTTTATTATGATGATGACACTCCCCCCAACCTTTGCTTACACAAGCCATGGCTAACCGAATCCTTCGGGTGCCGTCCAACAATCACAAACCATGGAGGAGTGTCTATTTAAGTTAATTAATTCGGGACTGGGAATCCCATTGCCGACTCTTTTTGCAAAATTATTGGATAAGCGGATGTGCCACTAGTCCATATGAGAGTCCGTCAAAAGTAAATGACAAGGTTGAAAGCTAAACACCACATACTTCCTCATGAGCTATGAAACATTAACACAAATTAAGAAGCATTTTGAAGATTTTAAAGGTAGCGCATGAGAATTTACTTGGAATGGTTTGAAATGCCATGCATAGGTATTTATGGTGTACACTCCGGAATAACTTGGTTTTCATGTGTTTGGAGGCACGAGCAGCGTTCCCGCTCAGTACAAGTGAAGGCTAGCAAAAGACTAGGGAGCGACAAATCAAGAGAGCAATGAATCGTCATAATCATGCTTGCGGCAAAATAAATTAACCGAGGCATAAAAGTGATACCGGAACTCGAAGCAATGTAAATCATTGAGGCTTAATTGACTTTTGTTCAGTCATATGCATGCGTGAGCATGTGCCAAGTCGATATAAATGAATTATTCAGAGGAGGATACCACAATGCCATACTTACTTATGAATAAAACAACGCAAGCAAACATCCATGACATGCTACTCATATTAATAAATTGGAGCTAATCATGAGAGATCATGAACTACTAGACTTTCCTAAATGACATATACCTCACATGAACCAACTAAGCATGCTCACATGGATGAGTATATGTACAAAAATGAAAACAAATATAGTTCATACCAGCCTCTCACCACAATCAGATTGTCGTAGATCGTCATTATTGCCTTTTCACTTGTGTAGCTTGGATAATATGAAATGAAAACCACGCTCCAGCCACCGAAGACCATTGAACTCAAGATGAACTTTACAAACCAAAGAAGAACAGCAAATATTTTTGGTGTTTTCGAATTTGAGAATAAGAACAAAAGGAAACAAGCAAACAAAGCAAAATCTTTTGGGTTTTCTTACAGCAAACTAGCAATAGCAAATAAAGCGAAACAAATGCAAGAAACCAAGATAAACAAATGGTGAAGAGAAACAACAGAAATATTTTTGGTCTTTTTGTGTTTTGGGAAAGAAACAAAGTGAAAGCAAGAGATAGCAAACTAAAAGAAACACAGAAAAGCGAGATGGCAGAAATCTGCCAAATCCTGACAGCAGTAGAGAAATCGATTTTTACAAAAATCTTACGTTGCTCAGTTCAAAAAGTGTTCAACTAATGAAAGTTAGATAACAACCTGGGGAACATGCACAAAAATTGGCTTCGCAAAATAGCGTTCTGGCTGTGCGCACGAATTTTTACGGTAACAGCCCAGAATCTGTTTTCAGGCAGCACTTCCCCAAATATCATCTTCCTCTCATTAGAAAACCACTCAAAGAGACTAAACAAGTATGTACAAGTATCCAGCAACCATAATATGCAAAGAATGAGTGATGCCGGTATACCTCCCCCCAAGCTTAGCCTTTTGGCCTAAGTGGAGTTCAACCCCATCGAGGGCCTGGGTTCCACGCCGGTGGATCATATGTGGAGTAGTCATAATAAGGTGCCAATGCAGAAGAAAAGCGTGGGGGTTCCTCATACCCAGCTTGTGGATGCGAAGAGCTTGCTGCATCGGATGACGAGTCGAGGTGTTCCTCGACCTCATCTGTGTTGTCTCGTGCACGATGGCTTCCTCCCTCGATGTATGCGTTAACCGCACTTTCCGTGACGGACCAATCCTCCCCGGAATCAAAGTTAAACGAGAGAAGGTGCAGGCAATCCTACTAATTTTTCAACTTTCTTAGTCCTTGTCCAAGATTTCTTGTAAAATGTTATTCTATAAGACAGGTTCCCTAAATTAGACGAACTAGAAAGAAATTCATGCTTAATCATGGAAGCTATGTCAAGTTTCTCCATGGGTAGCGGAATATCAAGATGGTGAGGTCTCACATTATGCACAGCTAATAAACGAGAGGCGATGAGACCCCCACAAATTCCTCCCTTCTCACGGTTAGTGGCAAGTCTGTTGGCTATCAAAGCTCCCAAGTTATAAGTCCTATTACCTTGTAATGCAGCAGCTAGAAAGGCTAGATCTGGGATAGTTATTTTACCTCCATTCTTTCTCGCTAGAACGCACTTGGTAATGAAATAGGCGAAGTAACGAATAGCTGGGAAATGAATACTACTGATTTTACCATCATCCTCTGAGAAACTCCTTCCATGACAAATCATCTTGAAGAGGTCCAAGAGCTCTTGCGGCGATCCCTTTATCTTCTCGCATGATCCCCATTGCGGCACTTTGATTGCTGCACAAAAATCACCGAATGGCAAGTTGATAGTTTTATTATAAATTTTGTACTCGAACCATGGGGTTAGATTGTGACCAATTGAATTTAAAATCTTGCACTACTGACATAGTCAGCTTCACATATTGGCATGGTTCCCCATCAACAAAATCATCCAATCCTGCACGAGAGATTAAATTTTGGACGTCCCGCAAAATCCCCGCACTTCTCATGAAATCCGCACACCGGATAGTAAGTGGGATATACTCCTTCTTCCCGGTGAACTCTCATGACCTGTGGCACCTCCAACTCATGTTGGTTGAGTTGGTACCTACCTCCTTCCATTTTCTGAAATTTTCAACAAACAATATAAAACTTGATTTGGTGACATATAATTGAGGGGAACTACTATAGGAACTTGCTAGAGTACTAATCATGAATCTAAACTAGTTTCTGCCACTTAGAACAAGCATGCAAGCTCACTAAACATGTTACCTACAGCAGCAAAATATTCAAGATATACTCAACCAAACAAAATTCTATTTGGATAATCGAAGGAGTCACATACCGGAGAGCAAATGTGCCAAATTTCAAACAGAAATCCGGGCTGAGCAAAGAGATCGAAAAATCCTGAGCTCTTGAGCAAAAACGCGAGTGAGAGAAAGTTGGTTCGAGTTTTTTCGGGAGAGAGAAGATGTCGGAAGAAAGAGATGATATAGTGGGGCAAGGAGGGGCCCACACCACATGGTGGCGCGCCCTCCTCCTTGGCCGCGCCGGCTCGTGGTGTGGCACCCTGTGGTGCCCCACGAGTCATCCTCTGGTGCTCCCAGGTGCCTCGTCGAAAAATAGGACCAACGGTGTAATTTTCGCGAATTTTTGAAAACTTTGAGAAATGCACATTTTCTGGGTATTAAGTCTATTATTACTGGCCAGGAAATTTTTTTGAAATCTCAAATCAACTAAGAAATTTTGCAAATTAAAAATGCTACAGCAACTAAAGCAAGTGGAGGAAAGAAAGAGATGTTGTTTACCTCCTCTATGCATATAAAAGGTATTTGTTAACAAGGTTGATCAAGTCTTGCCACCAAATAAATTTTACATAGCATATGAAGAAATAAACCTCAAATCAATCATGTTACCTTGAATTGTATTGATATGGATCCAATCACAAGAGTTTGATATTATTCTTTAGGCTCATATATAGGACAATCGATGGTTCCAACTTTGATAGTTCTCACATGAGAAATAGTATTAACTCCGCACGCTTTTTCAATCCTCTTGGGGAAATAGACGGTGTGTTCCTTATCATCAACATTGAAAGTAACCTTTCCTTTATTGCAATCAATAACAGCCCTCGCGGTGTTAAGAAAAGGTCTCCCAAGAATAATAGACATATTATCATCTTCTGAGCATTTCCAACACAACAAAATCAGTTAATATCAAGCAGCTTATTAGTAACTTGAACAGGAACATCCTCACATATACCAACAGGAATAGCAGTAGATTTATCAGCCATTTGCAAAGATATATCAGTGGGTATCAACTTATCTAAGTAAAGTCTCTTATAAAGAGAAAAAGGCATAACACTAACACCGGCGCACAAGTCACATAGAGCAGTTTTAACATAATTATTCTTAATAGAACAAGGAATAGTAGGTATACCTGGGTCGCCCAACTTCTTTGGAACTTTGCCATTGAAAGAGTAATTAGCAAGCATAGTGGAAATTTCCTCATTGGGGATTTTCCTTTTGTTAGTAACAATATCTTTCATAAACTTTGAATAAGGAGGCAATTTAATAGCATCGGTCAAAGGGATTTGCAAGAATAAAGGTTTCATCCAATCACAGAATTTATTATAGTGTTCTTCTTCCTTTGATTTTAGTTTCTTAGCAGGAAAAGGCATTGGCTTTTGCACCCAAGGTTCTCTTTCATTACCATGTTTCTCAGCAATAAAATCTTCTTTAGTATACTTTTTATTTTTAGCATGCTTTTTAGGTTCTTTTTCAACCTCTTCTTTATCATGAGTATCATTCTTATCATTATCTTTCTCATGTTCATTACCACTTTCAGTTTCAAGCATCGAAATAGAAATACTATTAGGATCATTAGCAGGTTCAGAGGATTCTACAACATTTTTATGTTTCTTTTTCTTTTTCTTAGAATGAGCTCTAGGTTCAATGCGTTGAGAATCTTGTTCAATTCTTTTGGGATGCCCTTCAGGATATAGAGGATTCCTGGGTAGAGACACCACCTCTAGTTGTTACTTCATAAGCATGTTTTTCTTTAGCATTATTTCCTAACAAGTCATTTTGCACTTTAGTGAGTTGATCAATTTGAGTTTGAACCATATGAAAATGTTTAACAAGCATCTTAACATCATTGGAGGTTCTCTCCACAATATCATGCAATTCACTAATAGCTTGAGAATTTTCCATTAGATGATTCTCTACTCTCATATTAAAATTTTCTTGCTTAACAATATAATTATCAAACTCATCTAAGCATTGCGCAGGAGGTTTTGAATACGGAATATCGTCTCTAGTAAAGCGTTGAAGCGAATTTACCTCAATCATGGATGAAGGGGGAATTATCTCACATATATCTTCTATTGGAGGTAGATTCTTCACATCTTCAGATTTAATACCTTTCTCCTTGAGAGACTTCTTGGCTTCCCTCATATCTTCATCATTCAATTTAATTAAACCCCTCTTCTTCACTATTGGCGTTGGAGTTGGTTCAGGCGTAGTCCAATCATCATAATTCCGGCCTATTTTAGCCAATAATTCTTCAACGTCGTCCGGAGTTCTTTTCCGAAAACACAACCAGCACAACTATCCAGGTATGCCCTAGACTCAATGGTTAGTCCACTATAAAATATATCAAGTAAATCATGCTTTTCTAAATCATGGTCGAGCGGAGCTCTAATAAGAGAGCAAAATCTCGCCCAAGCCTCGTGCAATTTCTCTTCATCTCCCGGATCAAAATTATAAACTCTCTCGCAAAGCAAGCATGTTGAGCACTAGCAGGAAAGTATTTCCGGAAGAAAACAGACAAGCAATTCTTTTGGACTTTTAATAGAACTAGGTGGCAAACTATTATACCAAGTTTTAGCGTCATCCTTTAATGAGAATGGAAAGATTTTAGCAACAAAGTAAGTACGCTTCTTAACATCATCGTAAAACAAGCTACTCGTAGTAGATAACTCAGTCATGTGTTCAACAAGCACTTTCTTTTTCAGGTACCACAAAAAGGTGTTTTCTCAACAATAGCTATATGAGATAGATCAAGAGAAAAATCATAATCTTTATCCCTAATGTTTATAGGAGATGTGGCAAATTTAGGATCGGGAGACAGTTTATATCTAACGGTATGTTCTCGCAAGCAACTTTTTAATTTTTCTTGCATCGGTAGTAGCATGGCATTTTTCAATAAAATCATCATCAAGTTCCACATAATCTTCATCAAGATCATCACTAGAGTATTCAAGTTCAGGTGAATTAACAGGTGTAGTAACATCAGGAGTTTCAGCATTTTCAATTTGTCTAGACCTAGCAATTTTAGCATCTAGAAAAGTTCCCAATGAACCACTATCATCAAGCACAGCAGAAATATTATTAGTATTATGAGAGTTTTCAGATTCAGCAGAAGTACCATCATTTGAAGCATGTGGCGGTGAAACAAGTTTATCAATCACAGATGGTGAATCAAGAGCAGCAGAGGTACTCAGAGTTGTACCTTTTCTTGTAGTGGATGGTAATATGGCGACCTTAGTATCGCGAGTTTTACCCATGATGGAGAATTTGCAGCGAACAATATCAATCCAAGTGAACTTCCAAATAAAGCTATGCTCCCGGCAACGGCGCCGAAAAATAGTCTTGATGACCCACAAGTATAGGGGATCGCAACGGTCTTCGAGGGAAGTATTACCCAATTTATTGATTCGACACAAGGGGAGACAAAGAACACTTGAAAGCCTTAACAGCGGAGTTGTCAATTCAGCTGCACCTGGAAACAGACTTGCTCGCAAGAGTTTATCAGTAGTAACAGCTTTATAGCAGTAGCAGTAGTGAAATAACAACAGCAGAGTAACGAAAACAGCAAGTAGTGATTATAGTAAACGAGCAGGATTAAAATACCGTAGGCACGGGGACGGATGACGGGCGTTGCATGGATGAGAGAAACTCATGTAACAATCATAGCAGGGCATTTGCGGATAATAATAAAACGGTGTCCAAGTACTAATCAATCAATAGGCATGTGTTCCAATTATAGTCGTGCGTGCTCGCAATGAGAAACTTGCACAACATCTTTTGTCCTACCAACTCGGTAGGCAGCCGGGCCTCAAGGGAAACTACTCGGATATTAAGGTACTCCTTTTAATAGAGTACCGGAGCAAAGCATTAACACTCCATGAACACATGTGATCCTCACATCGCTACCATTCCCTCCGGTTGTCCCGATTTCGTCACTTCGGGGCCATTGGTTCCGGACAGCGACATGTGTATACAACTTGCAGGTAAGATCATAAACAACGAATATCTTCATGAATCAATAACATGCTCAGATCTGAGATCATGGCACTCGGGCCCTAGTGACAAGCATTAAGCATAACAAGTTGCAACAATATCATAAAGGTACCATCTACGGACACTAGGCACTATGCCCTAACAATCTTATGCTATTACATGACCAATCTCATCCAATCCCTACCATCCCCTTCGGCCTACAGCGGTGGAATTACTCACACATGGATGGGGGAAACATGTCTGGTTGATGGAGAGGCGTTGGCGGTGATGGCGGCGATGATCTCCTCCAATTCCCCGTCCCGGCGGAGTGCCAGAACGGAGACTTCTGGCTCCCGAGACGGAGTTTCGCGATGTGGCGGCGTTCTGGAGGGTTTCTGGCGACTTCGACTTCTCCCCCGGCGTTTTTAGGTCGAGGCGAATAAGTAGTCCGAAGGGGGGCGTCGGAGGCCGGCCGAGGGGGCCACACCACCTGGCCGCGCGGGCCCCCTAGGCCGCGCCGCCTTATGGTGTGGGGCCCTCGGGCCTCCACTTCAATTGTCCTTCCGGCTCCGTCGTATTCCGGGAAAATAGGCCCTTTCGTCAAAATCCCGAGGTTTTTCCTGAAAGTTGGATTTCTGCACAAAAACGAGACACCAGAACAGTTCTGCTGAAAACAGCGTTAGTCCGTTTTAGTTGCATCCAAAATACACAAATTAGAGGCAAAACAATAGCAAAAGTGTTCGGGAAAGTAGATACGTTTTGGACGTATCATACGCATCACACCTTCCTCTTGGGGTTCCCAACGGACGTGTCGACTGCACGCATCACACTTCTTACACGTACATCTAGGAAATGTCACCTTAACAATGTTTTTTTGTGTTCCATCCGCCACCCACAACTTTCTATTTACTTTTAAGTTTACTCGCCACATTGATGTTTTTGTTGAATTTCACCCTTTTGATCTCTTTGTCAAGGACCGAGCCACGAGGGACTGATGCATGTAAAATGCATACATGAACTTTGTCCTTTATCATATTGAATTCTCACATATTTGCAACATATATGATGATAATACAATGTGTTTACATTGATTTATCGGGATTTACGAATGATCCCCTTTATTTGGTTTATAACCCTGCAGAACAGGAAAACCATGTTTCGCGTATTTTCACTTTCAGAGACCTATGCGGAGTCAAATTAACCTGGGATTTTTGGATCATCATTTTTCATCGTGAGGAACACAATGAACTTTTGAAGCACACCTAGAGAGGCTCAAGGGCCAAACGAGGCCAGGTGGTGCGTCCCAGAAGTCTGGCCGCGCCACCCACCTCCGTTCAGCCCTCGAGCGTCCGTTTGCCCTAATTCTTTCGCGAACCGACTTTTTTTGCCCTAAATATCCCTATATATATGGCCCGAAGAGTTCTCGGGAGGAGAGCGCCGCAGAAAGACAGAAACACCAAAACGGAGGCTGTTGCATAGAAGATTCGAGGGTCAAACTCCGTTCGGATCACCGCCAGAGGGATCTCCACCTTCTCCAACATCTTCATCATCACCACCATGATCAAGAGAGAGTAGTCCACCTCTGGACTACGGGTTTGTGGCAGTAGCTTGATCAATTTCTCTCATGTTCTTCATAGTACTCAATGCCATATGAGCTGCCTATCATGATTATGGCCATATTTGTAATACCTATTTGGTGGATCTTTGTTCTATGATATTGTTATATGAGATCTGATCTTATTATATTTGTGAGACGTGTTGAACTGTTGATAGATGCATATGTACCCCGTTATTAAGTTTATGTTCTGATCCAACATCTATGGAAGAGCGTGTGTGGGGTGATGTGTGTGTTAGATGGAGTAGAAGGGTTTTAGTGATTGGATAGTGACAATATGCTCATGATCTATTATGAATTTTCCTTTCTTTTGCTACCTCAATAGGGATTAAGTGAATGCATGTGCTATGTTCATGATGTGACAGTAATGATGATCTTGTTTGTTTAAGGTAGAATAATTGATATTCAAATTTCATGTCAAAGTACATATTGCTATGCACTGTTAATTCTTAATACAAGATTGACGAAGTTTCATTCTCGTGGAGCATAAGAGGGATGTGTTGCATCATCTCTATGTTAGGACGTGATGTCCATATTAATTTTGATCTTACATATAATATTATTTGTACCTTCATATCTCCTCGATGAATTTTTTTTGTCCACCACAATTTTACGAGAGAATAGTCAAATGAACCAACCCCGGTCCACTTTTTATCATAAAAAACACCTTCATATTGCATTTACATTGTTTTCTATTTAATGCATTATTTTATTGCAAAAATATAAAAATATTTATCTTTCTTATTTGCATCGAAAACACCAAAAACAATCAAGCCCTTTACAGTGTTTACTTAGTTCCTTTGTCTAGTTTAGTTACTACTTGCTTTATTACTACTTGTGTTATTTACTTACGCGATATACTCTTCCATCCGGTTCCCCGAGAGTTCGATATAAACCCTTGAGTCACCCTTGTGGGGAAAATACTTCGCTGACGCAACACTCCGCACTTGGAGTCCCAACGTCATTAGGGACGTACCACTTAGAGGTCCATATGCGCTGGATGTTCCCATGTTTCCCATGTCTTGAGTGCGGTTTCGATTCTCGTCATCTCAATGGCATTTGCATATTGTTCACCCGGCTTCGCCGATTGTTAGTCAGGTTCTTCAGTGACATGAACTCTCTACTTCATCTAGCAATAAAATTTTAGCAGTGTGTGATGCGTGTCAACAAGGAAGAGTCATCAACTTCCTTTTATTTTCTCTGGTGGAGTCAATAATCTTATAGAACCTGTATGGGGCCTTGCCGAAACCTCCATGAGTGGTCATAATTATTTTATCAGTTTCACTGATGCTTATAGACACTTTAGTTAGCTTTATCTACTTAAGCATAAATGTGATGTGTTCAATATTTTCTTGCAATTTTCGGTTGCATGTTGAATGTTCTGCTCTAGCGTAAGTTTATTAATTTACAATATGATTGGGGGTTGTAACACCCTGAAGAATACGACCCGGTAAGGGTAGATGTAGAATATGTGCATTGCATCTCATGAGTATAAAAACGAGGGAAAATTTAAAACTTTTGGATCATGTGATTTAGAGGGAATAGAAGTTGCTAATATTGATGAAACGATAGTAGTACATTACAACTTTGGAATTCAGAATTCAAATGCAACAAAATGATTCAAATATGAGAATATAAAACCAATTTGAAATTTGATTGTGTGTACCATAGTTATATCAATTGTTTGCTTATGAATTTAATGTCAATTTTTAACACACCATATTTGAATTCATAATGAAGGTTTGAGTTAGTCAAACTTTGATAACCAAGACATAAGTATTTGGTCTATATTCACACACATCTCAAATAATACATATACATGATCATTACACATGGAATGGAATTCAACTTGGAACTTTGAATTATATAAACTTGAGTTCAAATTCAAATATTCATAACAAATAACATAAAAATAAAAAATACAAGAAAAACTGCAGAATGCTTAGAACTGTATTCATATTCATCCAAAAAAAATCATTCCATGGTCATTTACATGGGAATTTCATAGAATAAAATTAATAGGAATTAAAACCCTAATAAAACAAAAAAAGGAAAATCCAATCTACAATTATCTACAACCTATCTATTTATCTCATCTCCATGTTATCCATCTTTCTGACCTTGAAAAGAAACAACAATGAAAAACCAGTGGGTGGAAATGAAAACTGCGAGTAACTTTCATTAGTTTTGCACTTTGGGGATAACAGAGAGGGAGGATCGGTTCAAGTCAAAGCCCTCGCGTCGCCTCCTCCGGGCGACTGGGGGGCGAACCCTAACTCCTCCTCCCCTCCTCACTCTCTTCGTCATCCCCCAAGGCGGCCGCCGGGCAAAGCCGTGCGACACCGGTGAGGGGGGGGGGGGCGGGTACCTAGTCCCTCTCGGCTCCTAGTGTGGCGGCTTGGAGGGATGCCTCCCTGCTGGGGACCGGAGGCGGTGCGCAACCGGCGAGGCGGAGCATAGGAGGCGTGGCGACGCTAGGGCGAGGCGGCTTGCTGTGGTGGCGGCGGCCGTGTGCACGCGGGCCTGGATGGGCTCGAGTGGGCCCAGATGGGCTCGAGCGGGCCCAGATGGGCTCGTGCAGGCCATGCCCTCTGGTCGCGTCGGCTTGGCTCTGCATCTGCGGAGGGCCGACCTCTAGGTGGTCCTCCTCCGGGGGTGGTGGTGGCCGGAGTTCCTCCGGTGGCGGCGGCGACCTAACTCCCTAGATCAGACCATCTCGATCTTGTTCCTGGTTCGTGTTGGATGGCTACTGTGGTGGTTTTTTTTGGTGGGATTTATTATCCTCCATCGGATAGCAGATGCTTCCCGCGGTGATGGTTCAGGCCGGCATCTTCTGGCTCGTCTCCGTCTCACTGGGGGGCGGTGTTTGACCTGGGTGAAAACCCTGCTCGGTGCGTCCGATGCTGACCACGGTGACGCCTGCGGGCGCCATTTTCCTCCTTGGAGGCGTGTTCTTGGGCCTGGCTTTTTCCCCCCTCGACGCCGGGGGAAACCCTAGGTTTGCCTGTCAGATCGAGCAGCGGCAGCGCTGCCATGTCGCTTTCCTTCTTGAAGGCGCTGCTTTGGTTGTGAGGGGTGTACCAATGTGGCACTCGGAGGTTGTGGTCTTGCCGGTGTTGGCTACTTCTCAAGGTGTGAGTCTCCGGGGCGCAATGTACGCCATCACCAACACTCTCTAGTTGGCTCATTTCCAAGTTCGGTCACACCCAGCCACTTACTCGCTTCATCTTCTAGGCGCATGTAGTGGTTCGTTGGTCTGGGCAACTTTGGTTGTTGGTCATGTTGTGGTTTGTTTGGCATTGGCTGTGACGCGGTCTAGAGACTCTATGCCCCGCCTTCTCGCCATTCTTGGGTTGAGGTTGGGCAAGGCAAGCTTGTCGTTGTTGTAGGAGTGCGTTGTAAGCCGAAAGGCATGTGTGGTGTTGTAGCCATTCTATGGTGTTTCTTGCCAGCTTAATACAATGGCGACTCCCTTGCGGGTTCTCAAAAAAAGAAGACCAATTGGTTATGTTTAAATTTTAGATCCACCAATGGGTGAATCCATTTTGCTGTATAATCCAAAGGGAATGATCCCAAGAAGAAATCTTGGAATCATCCTAAAACATGCCTACGGTTTTTAACATCAAAACAATGGAAGCCTGGACCATTAAATCCATTAACATATCATAAGAACAATTAACAACATCTCTGATCTCACAAGATATCATGATCAACATCTTAGTAATAGGCAACAACAATAGGCATCGGTAATCATCAAAGGCAACAAGGCTAGCAGTAGACATCACCAGATAGTAATATGCAACCATGACCAACTGATCAACCATAATAAGAAACCAGAGGCAATTTAGGCAACATAATAATCTTGAATTCCACTAATAGAAGGCAACCAACAAACGCCAAGCATGTTAATTCTATTCTTTAATCCAATAGAAATATTAATGAATAAATTGAATTGTTCATAGAATATGAAATCTTAAGTAAATAAATCTTTACTAGCACTAACATAGCTACTAAGACCAAAATAGTAAGCCACTAATTAAAGGGAATAATTCCTTAAGCTCATAGAAGCCATAAATTAATCCACTTGTAATTTTCCAAAATTGAACCCATTCTCAATCAATGTAAGCCGACATTCCTAATTAGGCAAACACACAACCAAGTATATGAATCAGATATAAATTCACAATGCCATCAATCTGCACCCTGAATCCAAAATAGAGAGGTGGCACAGTAAACTGCAAGCATCTTAGTATCAGGACACACTATAAATAGCCAGGATCCACAACCCCATAGTCTCACAACTCATGGTCCAACACCAATTAGAAACACACACTAGCTAGAGAGAGAGAGAGAGAGAGAGAGAGAGAGAGAGAGAGAGAGAGAGAGAGAGAGATCTGCGAGCATGAGCTAGAGCAAGCTCCAGGAGGAGCAGGTAGGGCGGGAAGCAGTTCTTCCTCCACAACAAGGTAGAAGAACTTGTCTGCAAACGTTCACCACTAGATCTTTAGGAGTAGAAAGAATAGTCAGAGAGAGGGTGGCAGTGATCCAGCGGATGAAAACCTTGTGCAGGTTTAGTGGGGAATGTATTCCATGACTCTTATTAATGAGAAAAAAAACACTAGCACCCATTAGGGATTTTAAACGTGCACACACATCATAGAGGTACCACGGAAATTAGACCCAAATGGACAGGGCATATATGCACATCCTATTAAAAAGAAAACCCTAAATTAATTACAATACGCACTCATGAACTGAAGAACAATATCACACAGTGAATAAATTTTATAAGTTAATATTAACCCCTAGTTAACAAGGAAAGATAAAGAATTCATGAAAGCTACTCAATTATCTATGAAACATATTCAACAATTCAATAAAAAATAATTAAAACATATCTGTCAGTAACACTAATGAAACTGAACCGAAAATACAGTTAGCACTTGTTTATAATGTTCAAACAACCAATCCTAAGAATTAATGTGTGTTAAAATACACCTAAGACGTACTACCTCCATCCCAAAACTTATGGTTTTTTTTTCGAAAGTCAAACAAAGTAAATTTTGATTAAACTTTTAGAACAACCTATCAACAAATATAATATTTTATAGATACCATACGAAAATATATTTTATTATCTAATTAATGACATTAATTTTGTATTTTGCATGTTAATAATTTTTTGAAAAAAGCTTAGCAAACTTGAGATAGTTTGACTTTCTAAAAATAATATAAGCCTTAAGATTTGGGATGGAGGTAGACATTAACTACCAACAATGACCAACAACACCTAACCTAAGAGCAACTAAATCAAGTGTACGAACCCTAGAAATTGGCTAGGGCTTGGTCGATAGTAGCCAAAATCCTAGAACTCGAGGCTGAGGTAGTAGAGATTAGAGAGAGATGAGTAGAGAAGTACTCACCATAGCCTAGCTAGGATGCCATGGGGAGCCTAACTCAACCATACAGCCGTTTATGAAGAAGTAGGCGATTTAGATGCAGCGATACTCATGCTAGCGGCGGCACAAAGTAGTAGATCACTCCAACCACCACTGAGCGGTCGAGCTCATCGGAGCAAGGCGGCGCAACGACGAACTCTGGAACCCTAGGTTTCAGAGAGGGTTAGACTCAATCGAAATAGGGCACAAGAGTTAAATCAATTTGGATAGAACTGTAGAGTGGAGAGAAGTGAGTTGTTCTGCACGAACGCGGCGGCCAGAGCTGGCCGTGGCGGCAAGGAAACACCGCAGTCGACCACGGGAGCGAGCGAGAGGGTGATAGGCATTGCGAGTGGAAAAGAGATAGAAAGTGATGCGGTTCGGTTCAGTTTGACCCACTAGTCTGATAGGGATGCCCACAATAGCATATCTGTCATTTCAAAAATAGTAAAAAAACAAAATTCAAATAGTTATAAAAATAAGAAGAAAAATAATTGTCACTGGAGAAAAATAAAAATATTCAAAATCCCATTTTTTAATTTTCCAAAAATAAAAGAAATATTATTTCCAACCCTAAATATATGTTCCTAACTTGAAATAATTCTAAAGTGAAATTAATATAGATATATGAATATTCTAAAGTGAAAATTCATATAGTTATATGAAAAAACTAAAATGAAATTAATATAGATATATGGAAGTTCCAAAAAATTCATATAGTAAAATGAAATATAATTTTCATTATGTGACCATAATGAAAACACCATTAAAATTCTTTGAGTGTAAAAAAATCAAGAAATGAATTTTGTTAGTCCATGATAATAATAACACCTTTATAAAACTAAGAAATGATCACTAAGTAAATAATGGAAAAGGTGCTCAATAAAAAGGTGAACATTAAAAACATCACTATGGGGAGGGTTCAACACACCAATAATAATGCATCTCATATTATGCATAGTAGCATGAAATTTGGTTCTTTAAAGATTGTCCTTATCGAATGTCGGGCGTGTGCGGGAACGTGTACACCGGGGTCCCTCATACCTGTATTTGTTCAGTGAAGGGCGTGGGGTGCAACAACCTTGATCTCAACCAAACACACAAAGACAACAATGATTTCCCCCATGTCGAGAACAAGAGATGTGTAAAACCTACATCATGCTTGTATGAGTTGACTGGGCAGTTCTTCGGTTACAGAGGGTACCCCCTTTACATGCTTGCTAGGGAACTTATGAGGACTAGCTTCTTGGCCTTCCAATCTTCTCTCCCAAAACATATCAAGGAGTGTTCTTGCTATTTTCCCTAGTTATGGTACATGTGGAAAAGCTAAACTTCCAACCCTTTGGATCATTGCCAAGCTAGGTCCTCCTTTTATAGCTCAGAGGGATACCACATGGGGAACTTGCATGTCTACCACCTAAACTAGACACGTGGTGACCGACGGTGGAGGTGGCAAGTGAGCCACCTAGCTGCCCAGCATGCGAGGCTCGTGGCCTACGCCGATGGGGCATCCAACTCTATCTTGTCACCCTACTTCCGGGTGCAGAGTGACAGCTGTTCCTAATGGGGGTAGTAAATGCCCTTGTGACCATCCCAGGGCACGCCTGACAGTTGTCTTCCATGCGGTTCCTAGGGTAGGCACGTTTTGCACCCCGAGAACGCCGTGAGCATAATGGTCAAGGCATTAAGCCCGAACTGTGGCCTGTCTCGCGGAGCGCCTCTCTACGGGTCTTCTCGTCAAAGGGGTGCTCGGCAAGGAGTTCCATGCACAACCTCTCCACGACGCATGGAGGGCCGGTGTTGATACTTTGGAAAGGTCTCCCGGGCTGTTCGCAAGGAACGTCATGCAGATCCAGGGAGGACCCATGAGGTGAGCTCTCCGAAGATATCTAAGGCTAGTGCCTAAAAATCTTCAAGAAGCTCTGCCAGTAGCTTCCTCAATTCATCCTTGCCTGAGTCTCCTCCAAAGGCACCTCTACCTTGAATATGTATATCTTGTACATCTCCATGCTCTATGCGATGCAACTTGGTTGAGGGAGTTCTACTAGAGGAGGGGGCATTTATCCTTCATGCGTTGTATCCCACATTTTCTTCTTCTTCCGGCAAGATGGCGTGTGCACCATGCCTTATCGCCTTGTACATCATCGCCAACCACACGTCCGACATAGTGGGGACCCCGATCCCACTGAGTCGACACCTGACATGATGCCATTTTTAGATCCTAAGGTCTAGGGTCAGATAGAATCTGCAAACTGTAGTAACTAACAATTGTTGGGAAAGTTCAAAAGCAAGTACTCATGTCATTTTATTATTTTATACAAACTATTTTCCAAAAAACTACAATATCATTTCATTTAAAAGAACAAATATTGTTTTCATAATGAATATGGAATGAGGGTTACCGGCCTAGGGTGGTCGAATAATCTATTGGGTGGGCAGTAAAATCATGGATGAAATGATGAATACATTGTGAAGAGGTTATGGTGGAGATTCCACTATACTGATGATGACCCACAAGTATAGGGGATCGCAACAGTCTTCGCGGGAAGTAAAACCCAATTTATTGATTCGACACAAGGGGAGACAAAGAATACTTGAAAGCCTTAACAGCGGAGTTGTCAATTCAGCTGCACCTGGAAACAGACTTGCTCGCATGAGTTTATCAGTAGTAACAGTTTTATAGTAGTAGCGATAGTAAAATAACGAGCAGCAGAGTAACAAAGATAGCAGTAGTGATTTTAGTAAACAAGCAGGATTAAAATACTGTAGGCACGGGGACGGATGACGGGCGTTGCATGGATGAGAGAAACTCATGTAACAATCATAGCAGGGCATTTGCAGATAATAATAAAACGGTGTCCAAGTACAAAACAATCAATAGGCATGTGTTCCAATTATAGTCGTACGTGCTCGCAATGAGAAACTTGCACAACATCTTTTGTCCTACCAGCCGGTGGCAGCCGGGCCTCAAGGGAAACTACTGGATATTAAGGTACTCCTTTTAATAGAGTACCGGAGCAAAGCATTAACACTCCGTGAACACATGTGATCCTCACGTCACTACCATCCCCTCCGGTTGTCCCGATTTCGTCACTTCGGGGCCATTGGTTCCGGACAGCGACATGTGTATACAACTTGCAGGTAAGACCATAAACAATGAATATCATGATGAAACAATAACATGTTCAGATCTGAGATCATGGCACTCGGGCCCTAGTGACAAGCATTAAGCATAACAAGTTGCAACAATATCATCAAAGTACCAATAACGGACACTAGGCACTATGCCATAACAATCTTACACTATTACATGACCAATCTCATCCAATCCCTACCATCCCCTTCAGCCTACAGCGGGGGAATTACTCACACATGGATGGGGGAAGCATGGCTGGTCGATGGAGAGGCGTTGGCGGTGATGATGGCGATGATCTCCTCCAATTCCCCGTCCCGGCGGAGTGCCAGAACGGAGACTTCTGGCTCCCGCGACGGAGTTTCACGATGTGGAGGCGTTCTGGAGGGTTTCTGGCGACTTCGACTTCTTTCTCGTGCGTTTTTAGGTCGAAGGCAATATATAGTCCGAAGGAAGGCGTCGGAGGCCGGCCGAGGGGGTCACACCATAGGGCCGCGCGGGCCCCCCTAGGCCGCGCCGCCTTATGGTGTGGGGCCCTCGGGCCTCCACTTGATTTGTCCTTCCGGCTCCGTCGGCATTCCGGGAAAATAGGGCCTTCGTCAAAATCCCGAGGTTTTTCCCGAAAGTTGGATTTCCGCACAAAAACGAGACACCAGAACAGTTTTGCTGAAAACAGCGTTAGTCCGTGTTAGTTGCATCCAAAATACACAAATTAGAGGCAAAACAATAGCAAAAGTGTTCGGGAAAGTAGATACGTTTTGGACGTATCATTATTGCTTGTCCTCAAGCAATTCAGTTAACAACTGAGCGATAAAAGAACTTTCACGAACACATTTGCTCATATGATGTATATATTCTCATGCTATGGCTAACACTTAGGCAGTTCATAATAAGATACATGCAAATAAGATCATCCAATAGCTATGTCAATCATGGAAAGGTACCAACAATTAATAATAAGCATCATGAATCATGTATATAAGCAGGATTGCAATGTTCATAAGAGAGTATGATAAAGTGGTATCTCGCTTGCCCATATTTTATCAGCAAAACATAAATGCTCAGGCACCTCTGAAGTTCATAGAAAGACTAGAAATAGTGATTGTCAAAGATAGAAGCATCAAAGTTATACCACAATCAATCATATTTTGAGACAAGCATATTACACTAAGAATGACAGTTGTGCTCTCAAGAAAGTGCTCAAAGGAAGGATGGAGACATAACATAAAAGTAAAAGATTGACCCTTCGCAGAGGGAAGCAGGGATTAACATGCGCTAGAGCTTTTCATTTGTAAAGCAGGAGTAAAATTATTTTGAGAGGTGTTTGTTGTTGTCAACGAATGGTAATGGGTACACTAACTACCTCGCCAACCGGACTTTCAAGAGCGGCTCCCATGAAGGACGTTATCTCTACCAGCAAGGTAGATCATCCCTCTTCTCTTTTGTTTACACACGTATTTTAGTTTTATTATTGGTGACACTCCCCCCAACCTTTGCTTACACAAGCCATGGCTAACCGAATCCTCGGGTGCCTTCCATCAATCACATACCATGGAGGAGTGTCTATTTGCAAAATTAAGTTGCTTACTGATGGATCGAGCAAAACATGTGAAGAGAATTATTAATGAAGTTTGATTAATCGGGTCGGGAACCCCATTGCCAGCTCTTTTTGCAAAATTATTGGATAAGCGGATGTGCCACTAGTCCATATGAAAGCCCATCAAGAGTAAATGACAAGGTTGAAAGTGAAACACCACATACTTCCTCATGAGCTATGAAACATTAACACAAATTGAGAAGCATTTTTGAAGGTTTAAAGGTAGCGCATGAGAATTTACTTGGAATGGTTTGAAATGCCATGAATAGGTATTTATGGTGGACACTCTGGAATAACTTGGTTTTCATGTGTTTGGAAGCCCGAGCAGCGTTCCCGCTCAGTACAAGTGAAGGCTAGCAAAATACTGGGGAGCGACAAATCAAGAGAGCAGTAACTGTCATAATCATGCTTGCGGCAAAATAAATTAACTGAGGCATAAGAGTGATACCGAACTCGAAGCAATGTAAATCTTTGAGGCTTAATTGACTCTTGTTCAGTCATATGCATGCGTGAGCATGTGCCAAGTTAATTCAAACGAATTATTCAGAGGAGGATACCACAATATCATACCTATCTATGAATAAAACAATGCAAGCAAACATCCATGACATGCTACTCATATTAATAAATTGGAGCTAAACATGAGAGATCATGAACTACTAGACTTTCTTAAATGACATATACCTCACATGAACCAACTAAGCATGCTCACATGGATGAGTATATGTACAAAAATGAAAACAAATAGAGTTCATACCAGCCTCTCACCACAATCAGATTGTCGAATATCGTCATTATTGCCTTTTCACTTGTGTAGCTTGGATAATATGAAATGAAAACCACGCTCCAGCCACCGAAGACCATTGAACTCATAATGAACTTTAAAAAACCAAAGAAGAACAACAAATATTTTTGGTGTTTTCGAATTTGAGAACAAGAACAAAAGGAAACAAGCAAACAAAGCAAAATCTTTTTGGGTTTTCTTATAGCAAACTAGCAATAGCAAATAAAGTGAAACAAATGCAAGAAACCAAGATAAACAAATGATGAAGAGAAACAACAGAAATATTTTTGGTCTTTCTGTGTTTTAGGAAAGAAGCAAAGCAAAAACAAGAAAATGAAAACTAAAAGAAACACAGAAAAGCGAGATGGCAGAAATCTGCCAAAACTTGACAGCAGTACAGAAATCGATTTTTACAAAAATCTTCCGTTGCTCAGCTCGAAAAGTGTTCAACTAATGAAAGTTAGATAACAACCTGGGGAACCTGCACAAAAATTGGCAGCTCAAAATAACGTTCTGGCTGTGCGCATGAATTTTCCTAGTAACAGTCCAGAATCTGTTTTCAGGCAGCACTTCCCCAAATATCATCTCCCTCTAATTAGAAAATCACTCAAGGAGACTAAACAAGTATGTACAAGTATCCAGCAACCATAATATGCAAAGAATGAGTGATGCCGGTATACCTCCCCCCAAGCTTAGGCTTTTGGCCTAAGTGGAGATCAACCCCAGCGAGGGTCTGGGTTCCACGCCGGTGGATCATACATGGAGTAGTCATAATAAGGTACCGATGCAGAAGAAAAACGTGGGGGTTCCTCATACCCAGCTTGTGGATGCGAAGATCTCGTTGCATCGGATGACGAATCGAGGTGTTCCTCAGCCTCCTCCGTGTTGCCCCTTGCACGATGGCTTCCTCCCTCTATGTATGCATTTACTGCACTTTCCGTGACTGACCAATCCTCCCTGGAATCAAGGTTAAACAGAGAAGGTGCAGGCAATCCTACTAATTTTTCAACTTTCTTAGTTATTGTCCAAGATTTCTTGTAAAATGTTATTCTGTGAGACAGGTTTCTCAAATTAGACGAATCAGAAACAAATTCATGCTTAATCATGGAGACTATGTCAAGTTTCTCTATGGGGAGCTGAATATCAAGATGGTGAGGTTCTACATTATGCATAGCTAATAAGCGAGAGGCGATGAGACCTCCACAAATTCCTCCCTTCTCACGGTTAGTAGCAAGTCTGTTGGCTATCAAAGCTCCCAAGTTATAAGTCCTATTACCTTGTAATGCAGCAGCTAGAAAGGCTAGATCCTCGATAGATACTTTACTTCCATTCTTTCTTGCTAGAACGCACTTGGTAATGAAATAAGCAAAGTAACGAATAGCTGGGAAATGAATGCTACTGATTTTACCACCATCCTCCGAGAAGCTTCTTCCATGACAAATCATCTTGAAGAGGTCCAAGAACTCTTGCGGCGATCCCTTTATCTTCTCGCATGATCCCCACCGCGGCACTCTGATTGCTGCACAAAAATCATTGAATGGCAAGTTGACATTTTTATTATAAATTTTGTACTGAACCATGGGGTTAGATCGTGACCAATTGAATTTAAAATCTTGCACTACTGACATAGTCAGTTTTGCATATTGGCATGGTTCACCATCAATAAAATCATCCAATCCTGCACGAGAGATTAGTCTTTGAACATCTTGTAAAATCCCCGCACTTCTCATAAAATCCACACATGGGTAATAAGCGGGGTATACTCCTTCTTCTCGGTGAACTCTCATGACCTGTTGCACCTCTAATTCTTGTTGGTTGAGTTGGTGCCTACTCCCTTCCATTTTCTGAAATGTTTCAACAAACAATATAAAACTTGATTTGGTGACATATAATTGAGGGAAACTACCATAGGAACTTGCTAGAGTACTAATCATGCATCAAAACTAGTTTCTACCACTTAGAACAAGCATGCAAGCTCACTAAACATGTTACCTACAGCAGCAAAATATGCAAGATATACTCCACCAAACAAAATTCTACTTGGAGGGTTGGAGGAGTCACATACCGAAAAGCAAATGTGCCAAATTTCAGACAGAAATCTGGGCTGAGCAAAGAGATCGAGAAATCTGGAGTTCTTGAGCAAAAACACGAGTGAGAGGAAGCTGGTGTCGATTTTTTCGGGAGAGAGAAGAGTGTGGGAGGAAGAGATGCTAAAGTGGGGTAAAGGGAGCCCACACACCGGGTGGCGCGACCCCTTGCCGGCCGCGCCAGCATGTGGGGTGCCACCCCAGGGTGCCCCACTGGTCATCCCAGGTGCTCCCGGGTGCCTCGTCGAAAAATAGGACCAACGGTATAATTTTTGTGAATTTTTGAAACTTTGAAAAATGCACATTTCTGGGTATTAAATTTATTATCACTGGCCAGGAATTTTTTTGAAATCTCTAAATGACTAAGGAACTTTGCAAAATAAAAGTGCTACAGCAACTAGATCAAGTGGAGGAAGAAAGAGATGTTGTTTACCTCCTCTATGCATATAAAAAGTATTTGTTAACAAGGTTGATCAAGTCTTGCCACCAAATAAATTTTACATAGCATAAGAAGAAATAAACCTCAAATCAATCATGTTACCTTGAATTGTATTGATATGGATCCAATCATAAGAGTTTGATATTCTTCTTTAGGCTCATATATAGGAGTCAATAGTTCCAACTTTGATAGTTCTCACATTAGAAATAGTATTAACTCCACATGCTTTTTCAATTCTCTTGGGGAAATAGACGGTGTGCTCCCTATCATCAACATTAAAAGTGACTTTTCCTTTATTGCAATCAATAACAGCACCTGCAGTATTAAGAAAGGGTCTCCCAAGAATAATGGACATATTATCATCTTCAGGCATTTCCAACACAACAAAATCAGTTAATATCAAGCAGTTATTAGTAACTTGAACAGAAACATCCTCACATATACCAACAGGAATAGCAGTAGATTTATCAGCCATTTGCAAAGATATATCAGTAGGTATCAACTTATCTAAGTAAAGTCTCTTATAAAGATAAAAAGGCATAACACTAACACCGGCTCCCAAATCACATAGAGCAGTTTTAACATAATTATTCTTAATAGAACAAGGAATAGTCGGTATACCTGGGTCGCCAAGCTTCTTTGGAACCTTACCGTTAAAAGAGTAATTAGCAAGCATAGTGGAAATCTCCTCATTAGGAATTTTCCTTTTGTTAGTAACAATATATTTCATATACTTTGAATAAGGAGGCAATTTAATAGCATCAGTCAAAGGGATTTGCAAGAATAAAGGTTTCATCCAATCACAAAATTTATTATAGTGTTCTTCTTCCTTTGATTTTAGTTTCTTAGCAGGAAAAGGCATTTGCTTTTGAACCCAAGGTTCTCTTTCATTACCATGTTTCTCAGCAATAAAATCTTCTTTAGTGTACTTTTTATTTTTAGCATGCTTTTCAGGTTCTTCTTCAACCTCTTCTTTATCAAGAGTATCATTCTTATCATTATCTTTATCATGTTCATTACCACTTTCAGTTTCAGCATCGGAATAGAAATACTATTAGGATCATTAACAGGTTCAGAGGATTCTACAACATTCTTATGTTTCTTTTTCTTTTTCTTAGATGGAGCACTAGTTTTAGTTCGTTGAGAATCTTGTTCAACTCTTTTTGGGATGTCCCTCAGGATATAGAGGATCCTGAGTAGAAACACCACCTCTAGTTGTTACTTCATAAGCATGTTTTTCTTTAGAATTATTTCGCAACAAGTCATTTTGCACTTTAGTGAGTTGATCAATTTGAGTTTGAACCATATGAAAATGTTTAACAAGCATCTTAACATCATTGGAGGTTCTCTCCACAATATCATGCAATTCACTAATAGCTTGAGAATTTTCCATTAGATGATTCTCTACTCTCATATTAAAATTTTCTTGCTTAACAATATAATTATCAAACTCATCTAAACATTGCGCAGGAGGTTTTGAATACGGAATATCTTCCCTAGTAAAGCGCTCGAAGGGAATTTACCTCAATCATGGATGAAGGGGGAATTATCTCACATATATCTTCTATGGGAGGAAGATTCTTCACATCTTCAGATTTAATACCTTTCTCCTTGAGAGACTTCTTGGCTTCCCTCATATCTTCGTCATTCAATTTAATTAAACCCCTCTTCTTCAATATTGGCGTTGGAGTTGGTTCAGGCGTAGTCCAATCATCATGATTCCGGCCTATTTTAGCCAATAGTTCTTCAGCGTCGTCTGGAGTTCTTTTCCTGAAAACACAACCAGCACAACTATCCAGGTATGCCCTAGACTCAATGGTTAGCTAGTCCACTATAAAATATATCAAGTAAATCATGCTTTTCCAAATCATGGTCAGGCCGAGCTCTAATAAGAGAGCAAAATCTCGCCCAAGCCTCAGGCAATTTCTCTCCATCTTCCCGGTCAAAATTATAAATTCTCTGCAAAGCAACATGTTGAGCACTAGCAGGAAAGTATTTCCGGAAGAAAACATCAAGCAATTCTTTTGGACTTTTAATAGAATTAGGTGGCAAACTATTATACCAAGTTTTAGCGTCATCCTTTAATGAGAATGGAAAGATTTTAGCAACAAAGTAAGTACGCTTCTTAACATCATCGAAAAACAAGCTACTCGGAGTAGATAACTCAATCATGTGTTCAACAAGACTTTCTTTTTCAGTACCACAAAAGGGTGTTTTCTCAACAATAGCTATATGAGATAGATCAAGAGAAAAATCATAATCTTTATCCTTAATTTTTATAGGAGATGTGGCAAATTTAGGATCGGGAGACAGCTTTATATCTAACAAGCATGTTCTCGCAAGCAACTTTTTAATTTTTCTTGCATCAGTAGTAGCATTGCATTTTTCAATAAAATCATCATCAAGTTCCACATAATCTTCATCAAGATCATCACTAGAGTATTCAACAGACTCAGGTGAATTAACAGGTGTAACAGCATTTTCATTAGGAGTTTCAGTATTTTCAATTTGTCTAGACCTAGCAATTGTAGCATCTAGAAAAGATCCTAACGAACCATCATTATCAAGCACAGTAGAAGCATCATCACAATTATAAGAAGAATTTTCAGATTCGGCAGAAGTACCAAACATTTGAAGCTTGTGGTGGTGAAACAAGTTTACTTATCACAGATGGTGAATCAAGAGCAGCGAGAGGTACTCGGAGTTGTACCTTTTCTTGTAGTGGATGGTAATATGGCGACCTTAGTATCGCGAGGTTTACCCATGATGGAGAATTTGCAGCGAACAATATCAATCCAAGTGAACTTCCAAATAAAGCTATGCTCCCCGGCAACGGCGCCAGAAAATAGTCTTGATGACCCACAAGTATAGGGGATCGCAACAGTCTTCGCGGAAAGTAAAACCCAATTTATTGATTCGACACAAGGGGAGACAAAGAATACTTGAAAGCCTTAACAGCGGAGTTGTCAATTCAGCTGCACCTGGAAACAGACTTGCTCGCAAGAGTTTATCAGTAGTAACAGTTTTATAGTAGTAGTGTTATCACCAGAATTTGACCGGATTAGAGGTGGGCCGCGATTGGAGATGGGCTTGAAGAATATACCTGGAAGAAATACATGAATCGGCCTTGTATACAAAGTTTGGGCTAGTTTGCCCGTGTATCTGTAACATAGTAGGATACGTGTCGGTTGGATAGAGTTTGGGCTCGTGCCCGGTTTGGATTATTCCCACGTTAGAAAGTCTACGGACTATAAATATGTATCTAGGGTTTATGAAATAAACAACAATCACGTTCACCACAAACCAATCTAGGCGCATCGCCAACTCCCTTGTCTCGAGGGTTTCTTCCGGGTAACGTAGTTATCATAGATGTGTTAGGGTTAGCATTGTTCATCGTATCATATGCTGTCGTCGTGCAACCCTTAGACGTCTAGCTGTCCTTACACCTATCTTAGGTGTAAGGGCGGCACCCCGCTTGATCATTATTTAGTAGATCCGATCTGTTATGATTGCTCCTTGTTCTTCAAGGATTAGTTTAATATCTGCATAGTTAGGCCTTACAAACGGGTTGAAGGATCCAATGGCGCGTAGGGTGTAGTTTGCTAGCCCTAGACAGGATGTTCCGGGGATCAACTTCGTGTTGGTTTTTAGGCCTTGTCTAGGGTCGGTTTACGATCACCGTGCGTGGCCGCCAGGCTCAATCACGAGTAGGATGTTCCGATTATGTGGTGAAAACCCTAAATCGTAGTAGGTCGTTTTAGCTTTGTTTTGATCAAGCAGGACCACCATCTGATCGTACACCTCGTACGCATCATGGGTGGATCGGCTCCTTGAGCCGATTCACAGGACAACCCGAGAGCCGATCGAGGCTCGTATTTAATGTTTACGTGTATGCCATGCAGAAACTAAGCGAGGCACATCCAACACCTTCCCCGATCGGTATAGGTCGGGTGGCACGCCCTTGCATCAGCATCGGACGTGCGTGCCGAGTCTTTGCGGGCCGTCGCTCGGAGGGACCAGGGCCAGCCGCAGTCCTGGGAGCCTCCCGGCTCTACCGTGTTGCCCGTCGCTGCTCGCCGGTGGGTTTCTGACCGCAACAAGTAGCAGTAGTAAAATAACAGCAGCAGAGTAACAAAGACAGCAGTAGTGATTTTAGTAAACAGCAGGATTAAAATACTGTAGGCACGGGGACGGATGACGGGCGTTACATGGATGAGAGAAACTCATGTAACAATCATAGCAGGGCATTTGCAGATAATAATAAAACGGTGTCCAAGTACAAAGCAATCAATAGGCATGTGTTCCAATTATAGTCGTACGTGCTCGCAATGAGAAACTTGCACAACATCTTTTGTCCTACCAGCCGGTGGCAGCCGGGCCTCAAGGGAAACTATCGGATATTAAGGTACTCCTTTTAATAGAGTACCGGAGCAAAGCATTAACACTCCGTGAACACATGTGATCCTCACGTCACTACCATCCCCTCCGGTTGTCCCGATTTCGTCACTTCGGGGCCATTGGTTCCGGACAGCGACATGTGTATACAACTTGCGAGTAAGACCATAAACAATGAATATCATGATGAAACAATAACATGTTCAGATCTGAGATCATGGCACTCGGGCCCTAGTGACAAGCATTAAGCATAACAAGTTGCAACAATATCATCAAAGTACCAATTACTGACACTAGGCACTATGCCCTAACAATCTTACACTATTACATGATCAATCTCATCCAATCCCTACCATCCCCTTCAGCCTACAGCGGGGGAATTACTCACACATGGATGGGGGAAGCATGGCTGGTCGATGGAGAGGCTTTGGCGGTGATGATGGCGATGATCTCCTCCAATTCCCCGTCCCGGCGGAGTGCCAGAACGGAGACTCTCGGCTCCCCGCGACGGAGTTTCGCGATGTGGCGGCGTTCTGGAGGGTTTCTGGCGACTTCGACTTCTTTCTCGTGCGTTTTTAGGTCGAAGGCAATATATAGTCCGAAGGAAGGCGTCGGAGGCCGGCCGAGGGGGCCACACCATAGGGCCGCGCGGGCCCCCCCTAGGCCGCGCCGCCTTATGGTGTGGGGCCCTCGGGCCTCCACTTGATTTGTCCTTCTGGCTCCGTCGCATTCCGGGAAAATAGGGCCTTCGTCAAAATCCCGAGGTTTTTCCTGAAAGTTGGATTTCTGCACAAAAACGAGACACCAGAACATTTCTGCTGAAAACAGCGTTAGTCCGTGTTAGTTGCATCCAAAATACACAAATTAGAGGCAAAACAATAGCAAAACTGTTCGGGAAAGTAGATACGTTTTGGACGTATCAACTGGCAATTTTTTTTTTGGATTAAACAATACCTATAGTCAGTCATTCTAATTGTTTTATAGACAACGCTAACCACATGCCCCAGAATGGGACCGAAAAGTCCACTGTATATTCTTCCTTTTGTATATTCTCGGATAATTAGTTTGGTTGTATTTTGTAGTGGAATCAGTGGGTGGGAGCACATAACGTTCTCATTATGTGTTGAAGAATGACAACTTTAGTATCATTGAAGAGAGGATAATTGAGCGCAGGTCTCGTGACCGAACCTCGTTACAAAGGGTGGAATGTTGGATTGTGGAGAAGGACAATGATTGGCTTGTCTTTTAGTAGTGCTTCATACCTAAGAAAGTATAAACGAGGACATACTCCCGCTTGAGCACCAAGTCTTAAGACGTTTGTGGAAAAAGTAGCGCCCATATCGAGAGTGTACAAAACATGACATGTTACTCCCTTTTCTTAGGAAAAGAACTATGATCGCAGTGTGGAAATGAACTCTACGAAGTTCTAGCAACCGTTAAAGACCAAGGTTCATAGTTTTTCTGGATAAAACTTACCTTTTCTAAGAAACTATTTTTGAAGACTTGCATATGTCTAGATCACCAATCCACAACTTCAGTTAGTGCATCAGGCAACCACCTATTAGGTTTTTTTTTGAGTATGCTCGTACTCATTAGATACATTCTTAATATTTTGCTTAGAGTATGAGAAGACTAAATAGGAAACCACCGACAAACTCGAAGGAGAGGAAGTATAATACGAGGAACTAGATATTTTTCGGATAAACCGAAGGAGTATACTACGATAAAGTTTACATAGTGGAAAACGAAGAGGAACAAGTTGAAATTTAGTTAGGCTAGAATAAGTTAGATCGATGAGCCAAGAAGCATAGAATCCTACTGAATTAAGTTGTTGATGCTACCAAGCTTAATTGTGGCATTGATCATATAGCCAGGTAATTTGAATTTGGATTTTTTTGAATCCTCAATGAACCGAGGAGGATCTCAAATCTTTTTTACTCTTGTGCCATGAATATATGAGAATTTGGACCTGCGATGTTTCCGTTATACCACTCTATTGGGTGTAATATTCGTGAGATGGAGTTCCATGAGTATTATGCCAACGACTTGCACACTCAACATGTTTTGGTGTGTTGGGTCACCACAAGGGTGAGTATAGCAATGCCAACATTTCCTTTCTGAAGCTTGGCATATTGCATCATGTGTCTTGTTCACATTATGCTGAGCGTAAGCACTGTCATTTAGTTGAACCATACCTCACTCTACTCGCCTCTGCATCTACGCCTTCTCGCTTTTGAGTGATACTTTCTTTACGGTGTATTTTTCAATTAATAGGCTTCCCAGTCATGTCCACAATATAAAAAAATTGTGGTTCTTTTTCAGAAAGTTCCTTACTACACGTTTCGCAAGGCATTTGTTTGTGCATGTTGGCTTCACCTTCGCACATACAACAATCATACGCTAGACTTTTGCTCCAAAAAGCATTTTTCCTTGATGTCCTAGATTTATTCCTGGCATGGTTGTTAGTTTACAATATGCATATGATACCCTGCTATTCCTAGAAAATGACACTAGGATAGTTGTTAAGGATCTTGATCTATTTTAAATAGTTGTACCAGACGAAAATTAATTACCATAAAAGTGAGGTGATTCCTATTAACATGGAAATTGAGGGCCTCCTTTTAAAATAAATTTTGTAATGTGTAGCTGGTAGATTTCCCTTAAGTATCTAGGTCTACCTCCATAATATGATAGATAGAGTAGAGAGCTAGGATCTTCACGCTCTAGTTAATAGTCTTTTTAGTAGAATATGTCTAGCTGGAAAGGCAAGTTATTGTCTTTGGCTGGGTATACCAAATCTGTGAGATATTAATATATGTTTGATTTATCCGTGGTAAAAAGATATATTCAAGGGGAGGGTACTATGTGGAAGAAAATTATAGAAGCAAAATATAACATAGAAGGATATATTTTATTGTCATGATGCCAGTCCTACTTTTTGGAAGGGTGTGATGTGGGCAGCTAAGGAAATCAGAGTAGCTTATAAGTGGATTGTAGGTAAAGGTAGATCTATAAAACTCTCGAGGATATTTAGTTGGTTTTTATACTTTAGCTACTCAATTTTGGTAGTTGTATTTTGTGTGTAATAAACAGATCAAAACCATAGATAAAGTTCGGGATTGGGACAAAAAAAAATTGCACTTTCAAAGAACTTTTGCCATACCCATGATGGTACAATGGATGGAGTTGGTTGAAATAGCTAGGTCGATTAATGTTTCTGGGGATGATGATGAACTTATCTAGCATTATGAGACTAATTGGGTTTACTCTTGCAAGTCCATGTATTGTTTGGTTAACTTTCTAGGTATAAACTGATTTACCTCCCTTCGGTCTAGGATCTAGAAACCCCTCTAGGATTCAAATTTTTCTGATGGATTTACTCACAAAAAAATTATGTCTGGCGATAACTTGAGAAAAAGGACAGTGCCCAAACCTCTAGAATGCGAACTTTGCAAAATTGAATCTGCCAAGACTCTTTTCTTTGAGTGCATAGTGGCCAGAATCCTTTGGGAGGATGTGTTTGAGGTTTTTGATATTGGTATCACTAACTTTGAATCTATTGCTTCTAAATGGCAACTAAAGATTTATGCACTTCAATGTAGTTACTTCTGCCATCCTGTGTGTGTGAGTCCATGTGTGTGGAACCATAGGAATAATTTAGTTTTTTTTTCAAAAAGTATCTTGGATAAACATGATACACGTGCGGAGCCTGACTATGGCGCACCTGAGGAATTGGAAAGTTCTTACGAAAGATTTAGAGGGAGGATTATTTTGGCCAGTTCTTGGAAAAATTGATGATCATACTCAAGACCCTGGATGACAGAAGTTAAAGTGCACTGACTTTGGGTGGCTTTCTACCTGGATGTCATTTGCAGAAGGATCAGCTCCCTGGCGTATCTGACTGATTATCCGGAGGAGAGTGATTCAATTCATGTGGTGATGTGAGGGGTTGTCTCTCAGGCGATGGTCATGCAGAAAACAGACTCTACACTAAAGCTCTGGGGTTTCGGGAAGAAGTTCGGGTGATCTAGTGTTTCCGAGTTCTTAGCACTGATAATTAAGTTTTAGGTTTTTGCATGCATGTTAGCTTTGGAAGTGGTTTCGATCCCTGTGTTCATGTAGCGATGTGATAGGGTTTTTATGTCACTTTTGATAGTGCTTGGAAACCTGTTTCGACGAAGCTCGGCTGCTGGGACTTCTAGTATGGAGCTTTACTTTCTGTATGAACTCTATGGTTTTGTTTCTGAAATTGAAACCGAGTTAAAATCCCTGTGAATCTAACAAAACAAGAGCATGACAGTGGCAACGGTTGGACAAAGACTAGAAAAGTTGGGTTCCTCACGGGAGCACAATTTATGTTGTACTTTGTTATCAAAAGCAGGATGTAACTAAAATCATATTACATGGCCAATGCAAAGGCTATACTATAATATAGGCAGCGAATGCCATACATATATAACACTACGAAGAGATAGCCCGGAGTTTAATTTGAGCACCATGCATTGGACGCATCATCATAACAGTATGTGGTGCATGGGTATACGAGGACGCGAGTTCAAACTCAAAGCGTTGAAGGATCATGCACAAGGCCATCTTGGCCTCAAGCAACGCAAAGTTCTGACCAATACAGATACGTGGCCCCCAGCCAAATGGGAAAAACGCACCGGCGGGCTCCTTGGAAGCCTTGGAGATCCCGTCCGCAAACCTATCTGGTCTGAATTGGTGCACGTCGTTTCCCCAGATGTCCGGGTCATGGTGGATGAACAACACGGGCATCTCAAAGACCACTCCAGCTGGGTACGTGATGCCTCCGATCTCAATCTCCTTGTATGTCTTTCGGGTGAAAGCAGTAGCTGGTGTGTACAAACGAAGAACCTCGTATAGAATCATTGTCACCTGCATAACACATATTAATAAGATAGTGCACCTCTATGTAAATGTCATGACAACAAACTAAACAATTTCCAGCTGGTACTTACAATTTTGAGTCGATTAACACCCTCATACTCAAGTTTATGCTTTCCAAATAGGCCAAGAACCTCTTCCCTTGCACGGTCCTGCCACTCGGGGTGCATGCTAAGTACAATAATTGTCCATGTAAGGAGTACTGATGTAGTCTCCATTCCTGCAAAATAGAACAACTTGCACTCCTCCATGACTTCTGCTTCTGACATTCCTAGGATGGATTTACCATTTGCATCTATGGTTGTCATGTTTGACTGCAGTAATAGGCCGAGTAAGTCATCTTTCGTGTTTTCTCCTTCCTGTATAGCTTGCATCCTATTAGAAATTAGACCTCGTAGAATGTTCTCAATCTCGTTATTAATTTGATGCATCCTTCGGTTATTTTTGGTAGGAAAGTACCTGGAAATGACATACCCGTCACAGTGTCAGTACAATAGTACATACAGACAGAGTAACGAAGGCTTACTTTTAATGAAGATTCCGAGAAAACAAGGTGGTGAATAAAAGGATAATACTGCCATTATTGGAGGTGCCCTTAGTAAATTTTGATTAAAACTGTGTTAATTTTAGTACTGAATGATTACAGTATCATATTTCATTCCATGATATTGAAGAGAAATTAAACCAAATGAGATTGCCCCTGCAATGTCAATTGGAGCCTAAGGGTACTGTCTACTGAACAGGACTAGTAAGTTCAAGTGAAAAGGGGGAGTGAGTTCTAGTGAGCTTCAGTTAGTACCAAGAACTAAGTCACATATAAAGTTTTTTTGAAAAAAGTGGTAACTGACGTGTAACCGGGTATCATAATCTTGTGAATGGCTGCCATGAATCTCCCCATCTGCTCGGACTGCAGTTGAGAAATCCTTCTTCCTTCCAGATAACTGCTACCGAATGCGGTTTGTGAGATGACATCCCCGGTGAGGTTCTGGAGCTCTGAGGAGACATCCACTTCCCACGAGCCCTCGGGACCAAGGGATTGACTCCATCTGCCAACAAGCTCTCCACAGCATGCAGAAAACGCTGGCAGCATGAGCTGTAAATTAAGCAAGATTACTCTCGTCACGACAGATGATGGTTAATTCACAAACGTATGAAAAGTAGATGTAAAGTAATTGCACAAACATATGGTAAATAATGCGGAACAATTAACAGCAGCCATACCTTGAGTTTCTCGACATGGAACGCAGGGTTGAGTATCCTTCTGTGCTTGACCCATTTCTCCCCCTCGTAGCTCCCTACGCCTTCGGCGAGGAGCTTGGATAGAGTTGGGAACTTGAGCTTCTCGATGTGCCCAAACTTGTTGGACATCACCTCCCTGACAAGGTGAGGATCGGTGATGGTCACCTTAGGAATCGGACCGAACCAAGAGATGCACGGCTTGCCGTGCTCCTCGACGTTGTTATAGAGGAAAGGCATGACGTGGGCGCCGATGTCGTGGCAGCGCAGCGGCAGAGGTCTTGACCACACCTCCCTGTTTTGCCGGGCGTAGTCGTTGGCATCACCGATGAGGAAACGGTACGACGTGCCGCGGAGACCCTGGGCACGAAGAGCCCGCTCGAGCCGCCTTGGCTGCCACCACAGCTAATCTAGCAGTCGGATGGTTGGCCACAGAAGCACCGAGCCAAAGAGGCTGCATATCAGGAAGGTCCATGGCAGTATGGCACAGAAGCTGAACCCAGTAGCGATTCAAGAATCATTTCTCCGCAGAAAAGTGGGAGCAAGAAGAGAGGATAGAAGACAGTGATGTGCACTTGGACTGGTTTGGTAATGTTTGGGGTCACAACTCTGAATATATAGTAGTGACACCAGGACAGTGTAGTCTCCACTGATCATTTGTTTAATGGTATGTGGATATGTCGATCAACCTCACCACACAGTCAATGCCTCGTTCCCAAGGAACTTGGAAGACAAGAAACTCGGCTTATGATCTGACTGGTCAAACTCAAGGTGCAACGCAGGAGGATGGCTCCCTACCATGTGCTTGCTGTTTTATGGTTGCTTCGTTGCAGTTTGTGTGACCTCAGAGCCAGTCCATGCACACTGGAGACCAAGGGCAAAACAAACAACTTGATGTAGAAGCTCAGTGTAATTGGTATTTTCGTGATATTAATATATTTCTTTTATAAAAAACAATTTGGTTCTGTTCCGTACAAAAATATATAATCAAATTATTTTGTGCGGTAGTGGTAAACTAAGTGGCCTTTCAGTACAAGTTTGCGATCTCTATAGTTTTTTACACAGCAAAACACAAATTGACGTTGTCGCTGACAAAAAAGATAGCATTTGCTTCCAGATCAGATTATTAAAGGAGAACAGTTGTATTTCTCTTGCCAAGTTCTCATAAAATTCTTTTGTCTTGCAAGATAAATTGTGGAAACGTCTTGCCCTCTTTGCATTTTATTTTTGTGGAAGGTTCAAGGAGAAATGCTCTGAAATCAAAAGTTCAACACATTATATCCCATAATGGCATTATATCGCCTTTTGACATAGTGCCATTATATCTTACACAAGACAAAGATTATCACTTGAGTTGTTCAGAAATGAAGAGAAAATGCTCTGGAAGACAGGGCATTGTTGAAACCGGAACAGACAAATTTCACTGTCTTATTTTCACTACAAATCTGCAAATATGTGGCAGCCGGGTTACCTGGACAGGAAAACCATCTTATGCAAAAGGTTAAGCCGTCCCAAATTCACCATGTACCGGGCAAGTTCATCGCCCGATCAACTGATTAAGTAACACGATATCATGACTCAGTGGATCTTCATAATGGCGATTATCGAGTCCGATTTCGCATTAGTTGTCACTGGTTTCAAGAAGATATGCGAGGACAGATATTTGCTCGATCATGTCTTTGCTGTGACGAATCTTGAAACTGAGGCTCCTAATGAACATTAAAAAAAATCTAATATACGACACATATTTTTCTAGTTCTTTTCAGTCTAGCAGATGGGTATGTGAAGTATCGCAGCTTGCCAAACTTCAATTCTGATTCACCACCGTATTTGGTCTGTCATTGTTCCGGTTACTGCACATGTCCAATTGCAGGCAAGCATAAGTAAGAACAGAGTTGACAGTGGAAATAAGTTGTGTTAGATGAACTGAATACACAGTGAAAGCCAACAATTCAGTGGATACATAACAGCTGTTTGGTATAACAAATGCTTAAAAGATGCTTACATATTACAGCATAGTAGGAATAACAGATGAGAGCCAGCAGCATTAGTTTATATTATCAAATAAACAAAGAAGTAAATAACT
The DNA here is from genome assembly GCF_022539505.1 of Lolium rigidum. Lineage (NCBI taxonomy): Eukaryota > Viridiplantae > Streptophyta > Magnoliopsida > Poales > Poaceae > Lolium > Lolium rigidum. The sequence goes on from NC_061513.1 coordinate 18,949,257, forward strand.
TTGTTTTTTGTTAATCCAAGGTAAATTACGGGAGTTCAGGTACCAGGAAGGATAGAATAGGTTGTTTAGGGAATAGGGTAGAGTTCAGGTACCAGGATGGGTGGCACCCCTGTTACAGGGTTATTGCCGCTTCACCGCGTTGTGAACTGCCATCTTGGCTCTCCTTCTATTAAAAGTTGATGCACTTTCCAAGGCGCATTCTCAAAAAAGGAATGGTAGAAATATTCAGTTATAGGGAGCTTAAAATGTAAACGTTTATGGTGAAATATCATTAAGATGGTCACCACAGGTTTGAACCCTCATCGGACAATCCTCATCGGGAACCTGAACTATTTTTCCAATTGATTAGCTCATTGGGGTTTAAGACGACAACACCACAGGTTTGAACCCTCATTGGGAATATGTCGAATATACTTGAAATTTTGTCAACATAGAGATAATGAGAAGAGTGCAGAAAATAATATTTCTTCAGCAGAGGTTTAATCCTTACCTTGTTCATATTTGACCTTGGATAGTCAGTGCGGGTGGATTTCTCTCTCTGGAGTTTGCCGCCAACCAGCTGATCCTGAATGACCTTGCCGGCCATCAGAATCAACCCCTCGTCACCGCCGCTCGGGTTAGAGCGGACAAAGGAGATTGCGGCGCCGCGAGCCAGATGGGACCTAGATGGGCTGAGCCAGCGGCTTATTTAGTGATAACTTTTTTTATTTTTAATCTTTTATTAAAGTATATTTGTTTATGAGTTGATAATTTATACCAAAAATAGTTATATTTTTAATAAAATAAAATTTCAAATATATAAAAAATAATTGTTGATACAGTATTTGTTTGAATAAATGTGCATACGTGTCTATGTAAATATTAAAGAGAACAATAAAAAATTAGTGTGTTGAAAAAAGTTATTCCCTTTACATATAATGTGTGAAAGTTCAATGTCGGTAACCTAGAGAACCTAGAGGGTGGGGGTGAATTGGTTTTACAAAATTTTGCTTAACTTGTTTGAAATTTTAGGCTATGCGGATAAATAAAGTGGCCTAATGCAAACTAAGTGGAGCACCCTATATGGAAAAATACATATATCAAGAACTTCAAACTCGATGGCTATCACAAATAAATAGGTGAAAAAAATAACCGAAGCACACGGAGACAACGATGTATCCCGATGTTCACTTCCTTGAGGGGAAGCTAGTCACCGTTGGAGAGGTGCGGTACCACGAAAGACACAGAACGCCACGAAGGCACACCTTCTTCTCCGTGAGCTCCTTCCACGAAGTAGGAGCTCGTTCCACTATGTGAAGATCTTAGGGGGGCCTTCAATCCCGTAAAAACTTTCCGGCTCGATCACAAAATTGATCGCTTCCGGCGACCGCTACCGCCTAGGAGTCCTCAAATTCCAAGAGTAAAAAGATCGGAGAGGAAAACTTTGTGATGGTTTTAATTGAAATATGTGTGGTTGAAAGAGAGATGATGAACAGATCTTCGAGATACACGGATCAACTCTCAAAATCGATGAACAAAACTTGCGGAATCAAGTATTTGAGTTGGGGAATAGAGACCTTCACAAATTAGATTTGGATCAAATGGAATTGCAAAAGTTAAGTGATCCCAGAACAAAACTGCCTTATATAGAAGAAAACTAGCCGTTGTAGGCATTTTTCGGGCAGGGGAAGAAAGACTGGCCGGTATGACTGGTTCCGGGGCCGGTCATACCGGCCCAGATGGAAAAAGAAAGAGGAGCGTCGGCCATTACCGGCCCATCAACTGAGCGATGCGAGAGAGAGCCCGTGAGGATCGGGATTCGGGAGCGGGCGCGGGCCAGCGACGGGCGTGCGAGGCGAGTGCGAGCGCGGGCGGTTGGCAGCTGTGGGAGCAGGAGCGGCGAGCGGCAGCCTCACGCGGGGCGTGCGGGTGCAGGTAGACCCGCGCGGCGCGGGGCGATCGAGCAGCACGCCTAGCCGCTTTCAGTGGATCGAGGCGAGCGCAGGGTGCGTGGGCCAAGCGCTGCGCGTGCGGCAAGGAACTGAACGATGCATTGCGTCTGGAGATCTGCGTGGACGTTATGTGCAACGTATAATCTAATAACTGCCTGGGCTCGTTTTAGTCTTAGACGGTGCTCCCTCGTTAGAACCGTAGGATCAACATCAAGCGGTGCGCTAGATTTTTAGTTGGACCACGCGCACGTGCCACCGAGTAAGGCCCATCGCTCTCCTCTCGTCGACACCATCCCCATCCCCACCCACACATCACGGAAGAAAATGCCCCACCCGCAACCTCTCCAGTCTTCACCACAAACTCCAACCAAAAGAAAATGGACTAGATCCCAGCGATTGGAACCTGAGCCTGAGGTCGGCGAAGCTGGAAGGAGAGGCGCTGGTCACGCCCGCCCTCCCAATGATCAGGGAGACGACCATGGCGTTGGTGCGGCTAGGATGTGGGCGAGGGAGGAACGAGCAACGACGGCGGTGGAGGCGTAGGGCGGCGGTCATGGAGGATGTGGTGGTGAGGGTAGCTAGGTGCCACCCGACTCCACCTTCGCCTCGACACTGAAGACCACCCCGTGTCGGCGCTTCTCGGCGGCGAGCTGGAGCTCCTCGATCTCGCGTTCTCCTTTGATCCGACCGCCAAGCCCTGAGGCGGCGCTGCTCGGCGGCGAACTGGAGCCCCTCGATCCGGTGGAGGGTGCAGAGCCTTGGTCTCCCGACCAGCACAACGCCCTGCACCATACTCCGCGCCAGGCCCTGTAATATCCCAGGTATTGGGGTTACAAAAATAGAGGAAACAGATATGTGCATTGCATTCATGCATAAAAAATCTGGGGAATTTTCGCGCTTTAAAGTAAAACAGTCACGATAGAATCGAAGTTTCACTTGACCTTGGTGGAATTGAAGTAGCTCATCAAGTCAAGTGCTATAAACCTCAATGTGACTTTGTTAAAACCTTGTTTTGGGTAGAGATGATTTGATCTAGTGGAAGATCATAATATGATATTCCTTGCCATAACATATGAACATCTATTTAACTATAAATCAAGTAACAATAAAATGGAGAACTATTCTAGACTTATCTTTTCCATGTCTTAAACTAATCCATGATCCTACCATGAACCTCATGGTATTTATTCTATTTCAATCTTGGGAACATAATAAGGAGATCAACTCTAGAAATATTTATCCTTCTCTATTCCATGTTATTATACATCAAACCTAGAGAGGTGAGAGTTCTATATTAATAATTAAGGAAGCAACAACAAATCTTGAGCTAAACCTTGGATATACATCCAAGTATTCAAATTATCATCTTCAAGAGGAACCCTAGAGTATTATTCAAGTCCTTCCCAAATGAGAGAGAGACCAATCATACTAATTCTAGCTTTACCTATTTAAGAATCAATGTTAAACTTTGAACTAAAGTATTAGGTAAACCATTTCACCTTGAAGTGGTGAGATCACCAAATACCAAGTGGAATAAGACTATATCCATGACTTAGTGAAATAAGGAGTGGAATAAACCAACTAAGATAGACAATTGAATCTTTGGCTCAGTAACCTAAATAAATATTAGGAGTACACCATAAACCCTAGAATAACTATTCTTAAATGAGAAAGCTCAAACCATGGTGTTATACTCAAGATAATTGAGACAACCATAACCATGTCCACTCAAGAAACTATAAGGGAGATATTATGTTTAGTTAATCTAGACAATGCTTGATCATGGAAGTGAGAACCCCATTTAATGAGAGATCCTTAGGAAGCTAAACCTTGATCATTATTAATTAAGTGATGATCATAAACCCTAAGAACTTGAGGTATGGAGAATAAACCCTAACAGGATAAGTAGATCTCATTCATCACATAAAATCATAGGGTGGCAACTAGTAGGCAACCCTAGGCTTATATTCCAACCTTAACTTGTGATTCAATTGGTGATCATAAGTAGAATTCTACCATATCTACATTCCACATATTCTTCATTTAAGAAACATAAGAAAACCTTAGAGTAAAACTCTATACTTTATATGGTGAGAAATCATATATCCATATGACCAAAGTTAACTATAAAAAGAACTATAACCAATGTAGTTACTTAAATGATAAATTGAGGTTAACAATAGAAGCCAATTGGTAGAAGATAAAACTTATTCTTAAGTCCTTAGTAACTAAATAAGAACAGAAACAATTAAGCAAGTAACCATATTACCTTGGTTAGGAGAGATTAAAACCTAGCAGCTGCAATATGATGCCATCTCACTTCTACAAACTAGAATTAAATCTCAACCCTAGTTTGAGTATCACTTGGGTGATCACAACTAAACCCTAAACTACAATTAAGTTCCAATCCATGTATCATTAGATAAATAGCAATATAATCCTACAAGTGCACTCTAATTAAATCCTGTATTTAATTATGGAACCTAAGATGAATCTAGTGTTAAGTCTTAAAAATTGAAACTAAATGGGTAGCTAACAACCACTTATTTCCATATATCAAAATCAAACCATGATGAGAGTAGTACCTACTCTAAATATTTTAATGTGTTACTAAACTACCATATAAAGACTACACTTGGAAGTAATTCAAGTAGAAATTCCAAATTCATTATAACCTAGTTATGCCCATAAAATAATAGACAAGTAATAGCATTCTCAAATAATAGATAAAGCCCTTAGAAATATTTTTGTGCATGAACTCATATGCACATGACTAAATTCTCTAATAAGAATCAAGTCATAATAATAACCTATAAAGCACTTGGTGTACAAATTATCAACTCCAAACATTCAAAAGGGAGTTGTGTTCCAAATATAGAAGAAATGGGAAATTAAAATAAATACCTAAAATATTACCTAATTTAAACATTGTCATAAGGCTCACATATTGAATGTGATTCATAAAATAATGCAGTAATGCATGTATCCTTTTCTTAATCCTAAAGAACTTCAAATTATAAACTACCTGCCTGGTATAAAATTATTTAAGTTTAAATTAAAAACAGAATGTAAAATAGAAAAGGAAAACAGAAAATAAAACAGAAAAGAAATAAGAGAAGAAAGAAAAACTTACCTGGACTCACCTGGCCGCAGAAGCCCAGCAAGGTAGCCCAACAGCCTCAGCCCAGCACGGCCCAGGCACGCCCAAGTACCCCTTCGTGTGGATATAGACGAGAAGACGTCGTCGTCTTCGTCTCCGTCTCTTGACGCGCGGGAGGTTGACACGGCGACGAATTGAGCCACGTCCCGGCCGCCGTTGTGGACCGCACGACCGTCGACGACCGCCCTGGACCCTATAAATACACGGCCGAAGCCTCCATCGCTCGTGTTCTTCCTTTTTCCCCAATTTAGCAAACCCTAGCTCGCCCGGCCACCATCTATCGCCGTCGATTGGGGAAGCCCCAAGCCTCGCTGTAACCACCATCAGCACCGCCGTGGTCGACATGCCCACGGTGCGGGAGGAATCGAGCCGGAACCCCTCAGAGCATCCTCACCGAGCTCACCTCTCCGACGACCGGCGCCATGAAATCCGGCGAACCAGACCACGCCAAGCCTCGCCGTCAAGCGCGTCGTGCTCCTGGTGAGCCGCTGATCTCCCTAGCATGCTCGGCTAGCTCGATTGCGTTGCGTCAGCATCGCCGCGCCGTGTGACTGTGTCCGCCGCCGCAGCACCTCGTCGGCGAGCACGCTCCGGTGACCAAACCGGAGCGGCGCCACCACCAGGAGGTTCGCCTCGTTGTGCTCTTTCCAACGCTTATCTGCATGCCCCCGCGGGAACCCGGAATCGCCGGCGACGTCCACCTCTGGTCGCCGGTGAGGCACTTGGTTGCCACGTCGGCACCACGTGGCCGCCAAAGTGGACACGGCCCACCAGTCATGGACTGTGTGGGTGTCCTGTCCGTGTAGCTTTAGTCATTTCCTGTTTAGGTTTAAATCCAGAAAATTGCTGCAACTTCAAACAAATTTAGAAAATTCAATTTAAGTCAGAAAAATAAAAATAAGACATCAAAATTCTTATAAAAGTAAATTCTATTTAATAAAAATATAATATGAAATTTTTATTTTTAATAAAAATTTAATTGTTTAATACTTGTTATTTGAAGCCTTTAATTTTAGTTCTAAATTCAGTTAAAATTCAATAATTAGGAAAAAGGTTTAAAATAAATAAAAACATTAAAATTAATTTTCCTTTTATACTAACTTATTAAATCCTTATTAGGAGGATTTAAAACCCTAATTAATAAATGCCTTAATTATTAATTGTTTAAAATAATAAAATATCAAATCTAATATTATTTTTATTTCAAAATTATTAATAACTTCAACTTTATTAATGAAGTTATTAATCCAATAATTATAGGGTAATTAGGAAACCCTAGTTCCATTAGAAACAAAGTGATAACCTCATCATTTCATGTGTGATACTAAAACCCTAATGCCATTTAGACCCTAGATCCATTACTTCTTATGAACTCTAAATTGTTCGCAAACCTAAAACCCAAGTAACATGTGATCATGTTACTCCATTAGTAATCATAGATTCATATTTAGCATCTAAATGCTTGTTCCAAATCCACATAAAATATGGGTATCCCATGTGTTCATCTTCATCAAACCTAGATAATCAAAATAGGGTGAACCAAGTGTAAACCCTAGATCCTATTACCAAAGCCATCATCCATATTCATTCCTACTTAGCATCACACCAATGTGATGAACCTCAGGAGCAATTATGCCAAAACCTGAGCATTACCTAACCATATTCCACTTCAACCCTAATTGATATACTTCTTATTAATTAAGAAGTATGTTCTTCAAAAGTTATTCTTTTGAAGAAAATAAGGAATCATCATCAACCACCGCTTATAAAGACCTATAAACCCTAGCCAGCTATCATTAGCAAGATAAACCAACCTTGACAACAACCATGTTTAATGAATTGCTTAGGATGCCTAGACTTATCTTAACCTTACAAGCCCTAGGTGTTGACGAATCCAACTAGGTTGTGATCCATCTACTACTTACTCCAGAACCAATTATAACCACAGAAAACCATAGAACTTCACAACCCTAATTATCATACCTGTTCTTTATCAAAGAACATGTTCTTCAAAAGTTATTCTTTTGAAGTATATGATAATTAATAATTAACCATGCCATATAGTGCTTAAACCAACCACTATTCATTACATGTTAGGATTATACCAATTGTTATTGTTGTGTGCTATTAATGCTATTATTATGATATATTCCAGCACATGTTTATGATACCAAGTATTCAATCCTAATAAGAACCTTGTTTGTGAATCACTCTAAAAGTGCAACACACCCTAAACTCATCATTACAACTCACTAATCCTAAATCATCGGGGTTAGGTCATGCTTAGAGCGATTGCATCTCATACTTATGCATTATTTCATCCTTGGCAATCTTTTAAACATCGTCCTTACCGGACGATGATGCTATTTCAGAATTTGGAGTTATTGCGTATCGAAGACCTTGTCTGCATAATCTTGCAGTCAAGAAAGGCAAGTTCATCACTTGCTCATGTCATTTGAGTATCTTTATCAAATTACTTGCAAAGTACTATGATTATCACTATTGCATAAAAACCAAAACCACTACTTTCATAACTATGAATATGACTATGTGGTGGGCAATAGAACCATGGATTGTGTTGATATGGTGGAGGTTCCATTGCAAGGGTTTATATCCATCTAGGATTAAACAACAAATGTCGTCCAGTGATTCTTGTGCCGTAATACCCGTGTTAACCATAAGATCCGGAGTGGGACGGAGTAGTCAAAAGTGTTTCCACCTCTCGTACATCAACGGACGCGCTTTACCGTAGACACTTGTATCTGTCGGGGGCAAGCGGTAGGTCAGGGAAGCCTTAAGTCCCCACGGCATCGTCCGTAGACACTTGTCGCCCGAAGAACAAGCGGTAGGCTGGGGAAGCCTTAAGTCCCCACGGTATTGCGGTCTATGATGGGTTGCAGCTACCGGCGAAGGAGTTTGGTTAACGAGTCCCAAACTGTTGTCGTGGTCGGGGTCCACCCCGAAATCTATGGGAATAATGGGACCGACGAGGACCCGGGGTCGGGGTATGCAACAAAGGGTGGGTGTGCGAGGTAGCGGAGGAACATGATTGGCTAGACCTTATACCGGGCCTCACACCATAGGAAGTGTAGACAAGCTCGCAGCTTGGTTGGCACCAAGGTTAAGATCTCTTATGGGTAAAGCAACACACCTCTGCAGAGTGTAATGAATCGTGACCTGTCACTCCCTGTTCCGGGATATGTAACTGCGAACGCGGCCGGAAAGGAGCTCCATGAAGTTCTAGTAAACCGCTGAAGGCTGACGGACATAGTTCTTCTGAATAAAAGCAACCTCTTGAAGAAATGATTATGAAAACCTGCATTGGTATTAGACTTTACGGTCTAATGCTGTAGCTAGTGCATTAAACACCTCTTTCCTATAATGAACTTGTTGAGTACGCTCGTACTCATCCCACTCTTAAATCCCCTGCTTAGATATGGAGGCATCGAAGGAGCATCTACAGTGCAATTCGAAGGTCGAGGAGTCAACAACTACTTCGAGGGACGAGGACCACCGTCGGAGGAGTCCAGATACCACATACATCAAGGAGAAAACCTAGATTAGCCATGGAAGGGAACTAGCTTCCTAAACATAGCTCCTACTTAGCTAGAATCTATGCATAGCCTCTATAGCTAGTTAAATACTCTACAACTAGAGTTCGTGATAGGATTAGACCACGAGTCGTTCTTCGGGAGTTTATTTGCAGTTTTACCTCATTGTAAAGTAGGAGGCTGTGATGATCTTATGTAACAGAGTCAATGTTGTAATTCTATAGACATGCCTTGGACCCGCATATGTTTCGTTGTACCACTGCGAGCGATATAATACTAGTGGAACGGTGTTTCATTGGTGTTATATCAGACTTGCATACTACACCATGCAGTGGTATGCCGGGTCACCACAGTTGGTATCAGAGCAAATTCTTTGACCTTAGGATTAAAACCTTTAAAGGAGACCTATAGGATTGGTAGTGTCTATAGGAAGTTTTCTTAGTTAAACCTAATATTCTTATGACTTGATATGGATATTCACTTGAGAATAATCCTGACACACTTGAGTCAACATTTCTTACCTATCTTTCCTAAGTAAAGTTAGCTAATCCCAGACATGTAGCACACCATTACATTATTAAAACAATAGATGAGTAGACCACAGTTGGTATACAATACATGGTAGTCCAAAGAGAGGATACAACCATAAGGAAGATATCCTATTGGAAGATGTGTACTAACACATGTCATAGTTAAATAAGAATTACTCAGACCTGTACTAGAAGTAATATCACGTGATGAAGATAATTAAGATATCCTAATAGAAGATGAAGACTCAGATAAGTAATGAGTAAGTAAAATTATCCAGACTTGTGAAACAATTGATAGTAAGTGATAATATAAGTTATATGAGGTTGTATAAACCATGATGAGTCAATCATGGGAGGAAAGGAAGAGGGATAGGAATAATATATGACTACTTACATGGTAGAGATAGAAATAATATATGATTCTGATGCGTGTAGTTGACACGTCCGTTGGGAACCCCAAGAGGAAGGTGTGATGCGCACAGCGGCAAGTTTCCCTCAGTTAGAAACCAAGGTTTAATCGAACCAGTTGGAGTCAAGAAGCACGTTGAAGGTTGATGGCGGCGGGATGTAGTGCGGCGCAACACCAGAGATTCCGGCGCCAACGTGGAACCTGCACAACACAACCAAAGTACTTTGCCCCAACGAAACAGTGAGGTTGTCAATCTCACCGGCTTGCTGTAACAAAGGATTAACCATATTGTGTGGAAGATGATTGTTTGCGAGAGAAAACGATAAAACAAGTATTGCGAGCAGATTTGTATTTCAGTATTAAAGAATGGACCGGGGTCCACAGTTCACTAGAGGTGTCTCTCCCATAAGATAAAAGCATGTTGGGTGAACAAATTACAGTCGGGCAATTGACAAATAGAGAGGGCATAACAATGCACATACATGACATGATAAGTATAGTGAGATTTAATTGGGCATTACGACAAAGTACATAGACCGCCATCCAACTGCATCTATGCCTAAAAAGTCCACCTTCGAGGTTATCATCCGAACCCCCTCCAGTATTAAGTTGCAAAGCAACGGACAATTGCATTAAGTATGGTGCGTAATGTAATCAACAACTACATCCTCGGACATAGCGCCAATGTTTTATCCCTAGTGGCAACGAGCACAACACAACCTTAGAACTTTCTGTCACTCGTCTCGGGTGTCAATGCGAGCATGAACCCACTATCGAGCATAAATACTCCCTCTTGGAGTTAAAAGTAAAAACTTGGCCGGAGCCTCTACTAGAAACGGAGAGCATGCAAGATCATAAACAACACATGTGTAATAACTTGATAATTAACATGACATGGTATTCTCTATCCATCGGATCCCGACAAACACAACATATAGAATTACGGATAGATGATCTTGATCATGTTAGGCAGCTCACAAGATCCAACAATGAAGCACAATGAGGAGAAGACAACCATCTAGCTACTGCTATGGACCCATAGTCCGGGGGTGAACTACTCACTCATCACTCCCGGAGGCGACCATGGCGGTGTAGAGTCCTCCGGGAGATGAATCCCCTCTCCGGCAGGGTGCCGGAGGAGATCTCCAGAATCCCCCGAGATGGGATCGGCGGCGGCGGCGTCTCAGTAAGGTTTTCCGTATCGTGGTTTTTCGCATAAGGGGTTTCGCGACGGAGGCTTTAAGTAGGCGGAAGGGCAGAGTCAGGGGCCAGACGAGGGGCCCACACCACAGGTCGGTGCGGCCAAGACCTGGGCCGCGCCGCCCTATGGTTTGGCCACCTCGTGGCCCCACTTCGTGTGTTCTTCGGTCTTCTGGAAGCTCCGTGGAAAAATAGGCCCCTGGGTCTTCGTTTCGTCCAATTCCGAGAATATTTCGTTACTAGGATTTCGAAACCAAAAACAGCGAGAAAACGAGAGCTGGCACTTCGGCATCTTGTTAATAGGTTAGTTCCGGAAAATGCACGAATATGACATAAAGTGTGCATAAAACATGTAGGTATCATCAATAATATGGCATAGAACATAAGAAATTATCGATACGTCGGAGACGTATCAAGCATCCCCAAGCTTAGTTACGCTCGTCCCGAGCGGGTAAAACGATAACAAAGATAATTTACGAAGTGATATGCCATCATAACCTTGATCATACTATTTGTAAACATATGTAGTGGATGCAGCGATCAAAACAATGGTAATGACATGAGAAAACAAGTGAATCATAAAGCAAAGACTTTTCATGAATAGTACTTCAAGACAAGTATTAATAAGTCTTGCATAAGAGTTAACTCATAAAGCAATAAATCAAAGTAAAGGTATTGAAGCAACATAAAGGAAGATTAAGTTTCAGCGGTTGCTTTCAACTTGTAACATGTATATCTCATGGATAATTGTCAACATAGAGTAATATAACAAGTACAATATGCAAGTATGTAGGAATCAATGCACGGTTCACACAAGTGTTTGCTTCTTGAGGTGGAGAGAAATAGGTGAAGCTGACTCAACATAAAAGTAAAGAGAATGGTCCTTCAAAGAGGAAAGCATCGATTGCTATATTTGTGCTAGACCTTTTATTTTGAAAACATGAAACAATTTTGTCAACGGTAGTAATAAAGCATATGAGTTATGTACATTATATCTTACAAGTTGCAAGTCTCATGCATAGTATACTAATAGTGCCCGCACCTTGTCCTAATTAGCTTGGACTACCGGATCTTTGCAATGCACATGTTTTGACCAAGTGTCACAATGGGGTACCTCCATGCCGCTCTGTACAAAGGTCTAAGGAGAAAGCTCGCATTTTGGATTTCTCGCTTTTGATTATTCTCAACTTAGACATCCATACCGGGACAACATGGACAACGGATAATGGACTCCTCTTTAATGCATAAGCATGTGGCAACAATTATTATTCTCTTACGAGATTGAGGATATGTGTCCAAACTGAAACTTCCACCATGAATCATGGCTTTAGTTAGCGGCCCAAAGTTCTTCTCTAACAATATGCATGCTCCAACCATGAAGGTGGTAGATCTCTCTTACTTCAGACAAGACGGACATGCATAGCAACTCACATGATATCCAACAAAGAATAGTTGATGGCGTCCCCAGAAACATGGTTATCGCTCAACAAGCAACTTAATAAGAGATAAAGTGCATAAGTACATATTCAATACCACAATAGTTTTTAAGCTATTTGTCCCATGAGCTATATATTGCAAAGGTGAATGATGGACTTTTAAAGGTAGCACTCAAGCAATTTACTTTGGAATGGCGGATAAATACCATGTAGTAGGTAGGTATGGTGGACACAAATGGCATAGTGGGTGGCTCAAGGATTTTGGATGCATGAGAAGTATTCCCTCTCGATACAAGGTTTAGGCTAGCAAGGTTATTTGAAACAAACACAAGGATGAACGGTACAGCAAAACTCACATAAAAGACATATGGTAAACATTATAAGACTCCATACCGTCTTCCTTGTTGTTCAAAACTCAATACTAGATGTTATCTAGACTCTAGAGAAACCAAATATGCAAACCAAATTAGCAAGCTCTAAGTATTTCTTCATTAATGGGTGCAAAGTATATGATGCAAGAGCTTAAACATGAGCACAACAATTGCCAAGTATCAAATTATCCAAGACATTTTAGAGTTACTACATGTAGCATTTTCCAATTCCAACCCTATAACAATTTAACGAAGATGAAACTTCGCCTTGAATACTATGAGTAGAGCCTAAGGACATATTTGTCCATATGCAACAGCGGAGCGTGTCTCTCTCCCATAAAGTGAATGCTAGGATCCATTTTATTCAAACAAAACAAAAAACAAAAACAAACCGACGCTCCAAGCAAAGTACATAAGATGTGACGGAATAAAAATATAGTTTCGGGGGAGGAACCTGATAATGTTGTCGATGAAGAAGGGGATGCCTTGGGCATCCCCAAGCTTAGACGCTTGAGTCTTCTTAATATATGCAGGGGTGAACCACCGGGGCATCCCCAAGCTTAGAGCTTTCACTCTCCTTGATCATATTGCATCATACTCCTCTCTTGATCCTTGAAAACTTCCTCCACACCAAACTCGAAACAACTCATTAGAGGGTTAGTGCATAATAAAAATTCACATGTTCAGAGGTGACACAATAATTCTTAACACTTCTGGACATTGCATAAAGCTACTTGGACATTAATGGATCAAAGAAATTCATCCAACATAGCAAAAGAGGCAATGCGAAATAAAAGACAGAATCTGTCAAAACAGAACAGTCCGTAAAGATGGATTTTATTAGGCCACCAGACTTGCTCAAACGAAAATGCTCAAATTGAATGAAAGTTGCGTACATATCTGAGGATCATGCTCGTAAATTGGCGTAATTTTCTGAGCTACCTACAGGGAGATAGACCCAGATTCGTGACAGCAAAGAAATCTGGAACTGCGCAGTAATCCAAATCTAGTACTTACTTTTCTATCAAAGATTTTACTTGGCACAACAAAACATAAAACTAAGATAAGGAGAGGTTGCTACAGTAGTAAACAACTTCCAAGACACAAATATAAAACAAAAATACTGGAGTAAAAACATGGGTTGTCTCCCATAAGCGCTTTTCTTTAACGCCTTTCAGCTAGGCGCAGAAAGTGTAACTCAAGTAACATCAAAGGGTGGTGCACCTACAGCGGGGTTTGGAGTTTTCTCAACCATGCATAGTATATTGGATACATAAGTTTCAGCGTCTCCCTTCTCATTAGTCTTGGGCTTGCTACTCTCATCGAACAAATTTTCAGGAACAAGCCAAGCATAGTTATTTTCTAGTGCATCATTCATAGCTAGGAGTTTACATGGTATTGGTGCTTTGATCTCCCCACCATCATTAGCATTATTAGTGTACCTTATTCTTTCCATGTCCATTTTTTCAAGGAGACCAACAAAATTAGTATGAGAACCAAGCATATTAAATTTAGCAAATACCTTTCTAGCCTCTCTTGCTAGACCACCGAATTCTCTAAGAAGGGTTTCTAATACAAAATCTTTCTTTTCCCCCTCTTCCAAATCACCAAGTGTAAGAAACATGTGTTGGATTATAGGATTGAGATTAACAAATTTAGTTTCCAACAGGCGAACTAAATGCGCAGCAGCAATTTCATAAGTGGGAGCAAGGTCTACCAAGTGTCTATCTTCAAAATCCTCAATGGTACTAACATGATTGAAAAATTCTTCTATATTGTTTCTCCCAATGATAGACCCGCGTCCTACCGGTATGTCTTTTGTGGTAAAATTAAAAGGAAACATGATGAATCAAGTAAAGTAAATGCAAGTAACTAATTTTTTTTTGTGTTTTTGATATAAGTGCAGCAAACAAAGTAGTAAATAAAATAAAGCAAGACAAAAACAAAGTAAAGAGATTGAGAAGTGGAGACTCCCCTTGCAGCGTGTCTTGATCTCCCCGGCAACGGCGCCAGAAATTTGCTTGATTCGTGTAGTTGACACGTCCGTTGGGAACCCCAAGAGGAAGGTGTGATGCGCACAGCGGCAAGTTTCCCTCAGTAAGAAACCAAGGTTTAATCGAACCAGTAGGAGTCAAGAAGCACGTTGAAGGTTGATGGCGGCGGGATGTAGTGCGGCGCAACACCGGAGATTCCGGCGCCAACGTGGAACCTGCACAACACAACCAAAGTACTTTGCCCCAACGAAACGGTGAGGTTGTCAATCTCACCGGCTTGCTGTAACAAAGGATTAACCGTATTGTGTGGAAGATGATTGTTTGCGAGAGAAAACGAGTAAAACAAGTATTGCGGCAGATTTGTATTTCGGTATTAAAGAATGGACCGGGGTCCACGAGTTCACTAGAGGTGTCTCTCCCATAAGATAAAAGCATGTTGGATGAACAAATTACGGTCGGGCAATTGACAAATAGAGAGGGCATAACAATGCACATACATGACATGATAAGTATAGTGAGATTTAATTGGGCATTACGACAAAGTACATAGACCGCCATCCAACTGCATCTATGCCTAAAAAGTCCACCTTCGAGGTTATCATCCGAACCCCCTCCGGTATTAAGTTGCAAAGCAACGGACAATTGCATTAAGTATGGTGCGTAATGTAATCAACAACTACATCCTCGGACATAGCGCCAATGTTTTATCCCTAGTGGCAACGAGCACAACACAACCTTAGAATTTTACATCACTTTGTCCCGGTGTCAATGCAGGCATGAACCCACTATCGAGCATAAATACTCCCTCTTGGAGTTAAAAGTAAAAAACTTGGCCAGAGCCTCTACTAGAAACGGAGAGCATGCAAGATCATAAACAACACATGTGTAATAACTTGATAATTAACATGACATGGTATTCTCTATCCATCGGATCCCGACAAACACAACATATAGAATTACGGATAGATGATCTTGATCATGTTAGGCAGCTCACAAGATCCAACAATGAAGCACAATGAGGAGAAGACAACCATCTAGCTACTGCTATAGACCCATAGTCCAGGGGTGAACTACTCACTCATCACTCCGGAGGCGACCATGGCGGTGTAGAGTCCTCCGGGAGATGAATCCCCTCTCCGGCGGGGTGCGGAGGAGATCTCCAGAATCCCCCGACATGGAATCGGCGGCGGCGGCGTCTCAGTAAGGTTTTCCGTATCGTGGTTTTTCGCATCAGGGGTTTCGCGACGGAGGCTTTAAGTAGGCGGAAGGGCAGAGTCGGGGGCCAGACGAGGGGCCCACACCACAGGTCGGCGCGGCCAAGACCCGGGCCGCGCCGCCCTATGGTTTGGCCACCTCGTGGCCCCACTTCGTGTGTTCTTCGGTCTTCCGGAAGCTCCGTGGAAAAATAGGCCCACGGGTCTTCGTTTCGTCCAATTCCGAGAATATTTCGTTACTAGGATTTCCGAAACCAAAAACAGCGAGAAAACGAGAGCTGGCACTTCGGCATCTTGTTAATAGGTTAGTTCCAGAAAATGCACGAATATGACATAAAGTGTGCATAAAACATGTAGGTATCATCAATAATATGGCATAGAACATAAGAAATTATCGATACGTCGGAGACGTATCAGATTCACCTGAGAATCGTTATGTGATGGGCAAGAATATCATGAATACTTAGGAGGAGTTTAATAAGAAGTTAGACGCGAAACAATAGAGTAAGATTGTGTTCCAAAACCATGGGAACTGTGTCAAGTACATCAGAACCCTAGTTATATGGTAAGAACATATGAAAGAATATGAGCTATATTTCCATAGTTATGTGTTTAGAATAGCAATGTTAGAACCTAGACATATCATGTGAGTAGTCCTCAATATAATGGAAGTTAAGTTAGTACTTCCAAACAAAACTAGGTTAACTTTAACCATCCCAAACCACTTTGTTTCAAGTTTATCTCTTTGCAATTGTGCAATTAGGGTAAATGTTGAGACAAATAGTAGAGTCCCCAATAGTCGTGCTAAGTATCACGCTATAAACCTATCTTATGTGGTGATATATACTACACATCAGAGCCTGATGTTTAGAGATGTCTTACTCAACTATTTTATTCAGGCTTATGATGGTGTGTACTATAAACACAAAGCTGAATCTTCTTGGATTTTAATGGATTTTCATTGTTTGACTAGATCCATACAGGAGGTTAGACTTTGATATGCAAATGCATGTTGCAATAACAAGTCCTTACTTGGTGCTATAGATCTAGAGGGTAATAGTATTCATGTGAGGAAGTGACGAATTCTGGAAGATTCCGAAGACAAGATGAAGCTCCACCAGAAAAAGAGAAGTAAAGTTGTGGGAAGTAACCACAATACTCTGAATGAAGTACAATCAGAAACTCATGCTTACCTCAACAGAGGAGTACTTTTGTACGAAAGAAGCATGAAGGTGAGAAATATAATGATTATGGTGAAGCTGAAGCAGATCCATAGTCAACATAGAAGAGGGAATGCATAGGAAATCACTTAGGATACTATAATCATAGCGTCAGCTAGTGGTTTTCTTGCAAAATAAACCCTGAATGAAGGAAGATGATATATGAAATCATAGCAGACATAAGAAGACCATAGTCGATATCAGAAGACCACAATTGGTATAGGATCAATACTGCGAGATAAAGTAGAAGATGTCTCGTCCAGTTGATCAGAACCTATAATAGAATCCATTTTTAGATATCAAATAGCCACAGTTGGTATAATAACCACAAGTTGGTATCGGTTGGTATTACAAATAGTCCACGATTTAATTAGTTGTAACAAAAGTTTGTGAACAAATAAAAATCTTGTCAGCCAAATAGCTAGATCTATAAACATTTAGTCAAAGGATTCACATTGGATGTCCACAATTGAGTGGATACACCACAAAGTTTCTTCGCAAAACCTTAGAGGAATATAAATTATAAACAAGCCCTATACCAATATTTTGATCATCAGTCCAATAGTTGGAAGAAATGGAGTTGAAGACCATAAGAAAACTCTAAGGGGTAGAGTAAACATTTAGTTGGTTGTACAATAACTCAATACTTTGAGCATAATATATTGAAGCAAAAGGTCTGAACTGAGAGGAAGTTCGATCTTATTTTCATAAGATTGTTGAACATTACTTTCAGAAGGATGTTAGATCAGAAGCCGAGGTTCATACCTCGAGGAAGTAAGAAGTGGACTATAACTTGAGAAAGTGAGTAATATTTACTCAGAAGTACGAGAACTCAAGTAAGTTAAGCTTAATGAAGTTGGACGAACGAAATATCGGAGACCTAATAAAGTTCAAATAGGCCAAAGACCGAAGGAGATTGACTATACCAAAACTAAAGTCTATTTGAATGATTCCTTTCATGGAACCTAAATAACCCAAAATAGTTAGAGGTATCAACTATAAACCATGATTGGATGGACTAAATGAGTCTAATCCATTCTTTGGAAAATAAACCATCACGACCAATTCCATAGTTAGGACCCATTAAGTACCATTACTGCAATTTTGGTAGTAAGGGAAAACAAAGACATGTTTATCAATTAGGAGTTAATTATCAAATTAGTCTTCCGTTAAGACTAGCAACACAAGAAGAAGTCCCAATCATTGAATCTTCAATGAGATAGGTAACAAGATTATAATAGTTGGAAGAAATCAATGAATCAAAGTAAGAGCCATGGTTCAGAGACAAGTATTATTAGAGTCCAGAGAAAAATCATAGAACTGGAGTAAGAACTAATGTTCAGAGACAAACCCTAATGGATTCCAGGAAGAATCTGGATAAGGGATATATACAATTATATCCAGTGAGATTACCATGGAGTTCGAGAAAAGTCGTAGTCTGCACAAGTCAGATCCACACTTCGGAAACGTGAGAGAGATCAAACTTCGAGGACGAAGTGTAGTTTAAGGGGTAGAGACTGTAATATCCCAGGTATTGGGGTTACAAAAATAGAGGAAACAGATATGTGCATTGCATTCATGCATAGAAAATCCGGGGAATTTTCGCGCTTTAAAGTAAAACAGTCACAGTAACTGAAGTTTCACTTGACCTTGGTGGAATTGAAGTAGCTCATCAAGTCAAGTGCTATAAAACTCAATGTGACTTTGTTAAAACCTTGTTTTGGGTAGAGATGATTTGATCTAGTGGTTAGATCAAATGGAATTAAAACTAACACAACAACCCTTTAATCAATGATCCATTACTTGAACTTATTAAAGATCATAATATGATATTCCTTGCCATAACATATGAACATCTATTTAACTATAAATCAAGTAACAATAAAATGGAGAACTATTCTAGACTTATCTTTTCCATGTCTTAAACTAATCCATGATCCTACCATGAACCTCATGGTATTTATTCTATTTCAATCTTGGGAACATAATAAGGAGATCAACTCTAGAAATATTTATCCTTCTCTATTCCATGTTATTATACATCAAACCTAGAGAGGTGAGAGTTCTATATTAATATTTAAGGAAGCAACAACAAATCTTGAGCGAAACCTTGGATATACATCCAAGTATTCAAATTATCATCTTCAAGAGGAACCCTAGAGTATTATTCAAGTCCTTCCCAAATGAGAGAGAGACCAATCATACTAATTCTAGCTTTACCTATTTAAGAATCAATGTTAAACTTTGAACTAAAGTATTAGGTAAACCATTTCACCTTGAAGTGGTGAGATCACCAAATACCAAGTGGAATAAGACTATATCCATGACTTAGTGAAATAAGGAGTGGAATAAACCAACTAAGATAGACAATTGAATCTTTGGCTCAGTAACCTAAATAAATATTAGGAGTACACCATAAACCCTAGAATAACTATTCTTAAATGAGAAAGCTCAAACCATGGTGTTATACTCAAGATAATTGAGACAACCATAACCATGTCCACTCAAGATACTATAAGGGAGATATTATGTTTAGTTAATCTAGACAATGCTTGATCATGGAAGTGAGAACCCCATTTAATGAGAGATCCTTAGGAAGCTAAACCTTGATCATTATTAATTAAGTGATGATCATAAACCCTAAGAACTTGAGGTATGGAGAATAAACCCTAACAGGATAAGTAGATCTCATTCATCACATGAAATCATAGGGTGGCAACTAGTAGGCAACCCTAGGCTTATATTCCAACCTTAACTTGTGATTCAATTGGTGATCATAAGTAGAATTCTACCATATCTACATTCCACATATTCTTCATTTAAGAAACATAAGAAAACCTTAGAGTAAAACTCTATACATTATATGGTGAGAAATCATATATCCATATGACCAAAGTTAACTATAAAAAGAACTATAACCAATGTAGTTACTTAAATGATAAATTGAGGTTAACAATAGAAGCCAATTGGTAGAAGATAAAACTTATTCTTAAGTCCTTAGTAACTAAATAAGAACAGAAACAATTAAGCAAGTAACCATATTACCTTGGTTAGGAGAGATTAAAACCTAGCAGCTGCAATATGATGCCATCTCACTTCTACAAACTAGAATTAAATCTCAACCCTAGTTTGAGTATCACTTGGGTGATCACAACTAAACCCTAAACTACAATTAAGTTCCAATCCATGTATCATTAGATAAATAGCAATATAATCCTACAAGTGCACTCTAATTAAATCCTGTATTTAATTATGGAACCTAAGATGAATCTAGTGTTAAGTCTTAAAAATTGAAACTAAATGGGTAGCTAACAACCACTTATTTCCATATATCAAAATCAAACCATGATGAGAGTAGTACCTACTCTAAATATTTTAATGTGTTACTAAACTACCATATAAAGACTACACTTGGAAGTAATTCAAGTAGAAATTCCAAATTCATTATAACCTAGTTATGCCCATAAAATAATAGACAAGTAATAGCATTCTCAAATAATAGATAAAGCCCTTAGAGATATTTTTGTGCATGAACTCATATGCACATGACTAAATTCTCTAATAAGAATCAAGTCA
Source organism: Lolium rigidum (assembly GCF_022539505.1). Lineage (NCBI taxonomy): Eukaryota > Viridiplantae > Streptophyta > Magnoliopsida > Poales > Poaceae > Lolium > Lolium rigidum. Next base: position 18,969,849 of record NC_061513.1, read on the forward strand.
TAATAATAACCTATAAAGCACTTGGTGTACAAATTATCAACTCCAAACATTCAAAAGGGAGTTGTGTTCCAAATATAGAAGAAATGGGAAATTAAAATAAATACCTAAAATATTACCTAATTTAAACATTGTCATAAGGCTCACATATTGAATGTGATTCATAAAATAATGCAGTAATGCATGTATCCTTTTCTTAATCCTAAAGAACTTCAAATTATAAACTACCCGCCTGGTATAAAATTATTTAAGTTTAAATTAAAAACAGAATGTAAAATAGAAAAGGAAAACAGAAAATAAAACAGAAAAGAAATAAGAGAAGAAAGAAAAGCTTACCTGGACTCACCTGGCCGCAGAAGCCCAGCAAGGTAGTCCAACAGCCTCAGCCCAGCACGGCCCAGGCACGCCCAAGTACCCCTCCGTGTGGATATAGACGAGAAGACGTCGTCGTCTTCGTCTCCGTCTCTTGACGCGCGGGAGGTCGACACGGCGACGAATTGAGCCACGTCCCGGCCGCCGTTGTGGACCGCACGACCGTCGACGACCTCCCTGGACCCTATAAATACACGGCCGAAGCCTCCATCGCTCGTGTTCTTCCTTTTTCCCCAATTTAGCAAACCCTAGCTCGCCCGGCCACCATCTATCGCCGTCGATTGGGGAAGCCCCAAGCCTCGCTGTAACCACCATCAGCACCACCGTGGTCGACATGCCCACGGTGCGGGAGGAATCGAGCCGGAACCCCTCAGAGCATCCTCACCGAGCTCACCTCTCCGACGACCGGCGCCATGAAATCCGGCGAACCAGACCACGCCAAGCCTCGCCGTCAAGCGCGTCGTGCTCTGGTGAGCCGCCGATCTCCCTAGCATGCTCGGCTAGCTCGATTGCGTTCGTAGCATCGCCGCGCCGTGTGACCGTGTCCGCCGCCGCAGCACCTCGTCGGCGAGCACGCTCCGGTGACCAAACCGGAGCGGCGCCACCACCAGGAGGTTCGCCTCGTTGTGCTCTTTCCAACGCTTATCTGCACGCCCCCGCGGGGCCCGGAATCGCCGGCGACGTCCACCTCTGGTCGCCGGTGAGGCACTTGGTTGCCACGTCGGCACCACGTGGCCGCCAAAGTGGACACGGCCCACCAGTCATGGACTGTGTGGGTGTCCTGTCCGTGTAGCTTTAGTCATTTCCTGTTTAGGTTTAAATCCAGAAAATTGCTGCAACTTCAAACAAATTTAGAAAATTCAATTTAAGTCAGAAAAATAAAAATAAGACATCAAAATTCTTATAAAAGTAAATTCTATTTAATAAAAATATAATATGAAATTTTTATTTTTAATAAAAATTTAATTGTTTAATACTTGTTATTTGAAGCCTTTAATTTTAGTTCCAAATTCAGTTAAAATTCAATAATTAGGAAAAAGGTTTAAAATAAATAAAAACCAGAAAGTAAATAAGGAAAACATTAAAATTAATTTTCCTTTTATACTAACTTATTAAATCCTTATTAGAAGGATTTAAAACCCTAATTAATAAATGCCTTAATTATTAATTGCTTAAAATAATAAAATATCAAATCTAATATTATTTTTATTTCAAAACTATTAATAACTTCAACTTTATTAATGAAGTTATTAATCCAATAATTATAGGGTAATTAGGAAACCCTAGTTCCATTAGAAACAAAGTGATAACCTCATCATTTCATGTGTGATACTAAAACCCTAATGCCATTTAGACCCTAGATCCATTACTTCTTATGAACTCTAAATTGTTCGCAAACCTAAAACCCAAGTAACATGTGATCATGTTACTCCATTAGTAATCATAGATTCATATTTAGCATCTAAATGCTTGTTCCAAATCCACATAAAATATGGGTATCCCATGTGTTCATCTTCATCAAACCTAGATAATCAAAATAGGGTGAACCAAGTGTAAACCCTAGATCCTATTACCAAAGCCATCATCCATATTCATTCCTACTTAGCATCACACCAATGTGATGAACCTCGAGAGCAATTATGCCAAAACCTGAGCATTACCTAACCATATTCCACTTCAACCCTAATTGATATACTTCTTATTAATTAAGAAGTATGTTCTTCAAAAGTTATTCTTTTGAAGAAAATAAGGAATCATCATCAACCCTGCTTATAAAGACCTATAAACCCTAGCCAGCTATCATTAGCAAGATAAACCAACCTTGACAACAACCATGTTTAATGAATTGCTTAGGATGCCTAGACTTATCTTAACCTTACAAGCCCTAGGTGTTGACGAATCCAACTAGGTTGTGATCCATCTACTACTTACTCCAGAACCAATTATAACCATAGAAAACCATAGAACTCCACAACCCTAATTATCATAACTGTTCTTTATCAAAGAACATGTTCTTCAAAAGTTATTCTTTTGAAGTATATGATAATTAATAATTAACCATGCCATATAGTGCTTAAACCAACCACTATTCATTACATGTTAGGATTATACCAATTGTTATTGTTGTGTGCTATTAATGCTAGTATTATGATATATTCCAGCACATGTTTATGATACCAAGTATTCAATCCTAATAAGAACCTTGTTTGTGAATCACTCTAAAAGTGCAACACACCCTAAACTCATCATTACAACTCACTAATCCTAAATCATCGGGGTTAGGTCACGCTTAGAGCGATTGCATCTCATACTTATGCATTATTTCATCCTTGGCAATCTTTTAAACATCGTCCTTACCGGACGATGATGCTATTTCAGAATTTGGAGTTATTGCGTATCGAAGACCTTGTCTGCATAATCTTGCAGATCAAGAAAGGCAAGTTCATCACTTGCTCATGTCATTTGAGTATCTTTATCAAATTATTTGCAAAGTACTATGATTATCACTATTGCATAAAAACCAAAACCACTACTTTCATAACTATGAATATGACTATGTGGTGGGCAATGGAACCATGGATTGTGTTGATATGGTGGAGGTTCCATTGCAAGGGTTTATATCCATCTAGGATTAAACAACAAATGTCGTCCAGTGATTCTTGTGCCGTAATACCCGTGTTAACCATAATATCCGGAGTGGGACGGAGTAGTCAAAAGTGTTTCCACCTCTCGTACATCAACGGACGCGCTTTACCGTAGACACTTGTATCTGTCAGGGGCCAGCGGTAGGCTGGGGAAGCCTTAAGTTCCCACGGCATCGTCCGTAGACACTTGTCGCCCGAAGAACAAGCGGTAGGCTGGGGAAGCCTTAAGTCCCCACGGTATTGCGGTCTATGATGGGTTGCAGCTACCGGCGAAGGAGTTTGGTTAACGAGTCCCAAACTGTTGTCGTGGTCGGGGTCCACCCTGAAATCTATGGGAATAATGGGACCGACGAGGACCCAGGGTCGGGGTATGCAACAAAGGGTGGGTGTGCGAGGTAGCGGAGGAACATGATTGGCTAGACCTTATACCGGGCCTCACACCATAGGAAGTGTGGACAAGCCTCAGACTTGGTTGGCACCAAGGTTAAGATCTCTTATGGGTAAAGCAACACACCTCTGCAGAGTGTAATGAATCGTGACTCTGTCACTCCCTGTTCGGGATATGGAGCTGCTGAACGCGGCCGGAAAGGAGCTCCATGAAGTTCTAGTAAACCGGTGAAGGCTGACGGACATAGTTCTTCGAATAAAAGCAACCTCTTGAAGAAATGATTATGAAAACCTGCATTGGTATTAGACTTTACGGTCTAATGCGTAGCTAGTGCATTAAACACCTCTTTCCTATAATGAACTTGTTGAGTACGCTCGTACTCATCCCACTCTTAAATCCCCTGCTTAGATATGGAGGCATCGAAGGAGCATCTACAGTGCAATTCGAAGGTCGAGGAGTCAACAACTACTTCGAGGGACAGGACCCTGTCAGAGGAGTCAGATACCACATACATCAAGGAGAAAACCTAGATTAGCCATAGAAAGGAACTAGCTTCCTAAACATAGCTCCTACTTAGCTAGAATCTATGCATAGCCTCTATAGCTAGTTAAATACTCTACAACTAGAGTTCGTGATAGGATTAGACCACGAGTCGTTCTTCGGGAGTTTATTTGCAGTTTTTACCTCATTGTAAAGTAGGAGGCTGTGATGATCTTATGTAACGAGTCAATGTTGTAATTCTATAGACATGCCTTGGACCCGCATATGTTTCTGTTGTACCACTCTGAGCGATATAATACTAGTGGAACGGTGTTTCATTGCTGTTATATCAGACTTGCATACTACACCATGCAGTGGTATGCCGGGTCACCACAGGCCCCGAGTCAAAGCCTTGCTCTTCGCGTGCGCAAGGGTCACCACGTCGTGCCGCCCTTCTGTTCTTCCCAATCGACAGCAGCAGCGCTGCAGCTATGCTAGCGTATGTGGGATCCTCTCAGTCTCCATCCCTTGTCTCTTCTTCCTGCTCATCCTTCTACGATTTTGTTCCGTGCATTCATGCTTGTTAGTTTTTTTACTTCAAGATCTAGAAGGATGTATATAATGGTTCCAGGATGTAATTTGTGCGGACTAATTTTTACCTCTTTAAATTATTTCTTTCAGAACGGTAACATGATGTATATTATGGTTTTCTGGATGTAATTTTTGCGGACTAATTTGTGTCTCTTGAAATTTTCACTTCCAGCTCAGTAAAAGGATGTACTTTTCTGGATTTCTGGATGTAATTTTTGCGGACTAATTTGTGTCTCTTAAAATTTTCACTTCCATATGAGTCGAAGGATGTAACTGTAATGTTTTCTTTTTTCTCTATTCTAGCTGTAATTTTTATCATTTTCCTACATCTAACACATTTTAATCGATCAAAATGTCAAACACTAGTGTTTTTGTGATCCCTGCTTTACTGATTTTAGATGTAATTTTTATATTTTTTTTACATCCATTGATGCATTTTTTCTTGGATTTTGCCAACTGCAGATTGCGAAGTATTTTTTTTACACGGTTTATACATTTTTACCAGCATGGACACTAGCAGCGGCAAGGGCCAGTTTTTTTTTTTTTTGAATGACAGCAGGAGAGCTGCTATTTCATTTCAATAGAGGGAAACAATTACAGAAAAAGGAAGGTCACAAAGCATGACCATCCTAAAGACTAAGAAACCAGGTAAAAAATTAACCTGGGTCGAAGGGTGCCCCTCCATACTGAAGCACAAGGGGAATGGGGGCCCCCGCCATCTTCCATGCAGCCGCTTCATCCTTCAGGCGGACAATGAAATCCGCGACGAGTAGCTCTTTCCTCTCGAAGATGCGTCTATTCCGCTCTTTCCAAATTTTCCAGCAGATGAGGTTAGCCGCTGGAAAGATGATTTTCCTTTGCGACTTGGGCTGCGCGCTGACCATGTCCCTATACCAATCTTGTAGTGGTATGTCTTTGTCTTTCCATCTCGCAGGTTTGAGCACATCTAGCCCCAGGGATCCTGCCATGTTCTCCCAAACTTTGATGGAAAAGGGGCATTCAGTAAAGATGTGGGCAG
>NC_061513.1:18975439-18992945 GCF_022539505.1 Lolium rigidum
ATTACAAATACGACTTTCTATTACAACTCTAGCTTTCCTTAATAATATCTTGGGCTTCCGAATCTTCTTATTCTTCGGGTAATGGGCCTTCAGTAAACCCCGGGTACTATCTTCGGCATGCCCATTTGGGATGCCTATGTCAAGCGGTTTCCAGGTTTGTTCGACATAGAGGGCAGAAATAATCATTCTCCCATCCTCTCTGAAGCAGCTTGTCAGCCGTAAGCACGCGGTCAAGCATCAGCGTCCAAATGAAAAACTTGCACCTTGCCGGGGCCCAACCTCTCCAAATGAGCTTCTTGAAGTCAGTCCCGAATGCTCCCAAGAATTGTAACATGTAAGCTGACTTGGCGGAGTAGGTTTGGTTGCCACCAAAATTCGAGGCAATGTCATCCGGCTCATCAGTAAGTTGGACAGATTCGATCAACTGAGCAAGCGAGAACAGCAAGCGAGAACAGCTGAGGCAAGTGTTCGGTATCCAGGCGAAGGCGCAGATCAAGCAACCACTTTTCGTTTTCCAGGGCTTCCTTTACCGTCCTGTTTTTCCTAGTGGAAATTTTGAATAAATCTGGGGCGAGCAAGGGTCAGTTACTAGGACATACGTGAGCTGCGTGGTATGTGGGGACTAAAACTTTCCATTTTAGGTAACGCGTGGGAACGGACAACTTTTTCTTACTATTTTTAGGAGGGGCACTGCTTAGGGCATGCCCAATGCACTGCCCTAGAGCTACTGCCTCACACCTTTAACTAGGTTCGGGTGGTCCAAAGTAGGTTCGGATGAGGAGGCAGCCTCCTCTTCAGGAAGTGGGATCTTAAGCCTTAAAAGCATGCTTTTTGGAGAGAGAAGGAGATACATAGAGTCATATTTGTGGGGTCCCTTCTCTCTTTTTTCTAACTAAAGTTGTAGCTTCCATTGGAGATATAAAATTGACCATGTTGCTTCTGACAACTTTTTTACATGAAGCAGCTAGTTGTGTATACCACCATTTCTCATGCCCTTAAGACTATACAGTGCCTGAACACTGTGTAGCAACGCCCTATGTGCAAGGAAAGAAAAGCAAAAGGCCAGCGCGGAGAGAGGAAGTGGGCCGGGTTTGACCGGCCGAAGTTCCTGTTTTTTCCCCTTCTCTTTAAATTCTTTTGGCAAAAAGGGGAGGAAACTTTGACCCTCTTTTTTGGGTACAAACTGGGGGTGGGGGTTGAAGAGATAAAGATGGACGCAACAGGCGGAATATTTTTGTGGCGAACAAAAGGTGGTAGAAAGAATATAGCAAACGCCGAACAAAATTCGAGCCACTTTTGGAGATGTCGAATAGAGGGAATCAAATGCGGCATGTGGTGACGAAGATAAAAATGATGAATGATGCCAAATGAATGGGATGAAAGAGAAAGTTGATTTGAACCAAAGAACCAAACAATGACTCTGACCTCCTCTTAATAGTGCGGGCTCCTATACTCAAGAAAAAACGAAAAGAGGAGACTACCTTGTCGGGCTTCGCCTTCGAGCGCTCCTTCGAACTTCATCTCGAGCTCTTCCTCTCTCTTTTCACAACGTGACCCGATACCATAAGAGGGTGAGAGAATTAACCACGTCCCGCTTGATCTTGATGATGACGCTCATGCTTCATTCAAGCTGGAACACCTTGGTTGACTGCATGCTCTAGGTCTTGGTCACCAATAGCTCAACTCATAAGCCTTGGAGGATTGTCACACCGACTTCGAGCCAAACCTTCTCTCTTGACAACAAAAACCTTGAATCCAACAAATAGACTTCAAGTAAAACCTATGGATTATTCCTACAAACAAAAATTCAATGGAAATATTAGTCCATAGAAATTATCATCACTTACCAAAAACAGACATAGGGGCAAAGTACACTTTCAATGTGTTCAAACGTTGACTAAAATATTACATAAAAAATTCCATAGAAAAATGTTTATAAAAAAGAAACATCACATAAAATAAAATTATTCATATATAATAGTGCAAAACAATGTGATGTTAAAAAGGCATCTCTTTTTTAAAATGAAGAAAATAAAATGAGAAAATATGCAAAAGGAAAGAAACTAGAAGGAAACCAAAAACGATCACAAAACCCAGAAGAAAAATAACAGCTGAAAACCCAAAAGGGAAAAAAAACTCATCAAAACTTAAAACCCCAAGCATATGCAAGATATATAGGATATAGAGGCTAGATGCAGGCTAGGGCAAATCCCACTTATTCACAGGGTTCTTCCATGGGGCCTACATATGTAATTATGTGGGCCTGAGTTTGCAACACCATGGACGGGTGACTCCGCTTGCACATAAACTGGTTAGAGGAGTAAAAGTTTTATTTCTCGCGTCGGCCGATCCATATTATTTGTAGCCTCTCTAGAGTAAAAACTTGGTCTCCCACGCCCGCACATAAACTCTCTCGCTCTCACTGCACAACTACTGGCGTCACCTCCCGTGACACCTCATCGCCTCCGCTGCCCTGCTGGCCCAGCCGAATTGCTTGTGTGAGGCTGCCCTTGTCGGAATCGAGATGCCATGTTGATTCCGTCGCCAACAACTCCAACCAGCGACCTCCGAGCCGCTAGGTTGACTTTCGATGGTCTTGTAGGCTTGCTGCCCTAGGTCCGGTCCGTCGTAGATGCCAAACGCCTTAGGGTTGTCCCCGCGGCCATTCTATATGTCCTCACCGAGTCTAGCGTGCCCATGGAGATGGAAGAGGTCTCCACACTAGCTCTCACTGTCATAGGAGCATTGCAGCCAACAGCGGCGCCGTTCCCTTTTCATCCCGAGAACGCACCAATGGCATTTGGCATAGTGCCAATAAGGCATTTGTTTGTCTTTTTTTCTTCTTCTTGTAAATGAGCTACGAGATATATGCCGGTGTGTTTGTACAATTTCATTTGAAATTCGTGGTCCTATGATGAAGGGCAGAGATAGAGCTCAAACTGATAGAGGATGAGCACAATGCATTGTATTTTGCATGGAACGATTAAGTTTTTCTTCAGGAGGCATTGCACGCTCCGAGTGGAAAGCAACCATTCGATGAATTTTGCAGAAAAATCATGAGCGTTTTAATAGATTCAATACAAGTGGAGAAGCTAGATCACTAGCATCACTTTTAAAATAGATGGCACATTCTTGTTATGCGTCAGAATGCCGCCTACGTTTGGTCAAGTGGAGACGCTACAGCACTATGATCTATGCTATCGACTTGCTTTAATTAAGATTTTTTTCTCGATAAAGGAGCATCGCCCCAGCCTCTGCATCAATAGATGCACACGGCTTGCTTTATTAAAAATAGTATCAAGTCACCAACAGATCATCATCACTTATTACAATCATGGAAAAGCTAAGGTCGATACATGAATCCTATGGATATATATGCACGATGAAAATGAGACTATGCTATGGATTACGTTAAACCATAAAACTAAACTTCCTCTTTGTTCGGGCACTCCTGCTTTCAGGTGAGAGAAGCAGGCGCGAGGCTACACAAAAAGATTGGTTCAACCGTTGTTCCTTAGCAGAGCAAATATGAAGAGTGAAAACATAAAAAGCTATACATGAAGATCTAAATTATAAGAGATCGGCTAGAAATGCCGAGGATACACAACCAGGTGCTGTAGGTAGCTTACGTATCTGCATTGCTCACAAAAACAAAGGACACACGTATCTGCAAACGCCAAGTGACGGTATACTTTCGTTCCCGGTTTATAGAAATGAAAGCAACGCCCTGGTTCACAGTTACGTTCTCCAAGTTTTCTCGATGAAAACAACAAATCCAGCTTTTGCTTGCCCTTCGTATGGCACATCTTTTTCCACAATTCCCATCCGTGACCTCCAAGAACTTTTTCTGAGAAAATGAAACAAGAAAGAGCAGAAAAAACGTGTGACGCCGAGGAAAACCCCTATCACCGGCGACACTTCCTGTGCTTATAAAAACATTCCGTTCTCACGACAAACTCTGCTCTTGTACACCTCACTCCACAGTTTGACACCCTCTAGAAGCGCACAAAAAATCAGTATGATGGAGGTGGACGTAGCAGCAACTGCACTCCAAGGGGATGTGGCTTCTCCTTCACCGTGGAGCCTGCTGTGCGGTCTCGCTGCGCTGCTCGTCCTCTGGGCGGTCTCACGGACGGCGGAGAGATGCTGGCTCAGGCCACGGCGGATCAGCCGCGCGCTCCGGGCGCAGGGGCTCGGCGGCACGGTGTACCGCTTTCCGGCAGGAGACCTCGCCGAGAACGGCCGGCTCAACGAGGAGGCGCGGTCCAAGCCCATGCGGCCGTGCCACGACATTGTGCCCCGCGTGTTGCCACACCTCCACAACACTGTCAAAGAGCACGGTATGTGAAGAATTTTGTTGTTCCGACAAGTTCAATTCGAATGTGTTGTTGTTTCCCCACTTGAACATATATGGATGCTAAAAAGGCAGTGGCATCTTTAATTCCCTCTTAGGCTATAACTAAATTTTATTGTCTCAAGGCCGACAGAATTGTAAATCTCTGATCTGACGCATTTCAAAAACACCTTCTGGATCTTAACTAATTGACAAGATATTTGATACTCGTGTTGCAATAAATAAATAAAAAACTGTATGCATCGTTTCGATGCAGAGGCTGGCAGCGGGGGAGCAAGCATGTAACTATTGGGTTCACATGAACCCAATGAAATTTGATTAGTCTCTTTATAATCACTACATATTTACTGATCATTCATACTCTGAACCTACTATTACAAAGCAATGAACCCGATCAAAACATGTTCTAGCTCCGCCTTTGGAAGCTGGGTCTTTGCTTCCATTTCAAAAAAAAAAACAAGATATCTGACAACGGCACTGACCATTGAATTGCATGTAGGTAACGTTTGCTTAACCTGGTTCGGCCCGACAGCCAGGGTAGTCATCGCAGATCCAAAGTTAGTGAGAGAGATCCTATCAGACAAGTCCGGCCAATTCGAAAAGTTCATAAGTAAACGTCTTAGTAAACTCATCGCACTTGGGCTTGCAAGCTACGACGGTGAGAAATGGGCGAGGCACAGAAGGATCCTCAACCCCGCTTTCCATCTCGAAAAGCTAAAGGTACTATTCTTACTAGCTCAGTTCGATAAGAGATTCAGAGTGTATGCACAACTACGAGTGTGTCTGTGCGTATGGTTGTGTGCAGTGTGCACACGGACTAACTAAAGCTATTTTCAGGGCATGTTGCCGGCTTTCTCAACATGCTGCACCGAGCTTATCAGCAGTTGGGAAAGTAAATTAGCTGGTTCTAGTGGGTCACATGAAGTAGATATCTGGCAGGATTTCCAGAGCCTCACTGGAGACGTGATCTCTCGCACGTCGTTCGGCAGCAGCTTCATGGAAGGACGAAAGATCTTCCAGCTTCAGGGAGAGCAAGCCGAGCGAATCATCAAGGCCTTCCAGTATTTGTATATCCCAGGATACTTGTAAGCACACTTCCTGTAGCAAATTATATTTCCACCTTTATTTACTCTTCACATATTTTTTTTGGATAAAGGGAATATATTAATATCGATAGATACCAATTACTCTTCACATATATAGTCTTCGCGATATTAATATATTTTCTATCGAAAAATTTACCCTTCACATATTTAGTCTTCTTTTTTCTTTCTTTATAAACCATGTTCTTTACCTTGTGATAGTTAAAGCAAGTTCTTCGAAGCCACATATGCCCATAAAAAATAATGCAACTGGCCGTCTTGCAGGTTCTTTCCAACTGAGAACAACAAGAGGATGAAGGAGATCAACCAAGAGATCGAAGGGCTCCTGAGGGGCATCATTGAGAAAAGGGAGCGCACAATCGAGGACGACGGGCTTTTTGGCAATGACTTGCTTGGCCTAATGTTGCAGTCGAACAAGGACACTGAGACACCAAGCTTGAGGATGAGTACTGAGGATGTGATTGAGGAGTGCAAGCTCTTCTACTTCGCAGGGATGGAGACCACGTCTGTATTGCTCACGTGGACCCTGGTCCTGCTAGGCATGCACCCTGAGTGGCAGGATCGGGCGAGGGAAGAAGTCGTGAGCGTATTTGGGAAGGATAAACCTAACTTCGACAGCCTGAGTCGACTGAAAACGGCAAGTTCTGCTTACACTTTTCAATGTTGCAACAGGAGTTTTACTCTAGCCATTGATTGAAAACCATTGATTGAAAACTCATTGTTGACCATGCTTTGCCTCTCCAATTATTCTATCTAGGTGACGATGATACTGTATGAGGTGCTCAGGTTGTACCCACCGGCGGTCACGCTGAACCGGAAAACATCGAAAGAAATGCAGATTGGAGGCGTCGTCTACCCTGCAGGCATACTCCTTGAGCTGCCAATAATCTTAGTTCACCACAACCCGGATGTATGGGGGAAAGACGTGTTGGAGTTCAAGCCGGAGAGGTTCGCCGAGGGTATTTCCAAGGCGACCAAGGACCAGCCGGTCTTCTTCCCGTTTGGTTGGGGGCCGAGGATTTGCATCGGCCAAAACTTCGCGATGCTGGAAGCCAAGATGGCACTGAGCATGATCCTGCAGCGTTTCGAGTTTCAGCTCTCACCTTCATACACCCATGCACCGTACACCGTTATCACACTACATCCTCAGCATGGAGCGCAAATTATACTCAAGAGTCTCTGATGGTCATCTTGTCTCGCAGCTTTGTTGATGTCTCATGGGGTAGCTAATAGCTACCGTGAAATGGTAACTTGTCAGAACACTAGGTGTGTAGTGCAAAGATATAAGAGAGTTTTAATTTTAAACGGAATTTGCTCAGTGAAGCTCAAAATTGACAGATTTACGTCACGACTCATGCGTTCTATGAGTGGTAAGTGAAGTTTCAACTGAGACTTTTCGACTCTAAGTGGGGTTGCAACTGTTCTGTTAATACCGAGATTTTCAGTTACAAATCGTGTGGCAGTTAAGATTTTTCAAGTCCAAATCGGGTCGCAACTGAGATATTGAAATCGCAAATGAGTTGTAACTGAATAAATGGTTCGCGCAGTACAAAATCGTGTGCGTGAGTGCGTGTGTGTGTAACAATAGGAATAATACAGGTTTTTAATGTTTTTTTTGGATAAACGTGATACATAGACGAGGAGCCTGATTCTGGCATATATCCGAGGAATTGGAAAGTTCTTTCTAAATAATAGGAGGGGAGGAATGTGGCCAGTTCTTGGAAATTTTGATTATCTGACTGAACACCTAGATGGCGCTGATGCCAAGTTAAAGTTCACTGACTTTTGCTAGTTTTCATCTGAATGTTATCAGCAGAAGGAGAAGTTCGGCGTGGTTGTCTGTCGCTGGTGTACCTCACTGATCATCTGGAGGAGAGTGATTCAATTCATGTGCTGATGTGAGGGGTTATCTCTCAGGTGATAGTCCTGCAAAAAAACAAGCTCTACACTAAAGCTCTAGGGTTTTGGGAAGGTCGGGTGACCTAGTGTTTCCGAGTTCTTAGCATTGGTATTTAGTTTTAGGTTTTTGGATGCAAGTCAGCATTGGAAGTGGTTTCAATCCATGTGTTCATGTAATAATGTGGGCAGGGTTTTTAATTTTTATATCGCCTTTGGTAGTGCTTGGAAACCTGTTTCAACGCAGCACGGCTGCTGGGACTTATGGCATGTAGCTGTACTTTCTCTATGAACTTTATTGTTTTATTTTTGAAATGAAAACGGGAGAAAACCCCTATGAATAAAAAAACACATGTATGTGGCAAAAGCTGGACAAAGACTAGAAAGTTGGGTTATCATGCTCCTGTTGGACTTAAGGAATGTATTATCAATAGCAGGATGTAACTAAAATCATATTACATGGCCAACAAGCAAAGGCTATACTAAAATATAGGTAGTGAATGCGTGTATACATGACTATTACAAAGAGATAGCCCGGAGCTTAATTTGGGCACCATGCATCGGCTGCATCATCATAACAGTATGTGGCGCATGGGTATACGAGGACGCGAGCTCAAACTCAAAGCGTTGAAGGATCATGCACAAGGCCATCTTGGCCTCAAGCAAGGCAAAGTTCTGACCAATACAGATACGTGGACCCCAACCAAATGGAAAAAACGCACCGGCTGGTTCCTTGGAGGCCTTGGAGACCCCGTCCGCAAACCTATCTGGTCTGAATTCGTGCACGTCGTTTCCCCAGATGTCTAGGTCATGGTGGATGAACAAGACAGGCAGCTCGAAGACCACACCAGCTGGGTACGTGATGCCTCCAATCTCAATCTCCTTGTATGTCTTTCGGGTGAGGGCAGGAGCTGGTGGGTACAACCGAAGAACCTCGTAAAGAATCATTGTCACCTGCACAACACATATTAGAGATATTAATTGCACCTCTATTTAAATCTCATGGCAACAAATCTAACAATTTCGTCTGGTACTTACGATTTTGAGCCGATTGACACCCTCATATTCAAGCTTATGCTTTCCAAATAGGCCAAGAACCTCTTCCCTTGCACGGTCCTGCCACTCGGGGTGCATGCTAAGTACGACCATTGTCCATGTAAGCAGTACTGATGTTGTCTCCATTCCTGCAAAATAGAACAACTTGCACTCCTCCATGACTTCTTCTGTTGACATTCCCAGGATGAATTCACCATTTTCATCTGTGGTTGTCATGTTTGAATGTAGTAATAATCCGAGTAAGTCATCTTTTGTACTCTCTCCTTCCTGCACAGCTTGCATCCTCTTCAAAATTATGCCTCTTAGAATGTTCTCGATCTCGTTATTAATTTGATGCATTCTTCGGTTATTTTTGGTAGGAAAGGACCTGGTAATGACACATACACGCCACGGTCTCAGTAACTACAAACAGCGAAGCTAATGCTTACTTTAAAGCTGCTAATAAAACAAAGTGGTGAACAAAATTATGGTTAATTTGATTAAGAAACGAGACCCTAAATATTTGAGAGAAACTGAACCAAATGAGATTGCTTAATCCAGCCTGAACAATGTCATTGGATCCTAGGAACCGAGTGCTAATGAACTTTGATTAGTACTAAGTAGTAAGTAGTAAATCAAATTTTAAAAAGTAGCAACTGACATGTAACCAGGTATCATAATCGTGTAAATGGCTGCCATGAATCTCCCCATCTGCTCGGACTGCAGTTGAGAAATCCTTCTTCCTTCCAGATAACTGCTACCAAATGCGGTTTGCGAGATGACATCTCCGGTGAGGTTCTGGAGCTCTGAGGAGACATCCACTTCCCACGAGCCATCAGGACCGAGGGATTGTGTCCATCTGCTAACAAGCTTTTCACAACACGAAGAAAATGCAGGCAGCATGAGCTGTAGATTATGCAAGCAGATAAATCGTCATGACAGATATTTAATTCACAAAAGTATCAAAAGTAGATGTAAAGTAATTATGACGACACGAAAAAGTTAACACCAGCCAGCAGATACCTTGAGCTTCTCCACATGGAAAGCAGGGTTGAGTATCCTTCTGTGCTTGACCCATTTCTCGCCCTCGTAATTCCCTACGCCTTCGGCGAGGAGCTTCGTTAACGTTGGGAACTTGAGCTTCTCGATGTGGCCTAACTTGTTGGACAACACCTCCCTGACCAGGTTAGGATCGGTGATGGTCACCTTAGGAATCGGACCGAACCAGGAGATGCATGGCTTGCCGTGCTCCTCGACGGTGTTATAGAGGAAAGGCATGACGTGGGCGCCAATGTCGTGGCAGCGCAGAGGCAAAGGTCTCGACCACGCCTCCTTGTTTTGCCGGCCGTAGTCCTTGACATCGCCGATGAGGAAACGGTAAGATGTGCCGCGGAGACCCTGGGCACGAAGAGCCCGCTCGAGCCGCCTTGGCTGCCACCAGAGCTGCTCGAGCAGTCGGATGGCTGGCCACAGAAGCACCATGCCAAAGAGGCCGCAGATCAGGAAGCTCCATGGTACAGAAACTGGACCCAACAACGATTCTGGAACCATTTCTCCACAGAGAAGTGGGAGCGAGAAGGAATGATAGAAAACAGTGAAGCGCACTTGGACTAGATTGGTAATGTTTGGGGTAACTCTGAATATATAGAAAGTGTCACTAGGACCAGTGGCCATTTGTTTAAAGTCCTTGCACTACAATTGATGGTGTGTCATGTGGATATGTCGATCCACCATACCACACGGTCAATGCCTCGCTCCTCAGCTCCGTTTGCGATATTAGTGGTCTTAGTGGAAGACAAGAAAGGGGCGACAAAGGAGGACTCCCACCATGTGGTTGCAGTTTCATGGCTGCTTCGTGCTGTTTGTCAGCCCAGAGCCTGGGTTTGACCCGTACAAAAAACGAAAGTACAAGTTGACAATCTCTATAGTTTTTAGGTAGCAAAACACAAATTTGCGTTCTCACTGTGTCAAAAGTATAACATTTTCTTCCAGATCAGATTATTTCAAATGAAAACAGCTGTATTTGTCATGCAAAGTTCTCAGGAAATTCTTTATTTGCAAGACAAATTTTGGAAACGTCTTGCCCTCTTACATTTTATTTTTCTTGTAAGGTTCAAGGAGAAATGTTCTTGAATCAAAAGTTCAACACATAATATCCCATAGTGGCATTATACTTTACACATGGCAAGGATTATCATTTGAATCGTTCAGAAATGAAAGAAAACTGCTCTAGAATCATCATAATCGTAGCATTAATGCAAGGGAAAATTGGCTCAGGGACACCATAATTTTCACTCCTTTGCCCGAACACATCACTAAAACATGTCTTTGGCCAGTATCATTATACTTTTGTGATACATTTACCAAGACACACCATGTAGCCCAATACGAAAAGTTTAGCATTTTGCTAAATTTAGTGGTACATTTGCCAAAACACACTATACATCTCCTATGTCCGGTCTAGAACATTTTGTTTTCTCTAACTAAATTTTCTGCGTCAATAGAGGTTGTACATATCAACACAAGCCGCCATCCCTGGCAGTTGGCAGGAACTTGGTCAAGCGTGACTGCGCGAGGGAGCCTGTTTCTGCTGGCGAGAACGCTCGGTGCAGGTCCCGCCGAGAACGCCTGGTACCGGACTTTGCAATGGGGGCGCTGCACCTTGCCGCGCCGGTCGATATTGGGGCATGTCCGCTATGCTTGACAGGGGTGACGCAGAGGTGGGAGTGGGCGGCCAAGGGAGGCTTCCCTAGGGGCGGAGATAGCCGGCGTTGACGCCGGCAGTAGGGTGACCAGCGCGGTGGAGCGGCGCAAATTTCGTCATTGTTGAGCTTCGTCCCCTTCATGCCTAGTTAGTCCCCCTCGTGGGCAGTAAAAGAAAACTGTTTGGAAAGAAACAACTGCAGGCATATTTTTCAAAGAGCAAGATGGTAATTTCATCTGAGAAAAGTCAAACTTTTCCGTTTTGGGTAATACGGCCACAAAAGTATAATGGTACTAAGCAAAGACATGGTTTAGTGGTGTGTTTGGGAAAATGTTGATATAGGCATCCCCAATGGGCCTGCCGAAGATAGTACCCGGGGTTTACTGAATGCCCACGACCCGAAGTTTATGAAGCCCGGAAGTCCAATTAAGAGATAGTTTGGAAAAATAGAGTTGTATTAGGAATATTCGACTTGTAACTATTACGGGACGAACTCAAAGAGTCTCCCGGACTTTGTAACTTGTACATCATCAAAACCCTCGGCTCCGCCTCCTATATAAGGGGGAGTCGAGGGAGAAAGAGGGGATCAATTTCATTGTCAACACAACCCTAGTTTTCTAGCAGTCGAGTACTTTTCCGGCTGAACCCTCGAGATCTACTTGCCCTCTACTTCCTACTAAAACCCTAGTCTACAATCTGTAGGCATTGACAAGTCAATACCTTGTCAATTGGCGCTGTCTGTGGGAATTAGAGGCGACAAGGAGCTGATCTCGATGGCACGCTCAACATCGTCGATGTCTTCGGTGGCAAGCAACGCATTGGACAGAGGTAAACAGATCGAAACTGGTCTAGTCGATTTTGTTCCTCACCCGCCCTCCCGTTTGGATGCATATGTGTATCTGGAGGAGCCTATGGAGATGACGTTCGGAAGGTTCCACTTCCGCGTCGGAAGAGAAGGATCACATCGTCTCGAGGTTCCGATTTCGTCGGGATCGTCGGCGGTCGATTCCGATCTTTCGGAATCATCGTCATCGTTCGAGACAGGCGACGAGGAGATTTCGCCGCCATGCTTCGTCAAAACTACGGCAAGCAAAATACTCGCCAAGATCTTCGACATGTCCTTCGAGTCGTCTGCGGACTCCAGTATAAGCAGCGACTCAGACAGCTTCAGCTTTATTGACAGATCTATTTCTGTTGGAGAGGTCTTCGCCGATCTATACGACGGTGTCACCAATCCCGACAAAGGTCAAAGTTCAAAACACCATCAAATCTATGTAATTGGAGAAGCAAGTCGCCCACAAGAGGAGACATCAGAGGCTTTCGATGATGCGGGAAACCCGTACATCGATCCCGCTGATCTTACGCGAGGTTTGGGAACCAAATATGTCGGACCTGCGACACGATAGATGGTACAATTTTCGCAAGCAGTTTGGGACAGAGTTGCAAAAGCTATCGACGGCACGGAGCCGATGACTACGGCCGCCACAGCTGAAGAGTTACAAGCATACCAATATAGAATCACCCGTGCTACGCTAGAAATTGAAAAACAGAAAGCTGCGCTGGATAGGAGGCAAGCCGCGGCCTCCAAGTCAAGCAGGCGAAGATCTGAGTTGAGTCGATAATCAGGCACGTCGGGAGGAGATAGTCACAGAGCAGCTCGCAATAGGGCAAGGTCTCGGTTGCAGCATATACTAGAGGACATAATGCAACAGTGGACACGACCTCCTCGTCTTCAAAAGAAGACATGGAGCTGTTTTTGGGGGGTCATTTAAAAAGAAGAAAAGAAATTGGGATTCCCGCTCTCTCTCTCTCTCCCTCGCGTCCCTGATGAGCGCAGATTGCACACGTTAGGGAACCCCAAGAGGAAGGTATGATGAGCACATCAGCAAGTTTTCCCTCGGTAAGAAACCAAGGTTTAATCAACCAGTAGGAGAAAGGTGTGACTTCTGAGGATGTGCTAGCTGACTATTGGCAGGACACACTACCGGCGTCAGCAACAACGTGGTACCTGCACACAACACAACCAAAATACTTTGCCCCAACTTACAGTGATGTTGTCAATCTAACCGATTTTGCTAAACACAAAGGATTAAACGTATCGTGTGGAAAGATGATGATTGTTTTCAGCGGAATGAAAGAGAACAGTGCTTGCAGTAAGTAAACAGAACATGATGGTTGTATCAGTGTAAAAGAAAGGACCGGGGTCCACGGTTCACTAGAGGTGTCTCTCCATAAACATAAAATAACATGCTGGGTAAACAAACTATAGCTGGGCAATTGACAGAATAAATACCATACATGAGAAGATGATTACTATGAGATTCGTTTGGACATTACAACATAATACATAGACCGTAATCCAACTGCGTCTATGACTAATAATCCACCTTCCGGTTATCATCTGAATTCCTTCAAGTATTAAGTTGCAAGCAACAGATTATCGCATTGAGCAATGTGTGTAAAGTTTACCCTTCGATAAAACATTGTTGTTTTCTCCCTAGTAGCAACAGCACATCTACAATCTTAGAAGTTATTGTCACTCTTCCAGAAAACTAGAGGCATGAACCTACTATCGAGCATAAATACTCCCTCTTGGAGTCACAAGCATTTACTTGGCTAGAGCAACTACTAGCAACAGAGAGCATGCAAGATCACAAATGACATATGACAAATATATAATCGATCTCAACATAGTATTTAATATGCATCGGATCCCATCAAACACAACATGTAGCATTACATAAAGATGATCTTGATCATGATAGGCAGCTCACATGATCTAAACATGAGGCACAAATTGGAGAAGACAACCATCTAGCTACTGCTATGGATCCATAGTCCAGGGATGAACTACTCACGCATCACTTCGGAGGTGGGCATGGCGATGTAGAGTCCTCCGGTGATGCTCTCCCTCTTCGGCAGGGTGCCGGGAAAAGCTTCAGAACCCTTCCGAGCTAGGGTCTGCGTTGGCGGCCGCGATGGAACTTTTCATGGATGGAGGCTCGGGTGTATAGGTTTTTCCCGAGATCGTGAATAAATAGGCGGAAGGGCGAGGTCGGTGGCCGCCTGGGGGGCCCACACCACCCCTTGGCGCGGTCCACACCCAGGCCGCGCCCTGGGGTGGTCTGGCCGTCCTGTGGCGCCTCTTCGACCCCCCCCCTCTGGACTCTGACTCTGCTACAGTAAAGTATTGACTTCGGCTTTTGTTTCGTCTAATTCCGAGAATATTTCATGTACAACTTTTCTAAAATACAAAATAACAGAAAATGGGAAACTGACACTGTGGCATCTTCTTAATAGGTTAGTGCTGGAAAATATATAAAAGTGCAACGAAGTGAGAGCAAAGCATATATAAATTGGTGTAAAACAAGCATGGAGCATAAACAATTATAAATACGTTTGCAATGTATCAGCATCCCCAAGCTTAGCTCATGCTCGTCCTCGAGTAGCTAAGTGATAACAAAAATAATTTTTGAGGTAACATGAAGCCAACATAATCTTGATCAAGTTATTGTAAATCAATGTGAGCTGGGATCAAAATACTCTAAACATAGACATGATAGATATAATTTTAACAATAGAACTTAGCAACTATGTTATAACATGAGAAGTAACTCAAACAAAGGATCATGAATAATTGTGCATTGAAAGCAACTGTTTGTTTATGAGCATAGAGAAAACATAGCAAAGTGGTATTCAGCATGTCCTTTATGAAGTAGCAAAACATAAATGCTATGACACCTTTAAAGTGCAAAGGGTGACTAGATACAAGTAATTTAAGATCATGCAATAGCATA
Organism: Lolium rigidum; assembly: GCF_022539505.1. Taxonomy (NCBI): domain Eukaryota; kingdom Viridiplantae; phylum Streptophyta; class Magnoliopsida; order Poales; family Poaceae; genus Lolium; species Lolium rigidum. The sequence continues at coordinate 18,990,329 of NC_061513.1, forward strand.
ATCATGAATCAATCAATAATAATTTTAAGACTATGCACATCTTCTATTATATACTAAAAGCAAAATAAGGGTGTTTTTTGAGGCACCAGGTTAACCCACATATGCTTAGAAAACATAAACCGATGATTCTATTTTTAACATCTGAGATTAAAAGTGAAGAAATGTTACGTACAATAGTATATATGTACAAAACTAAACTTGTGGCACGTCTGAGAACTTCTTTTGCATGCCAAATAACTGTAAGGAATGAGTCCCTAAAAAAAGAGTTCTTTGTATGTATCTATCATGTTTATGGAAGCCATCTTTAAATTACATATATGCGTACAATCTAATACTCCCTCCGGTATAGATTAACCGGCGTGCATGAAAAATTGTTGGAACCAAGACGATCCTTGATTGGAAGAGAGAAACCAACGCCAAAACCTAATATTGCCTCGTTGATTGTGGCGTTAATTATGGGAGTCCAACGATCGTGGCCCTTGCAAGTGTATCCAAAGGGAGCCCGCCAATAACCACACGATTTGTTTTGCATGCAATGGTCAGCTCCTCTTCCCATGGACCACGCATTTAATCTGCATGCGCTAGTAGTTGGCATGCATACGGTAGAATTGAGAGAGAATAATTAGGATATGAGAGGATTACGCCTAACTAAATGCAGTAGTTAATGTAAAGACGTCTAAATCAGCGTTGGTTTAGGAACGGCATACTTTTCAGGAACGCTGGTTAATCTGATCCGGAGGTAGTACTATATTATGCTTCGTATGGTCCACGCTCTAAAGGCCACCCGTGTGGCATGGAAAGCAAATACATGCTGGCTCCTAATGAGTCCGACATGATTTGGACTAGCTCATATGTATGCAAATTAAGTTATTTGGATTAATAATACTTTAGAACCTAAGTAAATTTTGTAAACAACCAGTTTTAGCACGTAGTAGGGCTGAAAAATATACTACGACAAGTTCCGAATATATTCACGCCATGCCGGCTATCCACAGGTACATAAGGCAGTATATTTAAATAATCTAAATACATTGATATTATTAATTAAAATTAAAAATATTACAAAATACTAGGAAACGGTACGAATATATTCACACCAGACTATAATGCCGACTACACGTAAAAGAGTCTAAAATAGAGACATCACGTTAATCCATATCTCTAGAATTATTTTAGCTATTAGATCTGTAATTTACGGTTAGAATTTAGCGAGAAATTACATAACTTAGAGCATCTCCAACAGGCGCGATATATAGGCCGCGCTGCAAAAAAAGCGGCCGGTATACCGCGCGCGGGAGGAAAAAGGGCGCTCCAGCGGGCGCGGCAAACGGCGCGGCGCTGAAATTATTTTAGGGTGCGCGGCGTTTTGCACAATCCGGTGCGCCATATGTGGCGCGTCGGCTACAACGCGCGGCAACGCTCTGCGCACGCGCGAAAAGCCAACGACAAGAAATTTCCCCTCCCCTGCGCCCGCGTCCTCATTTCCTCACCTACCGCCGCCGAGAAATCCAGCCGCCGCCGGTCGATTTCCGTCGCCGGCCCCGCCGATGCGCGCCGCCGCGGCGTAGATCTGCCTCGCCCGCGCCCCCTCCTGGCAGCGGGGCCGCTCCGCTGCGCTGTGACGCTCGCGCCGCCGCCAACGACGGCCAGTAGTCGGCGCTCCTCCTCCGCGTCCTCCTTCCCGGCGCCGTCGCATTCTCCTCCGCGCCGCCGTCGACATGTCGTCGTCGTCCTCGAGCTTGCTAACAACATGGCGCGCCCATGGTGCTCGCCCATTTGCTCGCAAGGTATGCACCTCCGCCGGCCGGCCTCCATTAGCATGTGATTTTTACTCGCCAATTAGCTACAATAGTTAGTTATAGTTAAGTAATTTCATATATATGTTTGTAGAGTTCATCATACGATTCATCGGACGACGAGTTTGACCAAGAGGAAGAGGAGAACATATCGCTACTATTAGCATACCGGGCCAGTAAGAAGCCAAAATTTGGTGGATCGGTGTTCGGTAGACAGAAGTTGTGGAGAGAAAAGATTGAAGGGCATGAAAAGTTGATGCGGTCGTACTTCAATGAGAATCCGATATTCCCCGAAAGCTATTTTCGGCGACGTTTCCGGATGAGTCTCAACTTGTTCAAGCATATTGCAACGGAGGTGACCAAGTATGATCGCTTCTTTGAGCAAAGGAGAAATACCACCAGAGAACTTGGTCATAGCACATATCAAAAGGTGACTGATACGTCCAATTTGCATCACTATTTTATATCATAATTTGCTGTTATTCATTGATATATTTCATATTGGGACACAATACTTATGTTATTTCATCTATTTTGCATGTTTCATGATTATTTGGAGATCGCGCACCGGAGCGGGATTCTGCTGGAAAAAGCACCGTCGGGATGCAATATTTCGGAAGATCAACTGTGGAAGGAAATTTCACCAAAAATCCTATTTTTCCGGATGACGAAGGAAGCCGGAAGGGGAGCCGAGTCTGGACCCAAGGTGGGCCCGGACCATAGGGCGGCGCGGCCCATGGCTCTGGCCGCGCCACCTTGTGGTGTGGGGCCCCACAGCCCCTTTCGCCTCCTTTTCTTCGCAGAAACCCTTCGTCCCGAAA
>NC_061513.1:18993045-19091392 GCF_022539505.1 Lolium rigidum
GTTAGAAGACGACTTATATAGTGACAGCACCTCATATGCATGAAGGTGACGAGTGTGCATGCTATGCTAGTACTTGGTTTAGTCTTTTGATCTATCTTACACTAAAGGTTACTAAAATATGAGCATTATTGTGGAGCTTGTTAACTCCGGCATTGAGGGTTCGTGTAATCCTACGCAATGTGTTCATCATCCAACAAAAGTGTAGAGTATGCATTTATCTATTACAGTTATGTGATCAATGTTGAGAGTGTCCACTAGTGAAAGTGTAATCCCTAGGCCTTGTTCCTAAATACTGCTATCGTCTGCTTGTTTACTTGTTTACTTGTGTTACTACTCGCTGCGTTACTACTGCTTGTTTCTTGTCCTGGGCAAAGCACTTTTACTAGGTGCCGTTGCCACTACTTATTCATACCACCTGTATTTCACTATCTCTTCGCCGAACTAGTGCACCTATTAGGTGTGTTGGGGACACAAGAGACTTCTTGCTTTGTGGTTGCGAGGGTTGCTTGAGAGGGATATCTTTGACCTCTTCCTCCCCGAGTTCGATAAACCTTGGGTGATCCACTTAAGGGAAACTTGCTGCTGTTCTACAAACCTCTGCTCTTGGAGGCCCAACACTGTCTACAAGAATAGAAGCTCCCGTAGACATCGAGTGGTAATATTGCGGGAAGTACGGATGCGGTAAAACGAGTAAACAAGCAGCGATAGCGATATTTAGGAACAAGGCCTAGGGATCATACTTTCACTAGTGGACACTCTCAACTTTGATCACATAACAGAATAAATAAATAGATGCTAGACTCTACACTCTCTTGTTGGATGATGAACACCACTAACTGTGTAGGATTACACGAACCCTCAATGCCGGAGTTAACAAGCTCCACAATATTCGATGTTCATGTTTAAATAACCTTAGAGTGCACAACGGATCAACATAACCAAACCAAGTACTAACATAGCATGCACACTCGTCACCTTCACACTACGAAAGGAGGCATAGATCACATCAATACCATCATAGCAATAGTTAACTTAATAAACTACAAGAGATCACAATCATAGCCTACGCCAAGTACTACACGATGCACACACTTGTCACCATTACACCGTGCGGGAGGAATAAACTACTTTAATAACATCACTAGAGTAGCACACGGATAAATTGTGATACAAAACACATTGCAATCATAAAGGGATATAAATAAGCACTTCACTATGCCATTCATAACAGTGAATAAGTATTCTGTGAAATATAGCCTAAGAGACCCACACGGTGCACACACTTGTCACCTTTACACACGTGGGACAAGGAGTCTCCGGAGATCACATAAGTAAAATCCACTTGACTAGCATAATGACATCTAGATTACAAGCATCATCATATGAATCTCAATCATGTAAGGCAGCTCATGAGATTATTGTATTGAAGTACATAGGAGAGAGATGAACCACATAGCTACCGATACAGCCCCGAGCCTCGATGGAGAACTACTCCCTCCTCATGGGAGACAGCAGCGGTGATGAAGATGGCGGTGGTCTCGATGGAGGAGCCTTCCGGGGGCACTTCCCCGTCCCGGCGGCGTGCCGGAACAGAGACTCCTGTCCCCCAGATCTTGGCTTCGCGATGGCGGCGGCTCTGGAAGGTTTTCTCTGGTTTCGTCGAACGTGATAGGGTTTTCGCGACGGAGGCTTTAAGTAGGCGGAAGGGCAGCCTCGGAGGGGGTCTGGGGCCACCAGACACTAGGGCGGCGCGTCCCCCTCCTGGGCCGCGCCGGCCTATCATCTGGGGCCCACACGGCCCTCCTCTGGCGGCTCTCGGGTGTTCTGGAAGTTTCGTGGAAAAATAGGATGCTGGGCGTTGATTTCGTCCGATTCCGAGAATATTTCCTTACTAGGATTTCTGGAACCAAAAACAGCAGAAAACAGGAACTGGCCCTTCGGCATCTCGTCAATAGGTTAGTTCCGGAAAACGCATAAATATGACATAAAGTATGCATAAAACATGTAGATATCATCAATAATGTGGCATGGAACATAAGAAATTATCGATACGTCGGAGACGTATCAGCATCCCCAAGCTTAGTTCCTGCTCGTCCCGAGCAGGTAAACGATAACAAAGATAATTTCTGGAGTGACATGCCATCATAACCTTGATCATACTATTGTAAACACATGTAATGAATGCATCGTTCAAAACAATGGTAATGACATGAGTAAACAACTGAATCATAAAGCAAAGACTTTTCATGAATAGTACTTTCAAGACAAGCATCAATAAGTCTTGCATAAGAGTTAACTCATAAAGCAATAAATTCATAGTAAAGGTATTGAAGCAACACAAAAGAAGATTAAGTTTCAGCGGTTGCTTTCAACTTATAACATGTATATCTCATGGATATTGTCAATATAGAGTAATATAACAAGTGTAATATGCAAGTATGTAGGAATCAATGCACAGTTCACACAAGTGTTTGCTTCTTGAGGTGGAGAGAAATAGGTGAACTGACTCAACATAAAAGTAAAAGAAAGTTCCTTCAAAGAGGAAAGCATCGATTGCTATATTTGTGCTAGAGCTTTTATTTTGAAAACAAGAAACAATTTTGTCAACGGTAGTAATAAAGCATATGTATCATGTAAATTATATCTTACAAGTTGCAAGCCTCATGCATAGTATACTAATAGTGCCCGCACCTTGTCCTAATTAGCTTGGACTACCGGGATCATCGCAATACACATGTTTTAACCAAGTGTCACAAAGGGGTACCTCTATGCCGCCTGTACAAAGGTCTAAGGAGAAAGCTCGCATTTTGGATTTCTCGCTTTTGATTATTCTCAACTTAGACATCCATACTGGGACAACATAGACAACAGATAATGGACTCCTCTTTAATGCATAAGCATGTAGCAACAATTAGTGTTCTCATATGAGATTGAGGATATATGTCCAAAACTGAAACTTCCACCATGATTCATGGCTTTAGTTAGCGGCCCAATGTTCTTCTCTAACAATATGCATGCTCTAACCAATAAAGTGGTAGATCTCCCTTACTTCAGACAAGACGGACATGCATAGCAACTCACATGATATTCAACAAAGAGTAGTTGATGGCGTCCCCAGAAAGCATGGTTATCGCACAACAAGAAACTTAATAAGAGATAAAGTGCAAAAGTACATATTCAATACCACAATAGTTTTTAAGCTATTTGTCCCATGAGCTATATATTGTAAAGGTAAAGAATGGAAATTTTAAAGGTAGCACTCAAGCAATTTACTTTGGAATGGCGGAGAAATACCATGTAGTAGGTAGGTATGGTGGACACAAATGACATAGTGGTTGGCTCAAGGATTTTGGATGCATGAGAAGTATTCCCTCTCGATACAAGGCTTAGGCTAGCAAGGTTATTTGAAACAAACACAAGGATGAACCGGTGCAGCAAAACTCACATAAAAGACATATTGTAAACATTATAAGACTCTACACCGTCTTCCTTGTTGTTCAAAACTCAATTCTAGGAATTATCTAGACTTTAGAGAGACCAATTATGCAAACCAAATTTTAGCAAGCTCTATTCATTAATAGGTGCAAAGTATATGATGCAAGAGCTTAAACATGAGCACAACAATTGCCAAGTATCACATTATCCAAGACATTTTACCAATTACTACATGTAGCATTTTCCGTTTCCAACCATATAACAATGAACGAAGCAGTTTCAACCTTCGCCATGAACATTAAAAGCTAAGAACACATGTGTTCATACGAACCAGAGGAGCGTGTCTCTCTCCCACACAAGCATGTATTTATTCAGAAAATGAAAATAACAAAACAAAAATAAAAGCACACAGACGCTCCAAGTAAAGCACATAAGATGTGACCGAATAAAAATATAGTTTCAAGAGAAGAAACCCGATAATTTGTCGATGAAGAAGGGGATGCCTTGGGCATCCCCAAGCTTAGATGCTTGAGTCTTCTTGAAATATGCAGGGATGAACCACGGGGCATCCCCAAGCTTAGACTCTTCACTCTTCTTGATCATAGTATATCATCCTCCTCTCTTGACCCTTGAAAACTTCCTCCACACCAAACTCAAAACAAACTCATTAGAGGGTTAGTGCATAATAAAAAATTCACATGTTCAGAGGTGACACAATCATTCATAACACTTCTGGACATTGCTCAAAGCTACTGGAAGGTAATGGAACAAAGAAATCCATCCAACATAGCAAAAGAAGCAATGCGAAATAAAAGGCAGAATCTGTCAAAACAGAACAGTCCGTAAAGATGAATTTTATTGAGGCACCAGACTTGCTCAAATGAAAATGCCCAAATTTAATGAAAGTTGCGTACATATCTGAGGATCACTCACGTAAATTGGCTTAATTTTCTGAGTTACCTACAGAGAATTAGGCTCAGATTCGTGACAGCAAGAAATCTGTTTCTGCGTAGTAATCCAAATCTAGTATGAACCTTACTATCAAAGACTTTACTTGGCACAACAATGCAATAAAAATAAGATAAGGAGAGGTTGCTACAGTAGTAACAACTTCCAAGACTCAAATACAAAATAAAAGTACTGTAGCAAAATAAACACATGGGTTATCTCCCAAGAAGTTCTTTCTTTATAGCCATTAAGATGGGCTCAGCAGTTTTAATGATGCACTCCCAAGAAATGGTAGTTGAAGCAAAAGAGAGCATCAAAAAGCAAATTCAAAACAAATTTAAGCCTAACATGCTTCCTATGCATAGGAATCTTGTAAATAAACAAATTCATGAAGCATGATGCAACAAGCATAGAAAGATAAAACAAGTGCAGCTTCAAGATTTTCAGCAAAAAGAGAGGTGTTTTAGTAACATGAAAATTTCTACAACCATATTTTCCTCTCTCATAATAATATCCAGTAGCATCATGAGCGAACTCAACAATATAACTATCAAATGAAACATTCTTATCATGAGTCTCATGCATAAAATTATTACTCTCCACATAAGCATAATCAATTTTATTAGTTGTAGTGGGAGCAAATTCAACAAAGTAGCTATCATTATTATTCTCATCATCAAATATAGGAGGCATATTGTAATCATAATCAAATTTATCCTCCATAACAGGCGGTACTAAAAGACTACTATCATTATAATCATCATAAATAGGAGGCAAAGCATCATCAAAGTAAATTTTCTCCTCAATGCTTGGGGGACTAAAAATATCATGCTCATCAAAGCCAGCTTCCCCAAGCTTAGAACTTTCTATATCATTAGCAACAATGGTATTCAAAGTGTTCATACTAATATGTTCCATGGGTTTTTTAATTTTCGCATCAAACCATCCATGTCTTAAATCAGGAAATAGAATAAGAAGCTCATTGTTGTCCATTATGCCTAACTAGTGTAAACAAGAAGCAAAAAGATGCAATTGCAGGATCTAAAGGAAATAGCTTCGAGCACACACACAACGGCGCCAGAAAAGTACTTTACCTGGGACCGGAGTATGAGTGCCTTTTACCTTTCCTCCCCGGCAACGGCGCCATAAAATAGCTTGATGTCTACGGGTGCTTCTATTCTTGTAGACAGTGTTGGGCCTCCAAGAGCAGAGGTTTGTAGAACAGCAGCAAGTTTCCCTTAAGTGGATCACCCAAGGTTTATCGAACTCAGGGAGGAAGAGGTCAAAGATATCCCTCTCATGCAACCCTGCAACCACAAAGCAAGAAGTCTCTTGGGTCCCCAACACACCTAATAGGTGCACTAGTTCGGCGAAGAGATAGTGAAATACAGGTGGTATGAATAAGTATGAGCAGTAGTAACGGCGCCGTGAAAAGTGCTTGCCTGGCGTGTGGTTGATGGTGGTAATATTGCAGGAAGTACAGATGCAGTAAAACAGTAAACAAGCAGCGATAGCAGTATTTAGGAACAAGGCCTAGGGATCATACTTTCACTAGTGGACACTCTCAACTTTGATCACATAACAGAATAAATAAATAGATGCTAGACTCTACACTCTCTTGTTGGATGATGAACACCACTAACTGTGTAGGATTACACGAACCCTCAATGCCGGAGTTAACAAGCTCCACAATATTCGATGTTCATGTTTAAATAACCTTAGAGTGCACAACAGATCAACATAACCAAACCAAGTACTAACATAGCATGCACACTGTCACCTTCACACTACGAAAGGAGGCATAGATCACATCAATACCATCATAGCAATAGTTAACTTCATAATCTACAAGAGATCACAATCATAGCCTACGCCAAGTACTACACGATGCACACACTTGTCACCATTACACCGTGCGGGAGGAATAAACTACTTTAATAACATCACTAGAGTAGCACACGGATAAATTGTGATACAAAACACATTGCAATCATAAAGGGATATAAATAAGCACTTCACTATGCCATTCATAACGGTGAATAAGTATTCCGTGAAATATAGCCTAAGAGACCCACACGGTGCACACACTTGTCACCTTTACACACGTGGGACAAGGAGTCTCCGGAGATCACATAAGTAAAATCCACTTGACTAGCATAATGACATCTAGATTACAAGCATCATCATATGAATCTCAATCATGTAAGGCAGCTCATGATATTATTGTATTGAAGTACATAGGAGAGAGATGAACCACATAGCTACCGGTACAGCCCCGAGTCTCGGTGGAGAACTACTCCCTCCTCATGGGAGACAGCAGCGGTGATGAAGATGGCGGTGGTGTCGATGGAGGAGCCTTCCGGGGGCACTTCCCCGTCCCGGCGGCGTGCCGGAACAGAGACTCCTGTCCCCCAGATCTTGGCTTCGCGATGGCGGCGGCTCTGGAAGGTTTTCTCTGGTTTCGTCGAACGTGATAGGGTTTTCGCGACAGAGGCTTTAAGTAGGTGGAAGGGCAGCCTCGGAGGGGGTCTGGGGCCACCAAACACTAGGGCGGCACGCCCCCCTCCTGGGCCGCGCCGGCCTGTCATCTGGGGCCCACAGGGCCCTCCTCTGGCGGCTCTCGGGTGTTCTGGAAGTTTCGTGGAAAAATAGGATGCTGGGCGTTGATTTCGTCCGATTCCGAGAATATTTCCTTACTAGGATTTCTGGAACCAAAAACAGCAGAAAACGAGAACTGGCCCTTCGGCATCTCGTCAATAGGTTAGTTCCGGAAAACGCATAAATATGACATAAAGTATGCATAAAACATGTAGATATCATCAATAATGTGGCATGGAACATAAGAAATTATCGATACGTCGGAGACGTATCATGGTGTCTCTCCCATAAGTTAGCAGATGTTGGGTGAACAAATTACAGTTGGGTGATACGTCTCCGACGTATCGATAATTTCTTATGATCCATGCCATATTATTGATGATACCTACATGTTTTATGCACACTTTATGTCATATTCGTGCATTTTCTGAAACTAACCTATTAACAAGATGCCGAAGAGCCGGTTGCTATTTTCTCGTCGTTTTTGGTTTCAGAAATCCTAGTAACGAAATATTCTCGAATTGGACGAAATCAAGACCCGTGGTCCTATTTTGCCACGAACCTTCCAGAAGACCGAAAGGGATACGAAGTGGGGCGACGAGGCGCCGCCACCATAGGGCCGCGCGGCCAGAGGGGGGCCGCGCCGCCCTATGGTGTGGGCCCCTCGTCAGCCCTCCGACTCTGCCCTTCCGCCTACTTAAAGCCTCCGTCGCGAAACCCCCGATGCGAAAAACCACGATACGGAAAACCTTCCGGAGACGCCGCCGCCGCCAATCCCATCTCGGGGGATTCTGGAGATCTCCTCCGGCACCCCGCCGGAGAGGGGATTCATCTCCCGGAGGACTCTACACCGCCATGGTCGCCTCCGGAGTGATGAGTGAGTAGTTCACCCCTGGACTATGGGTCCATAGCGGTAGCTAGATGGTTGTCTTCTCCTCATTGTGCTTCATTGTTGGATCTTGTGAGCTGCCTAACATGATCAAGATCATCTATCCGTAATACTCTATGTTGTGTTTGTCGGGATCCGATGGATAGAGAATACCATGTTATGTTAATTATCAAGTTATTACATATGTGTTGTTTATGATCTTGCATGCTCTCCGTTATTAGTAGAGGCTCTGGCCAAGTTTTTGCTCTTAACTCCAAGAGGGAGTATTTATGCTCGATAGTGGGTTCATGCCTGCATTGACACCTGGGACAATGACAGAAAGTTCTAAGGTTGTGTTGTGCTGTTGCCACTAGGGATAAAACATTGGCGCTATGTCCGAGGATGTAGTTGTTGATTACATTACGCACCATACTTAATGCAATTGTCTCGTTGTTAGCAACTTAATACTAGAGGGGGTTCGGACGATAACCCGAAGGTGGACTTTTTAGGCATAGATGCAGTTGGATGGCGGTCTATGTACTTTGTCGTAATGCCCAATTAAATCTCACTCGTACTTATCATGACATGTATGTGCATTGTTATGCCCTCTCTATTTGTCAATTGCCCGACTGTAATTTGTTCACCCAACATGCTTTTATCTTATGGGAGAGACACCTCTAGTGAACTGTGGACCCCGGTCCATTCTTTAATACTGAAATACAAATCTGCTGCAATATTTGTTTTTACTATTTTCTCTGCAAACAATCATCTTCCACACAATACGGTTAATCCTTTGTTACAGCAAGCTCGGTGAGATTGACAACCTCACTGTTTCGTTGGGGCAAAGTACTTTGGTTGTGTTGTGCGGGTTCCACGTTGGCGCCGGAATCCCCGGTGTTGCGCCGCACTACATCCCGCCGCCATCAACCTTCAACGTGCTTCTTGGCTCCTCCTCGGTTCGATAAACCTTGGTTTCTTTCGAGGGAAAACTTGCTGCCGTGCGCATCATACCTTCCTCTTGGGGTTCCCAACGAACGTGTGAAATACACGCCATCAAGCATATTTTCTCGGCGCCGTTGCCGGGGAGATCAAGACACGCTGCAAGGGGAGTCTCCACTTCTCAATCTCTTTACTTTGTTTTTGTCTTGCTTTATTTTATTTACTACTTTGTTTGCTGCACTTATATCAAAACACAAAAAAAGTAGTTGCTAGTTTTACTTTATTTACTGTCCTGCACTCTATATCAAAAACACAAAAAAAATAGTTACTTGCATTTATTTTACTTGATTCATCATGTTTCCTTTTAATTTTACCTTAAAAAACATACCGGTAGGACGCGGGTCTATAATTGGGAGAAACAATATAGAAGAATTTTTCACCCATGTTAGTACCGTTGAAGATTTTGAAGATAGACACTTGGTAGAACTTGCTCCTACTTATGAAATTGCTGGTGCTCGCTTTAGTTCGCATGTTGGAAACTAAATTTGTTAATCTCAATCCTATAATCCAACACATGTTTCTTACACTTGGTGATTTGGAAGAGGGGGAAAAGAAAGATTTTGTTTTAGAAACCCTTCTTAGAGAATTTGGTGGTCTAGCAAGAGAGGCTAGAAAGGTCTTTGCTAAATTTAATATGCTTGGTTCTCATACTAATTTTGTTGGTCTCCTTGAAAAAATGGACATGGATAGAATAAGGTACACTAATAATATTAATGATGGTGGGGAGATCAAAGCACCAATACCATGTAAACTCCTAGCTATGAATGATGCACTAGAAAATAACTATGCTTGGCTTGTTCCTGAATTTTTTTTCGATGAGAGTAGCAAGCCCAAGACTAATGAAAAGGGAGACGCTGAAACTTATGTATCGAATATACTATACATGGTTGAGAAAACTCCAAACCCCGCTGTAGGTGCACCACCCTTCGATAACACTTGATATACACTTTACGTGCCTAGGCTGAAAGGCGTTAAAGAAAAGCGCTTATGGGAGACAACCCATGTTTTTACTACAGTATTTTTGTTTTATATTTGAGTCTTGTAAGTTGTTTACTACTGTAGCAACCTCTCCTTATCTTAGTTTTGTGTTTTGTTGTGCCAAGTAAAGTCTTTGATAGTAAAGTAAGTACTAGATTTGGATTACTGCGCAGTTCCAGATTTCTTTGCTGTCACGAATCTGGGTCTACCTCCCTGTAGGTAGCTCAGAAAATTAAGCCAATTTACGTGCATGATCCTCAGATATGTACGCAACTTTCATTCAATTTTGTCATTTTCATTTGAGCAAGTCTGGTGCCCTAATAAAATCCATCTTTACGGACTGTTCTGTTTTGACAGATTCTGCCTTTTATTTTGCATTGCCTCTTTTGCTATGTTGGATGAATTTCTTTGATCCATTAATGTCCAAGTAGCTTTATGCAATGTCCAGAAGTGTTAAGAATGATTGTGTCACCTCTGAACATGTTAATTTTTATTGTGCACTAACCCTCTAATGAGTTGTTTCGAGTTTGGTGTGGAGGAAGTTTTCAAGGATCAAGAGAGGAGTATGATGCAATATGATCAAGGAGAGTGAAAGCTCTAAGCTTGGGGATGCCCCGGTGGTTCACCCCTGCATATTCTAAGAAGATTCAAGCGTCTAAGCTTGGGGATGCCCAAGGCATTCCCTTCTTCATCGACAACATTATCAGGTTCCTCCCCTGAAACTATATTTTTATTCCGTCACATCTTATGCACTTTGCTTGGAGCGTCGGTTTGTTTTTGTTTTTTGTTTTGTTTGAATAAAATGGATCCTAGCATTCACTTTGTGGGAGAGAGACACGCTCCGCTGTAGCATATGGACAAGTATGTCCTTAGGCTCTACTCATAGTATTCATGGCGAAGTTTCTTCTTCGTTAAATTGTTATATGGTTGGAATTGGAAAATACTACATGTAGTAACTCTAAAATGTCTTGGATAATTTGATACTTGGCAATTGTTGTGCTCATGTTTAAGCTCTTGCATCATATACTTTGCACCCATTAATGAAGAAACACTTAGAGCTTGCTAATTTGGTTTGCATATTTGGTTTCTCTAGAGTCTAGATAATATCTAGTATTGAGTCTTGAACAAAAAGGAAGACGGTGTAGAGTCTTATAATGTTTACAATATGTCTTTTATGTGAGTTTTGCTGCACCGTTCATCCTTGTGTTTGTTTCAAATAACCTTGCTAGCCTAAACCTTGTATCGAGAGGGAATACTTCTCATGCATCCCAAATCCTTGAGCCAACCACTATGCCATTTGTGTCCACCATACCTACCTACTACATGGTATTTATCCGCCATTCCAAAGTAAATTGCTTGAGTGCTACCTTTAAAATTCCATCATTCACCTTTGCAATATATAGCTCATGGGACAAATAGCTTAAAAACTATTGTGGTATTGAATATGTACTTATGCACTTTATCTCTTATTAAGTTGCTTGTTGTGCGATAACCATGCTTCTGGGGACGCCATCAACTATTCTTTGTTGAATATCATGTGAGTTGCTATGCATGTCCGTCGTGTCTGAAGTAAGAGATATCTACCACCTTAATGGTTGGAGCATGCATATTGTTAGAGAAGAACATTGGGCCGCTAACTAAAGCCATGAATCATGGGGGAAGTTTCAGTTTTGGACATATATCCTCAATCTCATATGAGAATAATGATTGTTGCCGCATGCTTATGCATTAAAGAGGAGTCCATTATCTGTTGTCCATGTTGTCCCGGTATGGATGTCTAAGTTGAGAATAATCAAAAGCGAGAAATCCAAAATGCGAGCTTTGTCCTTAGACCTTTGTACAGGCGGCATGGAGGTACCCCATTGTGACACTTGGTTAAAACATGTGCATTGCAAAGATCCGGTAGTCCAAGCTAATTAGGACAAGGTGCGGGCACTATTAGTACACTATGCATGAGGCTTGCAACTTGTAAGATATATCTTTCATAACTCATATGCTTTATTACTACCGTTGACAAAATTGTTTCATGTTTTCAAAATAAAAGCTCTAGCACAAATATAGCAATCGATGCTTTCCTCTTTGAAGGACCATTCTTTTACTTTTATGTTGAGTCAGTTCACCTATCTCTCTCCACCTCAAGAAGCAAACACTTGTGTGAACTATGCATTGATTCCTACATACTTGCATATTGCACTTGTTATATTACTCTATATTGACAATTATCCATGAGATATACATGTTACAAGTTGAAAGCAACCGCTGAAACTTAATCTTCCTTTGTGTTTCTTCAATACCTTTACTTTGATTTATTGCTTTATGAGTTAACTCTTATGCAAGACTTATTGATGCTTGTCTTGAAGTACTATTCATGAAAAGTCTTTGCTTTATGATTCACTTGTTTACTCATGTCATTACCATTGTTTTGATCGCTGCATTCATTACATATGTTTACAAATAGTATGATCAAGGTTATGATGGCATGTCACTTCAGAAATTATCTTTGTTATCGTTTTACCTGCTCGGGACGAGCAGAACTAAGCTTGGGGATGCTGATATGTCTCCGACGTATCGATAATTTCTTATGATCCATGCCATATTATTGATGATACCTACATGTTTTATGCACACTTTATGTCATATTCGTGCATTTTATGGAACTAACCTATTAACAAGATGCCGAAGAGCCGATTGCTTGTTTTTCGCTGTTTTTGGTTTCGAAATCCTAGTAACGAAATATTCTCGGAATTGGACGAAATCAAGACCCAAGGTCCTATTTTGCCACGAACCTTCCAGAAGACCGAAAGGGATACGAAGTGGGGCGACGAGACGCCGCCACCATAGGGCCGCGCGGCCAGAGGGGGGCCCGCGCCGCCCTATGGTGTGGGCCCCTCGTCAGCCCTCCGACTCTGCCCTTCCGCCTACTTAAAGCCTCCGTCGCAAAACCCCTGATGCGAAAAACCACGATATGGAAAACCTTCCAGAGACGCCGCCGCCGCCAATCCCATCTCGGGGATTCCGGAGATCTCCTCCGGCACTCTGCCGGAGAGGGGATTCATCTCCCGGAGGACTCTACACCGCCATGGTCGCCTCCGGAGTGATGAGTGAGTAGTTCACCCCTGGACTATGGGTCCATAGCAGTAGCTAGATGGTTGTCTTCTCCTCATTGTGCTTCATTGTTCGATCTTGTGAGCTGCCTAACATGATCAAGATCATCTATCTGTAATACTCTATGTTGTGTTTGTCGGGATCCGATGGATAGAGAATACCATGTTATGTTAATTATCAAGTTATTACATATGTGTTGTTTATGATCTTGCATTCTCTCCGTTATTAGTAGAGGCTCCGGCCAAGTTTTTGCTCTTAACTCCAAGAGGGAGTATTTATGCTCGATAGTGGGTTCATGCCGCATTGACACCAGGACAGTGACAGAAAGTTCTAAGGTTGTGTTGTGCTGTTGCCACTAGGGATAAAACATTGGCGCTATGTCCGAGGATGTAGTTGTTGATTACATTACGCACCATACTTAATGCAATTGTCTGTTGTTGGCAACTTAATACTGGAGGGGGTTCGGACGATAACCTGAAGGTGGACTTTTTAGGCATAGATGCAGTTGGATGGCGGTCTATGTACTTTGTCGTAATGCCCAATTAAATCTCACTGTACTTATCATGATATGTATGTGCATTGTTATGCCCTCTCTATTTGTCAATTGCCCGACTGTAATTTGTTCACCCAACATGCTTTTATCTTATGGGAGAGACACCTCTAGTGAACTGTGGACCCCGGTCCATTCTTTTATACTAAAATACAAATCTGCTGCAATACTTGTTTTTACTATTTTCTCTGCAAACAATCATCTTCCACACAATACGGTTAATCCTTTGTTACAGCAAGCCGGTGAGATTGACAACCTCACTGTTTCGTTGGGGCAAAGTACTTTGGTTGTGTTGTGCGGGTTCCACGTTGGCGCCGGAATCCCTGGTGTTGCGCCGCACTACATCCCGCCGCCATCAACCTTCAACGTGCTTCTTGGCTCCTCCTGGTTCGATAAACCTTGGTTTCTTTCTGAGGGAAAACTTGCTGCTGTGCGCATCATACCTTCCTCTTGGGGTTCCCAACGAACGTGTGAAATACACGCCATCATTGGGCAATTGGCAAATAAAGAAGGCATAACAATGCACATACATATATCATGATGAGTACTATGAGATTTAATCAGGGCATTACGACAAAGTACACAGACCGCTATCCAGCATGCATCTGTGCCTAAAAAGTCCACCTTCGAAGTTATCATCCGAACCCCTCCGGTATTAAGTTGTAAACAACGGACAATTGCATTAAGTATGGTGCGTAATGTAATCAACACAAATATCCTTAGACAAAGCATCAATGTTTTATCCCTAGTGGCAACAGACACATCCACAACCTTAGAACTTTCTATCACTCGTCCCGGATTTAATGGAGGCATGAACCCACTATCGAGCATAAATACTCCCTCTTGGAGTCACAAGTATCAACTTGGCCAGAGCCTCTACTAGCAACGGAGAGCATGCAAGAACATAAATAACATATATGATAGATTGATAATCAACTTGACATAGTATTCAATATTCATCGGATCCCAACAAACACAACATGAAGGATTACAGATAGATGATCTTGATCATGATAGGCAGCTCACAAGATCTAACTTGATAGCACAATGAGGAGAAGACAACCATCTAGCTACTGCTATGGACCCATAGTCCAGGGGTGGACTACTCACACATCGATCCGGAGGCGATCATGGCGATGAAGAGACCTCCGAGAGATGATTCCCTCTCCGGCAGAGGTGCCGGAGGCGATCTCCGAATCCCCCGAGATGGGATTGGCAGCGGTGGCGTCTCTGGAAGGTTTTCCGTATCGTGGCTCTCGGTACTGGGGGTTTCGCGACGAAGACCTTAAGTAGGCGGAAGGGCAGAGTCGGGAGGGTCACGAGGGCCCCACACAACAGGCTGGCGCGGCCAGGGCCCAGGCCGCGCCGCCTTGTTGTGTCGTCGCCTCGTGGCCCCACTTCGTTTACTCCTCGGACTTCTGGAAGCTTCGTGGAAAAATAGGCCCCTGGGCGTTGATTTCGTCCAATTCCGAGAATATTTCCTTACTAGGATTTCTGAAACCAAAAACAGCTAAAACAAGACATCGGCTCTTCGGCATCTCGTCAATAGGTTAGTGCCGGAAAATGCATGATAATGACATATAATGTGTATAAAACATGTGAGTATCATCATAAAAGTAGCATGGAACATAAGAAATTATAGATACGTTTGAGACGTATCAAGCATCCCCAAGCTTAGTTCCTACTCGCCCTCGAGTAGGTAAACGATAACAAAGATAATTTACGAAGTGACATGCTATCATAATCTTGATCATACTATTGTAAAGCATATGAGATGAATGCAGCGATTCGAAGCAATGATGAAGATAATGAGTAAACAAATGAATCATATAGCAAAGGCTTTTCATGAATAATACTTTCAAGACAAGCATCAATAAGACTTGCATAAGAGTTACTCATAAAGCAATAAATTCGAAGTAAAGGTATTGAAGCAACACAAAGGAAGATAAAGTTTCAGCGGATTCAACTTCAACATATATATCTCATGGATAATTGTCAACACAAAGCAATATAACAAGTGCAATAAGTAAACATGTAAGAATCAATGCACACAGTTGACACAAGTGTTTGCTTCTGGGATAGAAAGAGTAGGCAAACTGACTCAACAATAAAGTAGAAGATAGGCCCTTCGCAGAGGGAAGCATTGATTACTATATTTGTGCTAGAGCTTTTCATTTTGAAAACAAGAAACAATTTTGTCAACGGTAGTAATAAAGCATATGTGTTATGTATAAGATATGTTATAAGTTGCAAGCCTCATGCATAGTATACCAATAGTGCTCGCACCTTGTCCTAATTAGCTTGGATTAACACGGATTATCATTGCATAGCGTATGTTTCAACCAAGTGTCACAAAGGGGTACCTCTATGCCGCCTGTACAAAGGTCTAAGGAGAAAGCTCGCATTGGATTTCTCGCTTTTGATTATTCTCAACTTAGACATCCATACCGGGACAACATAGACAACAGATAATGGACTCCTCTTTAATGCATAAGCATTCAACAACAATTAATATTCTCATAAGAGATTGCGGATTAGTTGTCCAAACTTAAACTTCCACCATGAATCATGGCTTTAGTTAGCGGCCCAATGTTCTTCTCTAACAGTATGCATACTCAAACCATTTGATCATGAAAATCGCTCTTACTTCAGACAAGACGAACATGCATAGCAACTCACATGATATTCAACAAAGGTAAAAGTTGATGGCGTCCCCAGAAAACATGGTTACCGCTCAACAAGCAACTTATTAAGAAATAAGACACATAAGTACATATTCTTCACCACGATAGTTTTTAAGCTATTTGTCCCATGAGCTATATATTGCAAAGACAAAGAAATAGAATTTTAAAGGTAGCACTCAAGTAATTTACTTTGGAATGGCGGAGAAATACCATGTAGTAGGTAGGTATGGTGGACACAAATGGCATGGTTATTAGCTCAAGGATTTGGATGCATGAGAAGAATTCCTCTCAATACAAGGCTAGGCTAGCAAGGTTGTTTGAAGCAAACTCAAGTGTAAAAGGTGCAGCAAAGCTCACATATGAACATATTGTAACTATTATAAGACTTTACATTGTCTCCTTGTTGTTCAAACACCTCAACCAGAAAATATCTAGACTCTAGAGATCAATCATGCAAACCAAATTTTAACAAGCTCTACGTAGTTATTCATTAATGGGTACAAGATACATGATACAAGAGCTTAAACATGATCTATATGAGCACAACAATTGCCAAGTATCACATTATTCAAGACATTAAACCATTTACCACATGCGGCATTTTCCGTTTCCAACCATATAACAATGAATGAAATAGTCCAACTTTCGCAATGAACATTAAAGATGAAGCTAAGAACACATGTGTTCATACGAAACAGCGGAGCGTGTCTCTCTCCCACACAAAGAATGCTAGGATCCGAATTTATTCAAACAAAAACAAAAACAAAACAAACAGACGCTCCAAGTAAAGCACATAAGATGTGACGGAATAAAAATATAGTTTCACTAGAGGAACCTGATAAGTTGTCGATGAAGAAGGGATGCTTTGGGCATCCCCAAGATTAGACGCTTGAGTATTCTTAAAATATGCAGGGATGAACCACGGGGGCATCCCCAAGCTTTGACTTTTCACTCTTCTTGATCATATTGTATCATCCTCCTCTCTTGACCCTTGAAAACTTCCTCCACACCAAACTCAAAACAAACTCATTAGAGGGTCAGTGCATAATTCATATATTCAGAGGTGACATAATCATTCTTAACACTTCTGGACATTGCACAATGCTACTGAAAGTTAATGGAACAAAGAAATCTATCAAACATAGCAAAACAGGCAATGCGAAATAAAAGGCAGAATCTGTCAAAACAGAACAGTTCGTAAAGACGAATTTTAAAGTGGCACCAGAATTGCTCATATGAAAATGCCCAAATTGAATGAAAGTTGCGTACATATCTGAGGATCACGCACGTAAATTGGCAGATTTTTTTAATTTTTCTACAGAGACTACTGCTCAAATTCGTGACAGCAAGAAATCTGTTCCTGCGCAGCAATCCAAATCTAGTATTGGCTTTACTATCAAAGACTTTACTTGGCACAACAATGCAATAAAATAAAGATAAGAAGAGGTTGCTACAGTAGTAACAACTTCCAAGACTCAAATATAAAACAAAGTGCAGAAGTAAAATAATGGGTTGTCTCCCATAAACTTTTCTTTAACGCCTTTCAGCTAGGCGCAGAAAGTGTGTATCAAGTATTATCAAGAGATGAAGCATCAACATTTCCTCGGGCTTCATGCATACCTTTCTTATTCTTTTTCTTATTCTTTGGTTTAGGGAATACATGTCTACCTCCCGGTGTAGAGGTGAATTTTAGGGTGCCTTCTCCTACATTTATGACTGCCCCCAATAGTTTCAGCAGGGATCTTCCAAGTGTGATTTGTCCTGTTCCTACACATTCAATAACAAGATAATCAGTGGATACTGTTCTTCCAAGAATGGTTATATGCACACCCTCGGCTATTCCCTTAGGAATTATAACAGAGTTATCAAGTAAGAGTTATTCCTTCTCCCCTTCAACGAGTCCCCAAAGTGTCAAAGATTCATAGATACTCTTAGGCATAAGGCAAAATTCAGACATAATATCACAATGGGCATGAAAAGTTTCACCACCAATGACAACTTTAATAGTAGGGTCCCATTTTGAAGGTTCAGAGTTCACTAAAACTTGATCAAGACGGTTACGGACATAACTATAATTTTCTTTCAAGTAAGATGCACTTGTCTCAAGAGTGTTTAATCTACTATAAATGCTAATAAGAGCTGAATCAAAGTTATTAGCTGAACTATGTGATGCAACCAATTTTTTTTATGGCATTAAAAGCTTGATCCCCGTTGCAATGAAGGAAATCTCCTCCTACTATAGCATCCGCATAAGACCAAAATAAAAATTACTAAGGAGCAAACTTAGAGTCATTTGAGGTTCAGCTTTACAATAAGAATCAAAAATTCTAGACCAAGCATCTTTAAAACTCTCCTCATCCCCTTGTTTAAAAGTAAAGACTAATTCCTTAGGTGAAGAAGTAACAGGTACAGAGCTAGACATGATAATAAAATAAACTAAATGCAAGTAACTAATTTTTTTGTGTTTTTGATATGGAGAACAAGACAGTAAATAAAGTAAACTAGCAACTATTTTTTGTGTTTTTAATATAAGAAGCAAACAAAGCAGTAAATAAAATAAAGTAAAGCAAGACAAAAACAAAGTAAAGAGATTGGAAGTGGAGACTCCCTTGCAGCGTGTCTTGATCTCCCGAGCAACGGCGCCGGAAAAAGAGCTGTTGACGTGGGAGTTGAAAATCTTTGTGGTGTAACTTTTCTTCGTTCCCCGGCAACGGCGCCAGAAAAGAGCTTGATGCGTGCGATCGACACGTCCGTTGGGAACCCCAAGAGGAAGGTGTGATGCGTACAGTAGCAAGTTTTCCCTCGAAAGAAACCAAGGTTTATCGAACCGAGTAGGAGCCAAGAAGCACGTTGAAGGTTGTTGGTGGCGGAGTGTAGTGCGGCGCAACACCAGGGATTCCGGAGCCAACGTGGAACCTGCACAACACAATCACAGAACTTTGCCCCAACGTAACAGTGAGGTTGTCAATCTCATCGGCTTGCTGTAAACAAAAGATTAGATGTATAGTGTGGATGATGATGGTTGTTTGCGAAGAATAGTAAAGAACAATTGCAGCAGATTGTATTTCAGATGTAAAGAATAGGACCGGGGTCCACAGATCACTAGTGGTGTCTCTCCCATAAGATAGCAGATGTTGGGTGAATAAATTACAGTTGGGCAATTGACAAATAAAGAAGGCATAACAATGCACATACATATATCATGATGAGTACTATGAGATTTAATCAGGGCATTACGACAAAATACACAGGCACCGCTATCCGAGCATGCATCTCGTGCCTAAAAAGTCCACCTTCGAGGTTATCATCCGAACCCCTCCAGTAATAAGTTGTAAACAACGAGACAATTGCATTAAGTATGGTGCGTAATGTAATCAACACAAATATCCTTAGACAAAGCATCGATGTTTTATCCCTAGTGGCAACAGACATCCACAACCTTAGAACTTTCTGTCACTGTCCCAGATTTAATGGAGGCATGAACCCACTATCGAGCATAAATACTCCCTCTTGGAGTCACAAGTATCAAGTTGGCCAGAGCCTCTACTAGCAACGGAGAGCATGCAAGAACATAAATAACATATATGATAGATTGATAATCAACTTGACATAGTATTCAATATTCATCGGATCCCAACAAACACAACATGAAGAATTACGGATAGATGATCTTGATCATGATAGGCAGCTCACAAGATCTAACATGATAGCACAATGAGGAGAAGACAACCATCTAGCTACTGCTATGGACCCATAGTCCAGGGGTGGACTACTCACACATCGATCCGGAGGCGATCATGGCGATGAAGAGACCTCCGGGAGATGATTCCCCTCTTCGGCAGGGTGCCGGAGGCGATCTCCTGAATCCCCCGAGATGGGATTGGCGACGGTGGCGTCTCTGTAAGGTTTTCCGTATCGTGGCTCTCGGTACTGGGGGTTTCGCGACGAAGACCTTAAGTAGGCGGAAGGGCAGAGTCGGGAGGGTCACGAGTGCCCCACACAACGAGCCGGCGCGGCCGGGGCCCGAGCCGCGCCGCCTTGTTGTGTCGTCGCCTCGTGGCCCCACTTCGTTTACTCCTCGGACTTCCGGAAGCTTCGTGGAAAAATAGGCCCCCGGGCGTTGATTTCGTCCAATTCGAGAATATTTCCTTACTAGGATTTACGAAACCAAAAACAGCGAGAAAATAGCAAGCGGCTCTTCGGCATCTCGTCAATAGGTTAGTGCCGGAAAATGCATAATAATGACATATAATGTGTATAAAACATGTGAGTATCATCATAAAAGTAGCATGGAACATAAGAAATTATAGATACGTTCGAGACGTATCAAAGTGATGCATGACCAATATGAGAGATATGCATATATATTTGACCCATCAGTGTGGACCTTACCATGCCCGTGGTAGGGCTCCCGCGAGTGAAGTTTGCACTAGTAGAAATAGGCCTAGCCATAGGATGACTAGCAACGGCACACCACTACACTGGTGCGCCACTTCTATATAGCAGTGGCGCACGATAAAGAGGTGCTCCGCTGCTAGTACATTACCAACGACGCACCTGGTGAGGTAGTGCACCACTACTATGTGTGGCCATGGTTTAACCACCCCCACATTTAGCAATAGCGCACCGAGCGTAGGTGCGGCACTGCTATTTGAGGTAGCAGTGGCGCACCTATTCTTGGTGCGCCATTGCTAAGTGTGGTGGTGAGGCCACATATATAGGTGTGCCAGGTAACTCCTGCCAAAAATTCCCACCACCACCCCATCCCCCCCCCACGTGGATCGCCTTTTTGGTTTTGAAAAACTAAAAGAAATATATAGCAATTTCACAAAATAAATTCATTCGAGATGCCCAAAACATGAATTTTGACTTTTTTTTTGCAAAATGACGTGATGTTTCGGTAAAACGGGACTTCTAGTTGCATACGACCTCCGATGAAAATATTTTTTATATAAAAATGTATCTACATGAAATTTTACATCCGATTTCAACACCCTCGGGCATTTAGACAATTTTAGATTCCAAAAATCAAAAAGGAAACATGACTTTTTTCAGTTTTTACATTTCAAGCAGAAATTTCAAAAAATAAAAGAAAAATAGGAATTGCGCACCATGCCTTGGTGCGCCACCGCTATGTTGGACAGCCCCAGATAACGATGCACGATCCGACGGCTCACAGCGTGTGTAAACAAACACAAGATACATGCTCTCCTTATTCCCGCGTTCTAATTGGTCAAGTCCAATCCCTCCCTTTCATCTCTTATCCTGCTTCCTCCTTCCTCATTCCTTCTCCCTCCTCCTTCCTTCTTCTTCCTCACTTCTCCTTCCTCCTCTCCTCCCTCACTTCTCCCGATGGAGGAACAAGATGAACGAAGTACCTCCTATGGCCATCTCCTCCAGCCATCTTCTCCGACAGCCGAAGCACCTCCTCTGGCCTTCTTCTCCGCCGGCCGGCCAAAGCACCTCCTTTGGCCATCTTCTCCGCTGGCCATCTTCCTTACTTCTCACTTCTCCTTCCTCTCATCTCCTTCCTCCTCTCTCAATCCTCCCCTCTTCGGCGCCACCCCTGCTCCCTGGCCGTCGGCCATGCTCTAGCTCTTCACAGAGAAGGAATGCTCACAGAACATATTTTAAAAAAATAAAAATAAAAAATATTAGCAGCAGTGGCGCACCAAAAATAGTGCCAATGGCGCATTAGAGCCGACATAAATTCAAAAAATGAAAAAAAAATTAAATTTCAAAATTAAAAAATAGTAGTGGTGCACCAAAAATAGTGCAGTGGCGCACTAGGTGGTGCGCCACTAGTAGGAGACATAGAAGTGGCACACCATTAGTGCGCTATTGCTAACAGTTAGCAGTGGCAATAATAGCAGTAGCGCACCTAGGTGCACCACTGATAGCCAAAATCAGTGCGCTACTAATAAGCTTTTTTATAGTGGTGCCATGATCTCCCGTGAGATGAGATGATCAGTGGCACTTTTATCCATGTACCAACTTCTATCAACATGATAAAATGGCATGTATCCTTGCACTGCAATCGCAATTTTTAGTTCATTGCCTTTTCCAATGTTTCCAATGCCTAGGATTCACATTTGATGCATCAATGATAGCGAGCCGCAAGGTGTCCCTTAGACCACATAGTTGGCATGGAACCTTTGCGCTATAGGCTAAGAAACACGCCCGGGAGCCCCCGCCCATGTTATTGTTGGAGAAGGGGCGGGCGAGATTTACTACTGTTTTGTTGGAGGTGGAGGCAGCGCGTCATGTTTGCCTCCATCGAACGGGAAGTACAACAAGCACA
Organism: Lolium rigidum; assembly: GCF_022539505.1. Lineage (NCBI taxonomy): Eukaryota > Viridiplantae > Streptophyta > Magnoliopsida > Poales > Poaceae > Lolium > Lolium rigidum. The sequence goes on from NC_061513.1 coordinate 19,015,512, forward strand.
GGCTACTACGATAGGCCACATTAACCAAGGAACTGTTGGTGTAGACCTCGGCCGTGTGGCGAGCCTCAAAACGTTACTCCATGCTAAGTAGGCACATATACATATCGCGTGGCGGTATCAGCGTGTCACGTTCCATGCCGTTCTCCACAAATGAGTTGTAGTCACTAACTAGCCCAATAAGAATGAACTGGGTAGATTTCTCATCGCGAAGGGGTTACCCAATAGAGGAGAGCATATCAGCCAACGTCTTGATCTTGTTGAAGAAGGCCACGATGGGGAGATCATGCTTCTTATCTCGCCTAGCTTGTTGCGAATAGCCATAGGACTTGCCATATATTGCGATGAGAAGTTGGACTTAACTATGGCCCACACATCCCTTAATGTAGCAGCGAAGACCACCATGACGACCACCTAGGGAGTCAGGGACGACTGGAGGGTGCTAAGAATAGCCTGATCTTGAGCCACCCACTAGCGATGTCCGAGATTGGTTACCGAGGCAGGAGCACCGGTGGCCGAGGTCATGTGCACCATGTTCAGGGGATACAATAGTGTGCCATCGACAAACCCGTCAAGGTATTGCTTGCGCAACAAGGTTAGGGCATGGGTGTGACAAAGGAGGCAGTTGTATGCCAAGAGCTTCACCGTCAGCAAATGGGAGAACATGTATGGGGCCAACGGTGTGGCGGATTCGACGGTAGTCGCCTAGCGTGGTATGAGCCACATGGACCGTTGGAGGCGCATGCGTCGTAGAGTCAACGGGTGATGCGTATGCTGCAGGAGGGACTCCACATAGGGCACAGGCACAACCGATGGAGGCTTGTACGTGGCGGCAGAGGGCGCCACTAAGGGCTCGGGTGCACCCGAAGAGGAACATCAGCCCGGTGTAGAGGGTGGTGATGCTATGAGATTGCAACTCAAACGAGCTGGCCGAGACAGAACCGCCCGCGAGAAGATTCACGAGGAACGGTGAGATTGCAGGCGTACGTAGTGGAGGGTGTGGTGGCGGCGACCATTTAAGTGTTGGCGGCGATGAAAAGGCAGAAACTAATGAAATCGTAGTGTGATACCATTTAAACAACAGATTTTGGGATAACCAACTTAACACCCTAAGATGTGGCTTATCTTATTTATATAGGGTACACAAAAGTACAAATTAAGGTATAAATACACATAGATATACACATAAGTTAGAGAACCAACCTATGGTGAGTGGTTAGCAGGGCCGCAGGGGTAGAGGCACACCCAGCTCACCAGAGTTTAAACCTTGGGTTTAACAATTTGGTATCTAATAAAACGGAATATTCTTCAGTGAGATGCGACATTTCCGTAGACAGCGAGACGCTTGTGGTGACATTTTCAATCTCAGGATCCGTTAAATGAATTTTTTGACTCTATCTCTCGAAGATGCTCATATGAATAGATTGTGTGTGTGCGCGTTCATACGAGTGAGTGTGCGTATGTGTAAGCTTCTAAGTTTATATAAAAAAAATGTATACCACAAAATCTAACATAAATTTGGTTGCCCAAGCAGCGACCCAAAGGCCGTGCGTTGGGCGTTGATACACGTGAAGTGCTTGCTTCGCGTGATGCCTCGCCCATACCACATGTGGTGTGCACTGGGCTCTTGTTCCGTGCTTATACCGCGACAAAAGTTGTCTAAGGAGGCGATGCGGCCAAGAGAGCTGGACAAGAACTCTTACGTAAGTGCTTCGGTCATCTCCATGCTCGCCTTACATAAGGGGAAAGAAGTGGCATGCAAGGTTGTTAATTCGAAGCTTCCGTTGGCTGCCGTGACGTATTGCCTGACTGCATAGTGAGACCAGCCGAATTATTGTGGTAGCAGAATTGTACGATTGGCGAGTGTAAAGCAGGACGCCACACTAGGCAGACCGGTGCTTGGCCCATAAGAAATCTGAGCATTTCCGGGCGACTCGCTGTCATAGTTGACGTAGTCATCAACGATTTTATCTTCTGAATAATCCCTCTTTTTTGAAATGTAAGATGTTTTATATGTTTATAAAATATAGACTAGCTACAAAGTAAAGTGAGTGAACCTATATACTAAAAATAGGCTAGATACAAATTAAAGTAGGTGGTATTTTAACATCTTATATTTCTATACGGAGAGAGTATTGATTCGGAAAAGAAGCTAAGTATGGATCGCATTGGCTAGATCGTGTGTGGTCGATCGACAGCTTCTCCGTGATCACAAGCGCCCCTCGATGATTGATGCAGTCACTGGGTGCCATATGGCTTTGGCTTCTAGACTGCCCAGTTAATTATACATTCCCTGTCACCACCAGCAACTATACAATGCTCATTTACTTACTTGTCATCTGTTATTGTCAAGCTTAAACTTGGAACTTTTAATCCTTCGGAGCTGGTGAAATCACCTTGTTAGAGAGAACGAACTTGAGGTTGGGTGGTTGCACCCCAGTCCACCAGAGTTTAAACCCCAGCTTTGACTTATGTGTGTCTCATAAAGACGGAATATTCATTCAGTGCGAGACGACGTTCCCGTCGATAGCGAGGCGCCTGTGGTAACTTCGTCAATTTTAAGATCCAATCCGCTAGCTCAGTCTTTCGGAGGTGCTCATAGGGTAGGATGTGTGTGTTCATAGGAGTGAGTGTATGTGAGAGTCTACGTTTGTACTGTGTTTCTCATAAAGAAAAGTCACCTTGTTAGCTAAACTCATCAAGTGATTCTCCTCAAATTGAAAAATAGTACTCCCTCTGATTTATAACAGTGTTGTGGTTTAGTTCATTTTCTAAATTTAAACTAAAACCACAGTAATTACTATGGATGGGAAGGAGCACTCTTTTCGCCCTACACGAACTATTACACTGGGAAAGCTCGTACATGCGTGGACATCATCTGTATCATCTATTATTAAGTTTTCAATAAATAATAAGAAAGTAGGAGAATGTGTGATGGTAAAAGCCATTTGAGATATATTGCTTTTGCTAGTTAATGTAACTACTAAGATTTTATCCCTCTCCATACACTAAATCAAGACAATCCATTTTTTTGGGCATGTAAATATAAGCATACCAAGAGCAAATAAAGTATTACTAAAATTGGGCGCTTCTATATATATGTTCATGCTTGGAACCAAAAAATAATCAACAATTTTGTACCATTGAACAAATGTTGTTGTATAAGAGTATTCCACTTTTCTAGATCAAATCTTAACTTATAAAAGTTGATATTTGCACACACAAAAACTTCTAAAATTTGATGTGTGAAAAGTAAATAGAAGTTATTTGTTTCATTGCGTTGCATTAAATATTAATTGAATATACTAGTTAATCAAAACTATTGCCTGAAGTGCTATAAAGATATTATTGTATAAGCAGCATCGTGTAACAAAATAAATGTGGTAAATTGTACCGTAATTTCCCATGTACCTTATATCTAATATATATACCGCGGTTAAAAGGTCAAGTATGCTAAAGGTTGATTTGATTGTAGTATTACTACATTTAAAAAATAAAAATGTAACATTGTAGAAGAGAACTACATATTCATGCATAACTATGTGATTGGTGAACATAGTTGACCGTTTTTATGAATTGAGTTTTTAGATCAAATTGCTGCAACTTTTATTCAAACACCAACATCAACATCCAAAGAGTTCAACAGGTAACCGGGTGTAGCACCCTACCTTTTAATAAAGGTAACATACCTGTGTAACGTGCTATTTTCGGGATCACTGATAGCACATATATTACAAATATAGTAATTATTGCAATAGTATCAATTTACTACATCGTTGATCCGAAGGAAAAAGTATTAAAACCTTACAAATTGCATAGTCACGTAGACTAGCTCAAATAAATTGTTTCCAAATCAAACACACCGGAAAATAAATCTTCATTGAGCCTTTATCATCTTCATGTGCCACAGGCAGACATGTTGGAATGTAGACTCGAGACCCTACCAATTACTCTTCATCAGAAAATCCTGCACATTTGAATATGCAGCCTCACGAATGGAGGTAAGTACAATGATGTACTGGAAAATAACACTTATTTGGCAATTGTGAAAAGACTATCTACATGATATTTGGCTTGTGGAGTCTTAGGCTAATTTGCATAAAGCTGATTTTATCCTACTACCTCCGATTCAAGGAATAAGGCACCCTCGTTTTACGTGTTTTTCGTTTGACTAAGTATTATTTTAAATATATAAAGATTGTTTGTATGAAATTAACATTATTTGAAAGTGCTTTTCAATACAAATCCAACGATACTAATTACATATAATATAACCAAGATTTTGTAGCTCAATTTTTATGGTCAAAGTTGGTCTTGGAATACGAGTGCGCCTTATTCCTTGGGATGGAGGTAGTATATTTTATTTAAAACAAAACATTTTATAATTCTTGAAATGATGTCGTAAAAGGAGAAGGGAAGAAGAAGAAGAAGATGAAGAAGAAGAAGAAGAAGAAGAAGAAGATTTTTGGTACAGATGCGGTAACATTAGGCATGCGTGGATGGTACCAAATAGGTCTAATCTCATCTCCATCGAGATTTTTGGTTAGCTGCAGCAAACAAACAAAAAGTCCTTTTTGGCACAACTGATGCAGCCCGACCTACCAAACAACATGCCAATTCCGACTTGTGGCTCGTTCTAGACGCGTAGATGTGCTTGCACCACTTCGCTAGTGAGCCAGAATTCGGGCTCATGCTACCAAACACGTCCCAAAGCCTCGAACAAGGGCCTTCATCTCCTCGACTAGTGGGACATGGACTAAGGGGTTTAACTCTAAGCTCCCCAGTTTAGATACGGCTCCTAAGCAATCTAACTCCAGGATCAACTTCCTCGCTCCCATTTGACTAGCCAGCTTCACCGCACATCTGCAAGCCTGAAGTTATGGCCTCTCTCATCTCTAACAGAAGGGAAAAAGGCTCTCCCACCATGAGTCCATGAAGGAACCATATAGGTCGTGTAGAATCACGCCACCACGGTACCACCTCCGAAGGACTTGTTAAAGGGCATCGCATCATCGGTGTTTTCCTTTACCCAACCCACCGCCCATAATGGTATGTGATGCTACGTTATATGATGCACAAATGTTCTTGTCCATCTTTAGCTAAAGATGTTTGCGTTTTGTTGCAAGTGAACCATCATTACTTTTCGGAGGAAACACTTTTTTACGAACATCGGAGTTTATTGATCAACTAACTAATAGAGTACATCGGGTCGAACAATCTGAAACAAAAACAAAGAATGTGATAAAACTAAAATTACATCAAGATCCTTCTAAGTCATCATATGCGTCAGAAATTCAATTCGGCACATGGGAGCATATGCTCCTGCCACCCGAAAAACAATTTTGAAATGTCGAAAAAATTCGTACAAAAATTTTCTCGCTTACGTATCGACATTTTACGTGCGCACATCAAGTTTTACGAAAAACCGACATTTTTTGTGACTTGTATGAAAAAGAGAAACAAAATGTCTCGTACACAACTTTTTTCTACATCAAAATTTTTCTTTTTTACAAATGACACTCAAAATGTCGATTTTCTGTGGAACCACTTTGTGAATGTGTAGAATTTTGAAATGTACACACTAAATTTTGTGTTTGAATTTTTCAACATTTTGAAAGTGTATTTAAAATGAAATTTAACAACCGGGAGCATATGCTCCCGGGTGCCAAAACACCATTCCCTGAATATATAAAAAATTACTATATGATTTAATTCGGGATAAATAATTGATAAATCATGAATATAGAAATGGCCAGAACACTAATCATACAGACTAACAGATTAGAAAAACTGGTAGCATCTAAACAAGAGAAATCTATTACTCCCTCCGATTCATATTAATTAACTTCAATATGGATGTATCTAGAACTAAAATATGTCTAGATACATCCATATTAGAGTCAATTAATATGAACCGGAGGGAGTACGTTACTCCAAACAGCAGAAGTAGCAACTCTAGTAAGATCTGACAAAAGAGAGAGAGACAGAGAGAGAGAGAAATCACATACGGTGTAGCTTGAGCAGCAACGGTGTTGGCGGTAGCAGCAACAACATCGTTGTTGTCTCCCCATGTTGAGGTCGTCATTCGGGAACTTATCGTCAGACGACGTCGTTTTTACAAGAGGCGGGGTTCATCTCCCTCTTTCATACTTTCTCTTTGTGGGGTACCATAGCTATACTTTAGAGTAGCTATGCCATAGCTATACTTTCAAAAACCTGATTGGCCGAGAATACCATAGTTATACTTTACAACAAACAGAATAGCCCAGTTCTTTTTGTTTTCGAGCTTTTATTTCTCGATTCCACTTATTCATTTCCCTCGTTCATATACGTACCTTCCACCAACAGATACAGACAAATGGGAATAACCCATCAGACCAGCACAGGTCTACAGGAGTGGGAGAGAAAACCTTCAGACCAGCACTCAACAAGCTGCATACGTGGCAGACCACCGGTCTATATTTACTCCACGCGCAGGCACAGCCCGTCCTGTGGATACGCGATACGATCTACGACTACAACAAAACCTGAGCGGCTGAGTTTCCTCTAGTTCACCGCCCCGATGGCGACCCGGGCTCTCCAGATGCTGGGGGAGGCCTCTCCGTGGAACCTAGCATGTGCGGCGGCGGCCATGGCGGTGCTGTGGCTGGCCGCCTGGATTATTGAGTGGGCATGGTGGACCCCGCGGCGGCTGGGTCGGGCCCTGGAGGCTCAGGGCCTCAAGGGCACCCGATACCGTCTGTTCACCGGCGACGTGCCGGAGAACGCCCGGCTCAACAAAGAGGCCCGGTCCAAGCCCCTGCCTCTCGGCTCGCATGACATCATCCCTCGCGTGCAGCCCATGATCAGCAACGCCATCAAAGAGAACGGTGAGAAATTCAGCAATTCCGGCCGCCCTTCTCATTTTTGTGACTTCGGAACCTTTAGTGTTAGCATTGACAACACATCACTTGCTAGGATTCACGCCTGAACTATTTGCATGTAAGAAATAGGATTTTTTTTTTTGATAGTAAGAAATAGGTTGCTGAAACCTGGGTTGCAGGCTTACAGTCCACACCATGTCTGAACTTCTCAAACGCTCTGAATTTTTTTTTTCTCGGGGATATTTTCTGAACTACTGATGCATAGCATGATCAACTAACAAACTGTTAGACAACTTTGTTTGCCATGTAACATGAGATCCCTTACAAATGCAGGAAAATTGTCCTTCACTTGGTTTGGCCCCGAACCAAGGGTGACCATTCTTGACCCAGAATCAGTTAGAGAAATTCTGTCCAACAAGTTTGGACACTATGGCAAACCAAGGAGTAGCCGTTTTGGCAAGCTGCTAGCCAACGGGCTTGTCAATCATCAAGGAGAGAAATGGGCAAAGCACAGGAGAATCCTAAATCCTGCCTTTCACCATGAGAAGATAAAGGTCATTCTTGCTCAATGCTTTATCGGAAAAAAAAATTATTGCTCAATGATTGTATTCCTGGCTTTCACTGTTTTCTCGGTTTAAGGCACATCGTGCGACGTGCAGGATATTGAACTCTCTACATATATAGACTCATCGTACTTTTCATTTGCAGAGGATGTTGCCAGTTTTTTCTGCCTGTAGCGAAGAAATGATTACGAGATGGGAGAATTCAATGTCCTCCCAAGGAGTATCTGAGGTTGACGTCTGGCCTGAGTTCCAGAATCTGACCGGAGATGTCATCTCGAGAACAGCGTTCGGTAGCAGTTATCAGGAGGGGACGAAAATATTCCAGCTGCAAGGGGAGCAAGCTGAACGGCTAATGCAAGCTTTTCAGACACTTTTTATCCCAGGCTATTGGTAAGCTTCTTTATCCTTGCACAACAGACAAAAATAAGACCCTTTTGGTGTTGCACTTTCAAGCGATTCAACACGCCTATTCTGTTCTTAGAAGAGAAGCTATCACTTTCATATAAGAAACTCTCAAATCATTTGTAGCAAAATGCAGCAGTCCATAGGTGATCTGTGGTTTTTGATGAAAAATGTGGATTTAGGCTCATGCTGTTTAGCTCTGCGTACAGGTGCTCAAACTGGATCAGTAAGAAAATTAATTGACTAATGAAATATTTTCCATGTTAAACTTAAATAGACTACGATTATTTTGTCGTGAGTTTGTAACATATCAGAACATTTTCAGGTTCTTACCAACTAAAAACAACAGAAGAATGAGAGCAATTGACCGTGAGATCTGCACCATTCTGCGAGGAATTATTGAGAAAAAAGACAGAGCTATTAAAAGTGGTGAAGCTAGCAGTGATGACTTGCTAGGATTGCTGTTGGAGTCAAATAGACGGGAATCCAATGGGAAAGCAGACCTAGGAATGAGTACCGAAGACATAATTGAGGAATGCAAGCTATTTTACTTTGCAGGTATGGAGACAACATCAGTATTGCTCACATGGACACTAATTGTGCTAAGCATGCACCCGGAGTGGCAAGAGCAGGCAAGAAAGGAAGTGTTGCACCACTTTGGAAGAACCACACCAGACTTTGAGAACTTGAGTCGGCTGAAGATAGTAAGTGAAATGCATATTTTATGTTACAGTGCTACTGCCGAATGCACAGGTTTCCAACCAAATATAAAAGCTAAAGCGCTTCATCTGAATGGCAAACAAAGTAACCAGGAATACAAACTGTCAAATATGCATACCCCTATTTTTTTACTGGATGTCCGCATATATATGTTAGTGAAGGAAATACTTATGAATCTCTAGTTGTGGAACCAAAAAGGATTTATATGAAGCAAACCAGAAAGATATGATGTTTTATGTCTAAACTGAGCGATCATGATCTTGTCTGCTATTTTCCAGGTAACGATGGTTCTATATGAGGTTCTTAGGTTGTACCCGCCAGCAATCTTTGTTACCAGAAGAACATACAAGGCAATGGAGCTTGGTGGCATCACATATCCGGCAGGAGTGAACCTTATGTTGCCCATTCTCTTTATCCACCATGACCCCAATATATGGGGAAAAGATGCAAGCAGAGTTCAATCCACAGAGGTTTGCTGATGGTATCTCAAATGCCGTGAAGCATCCGGCTGCGTTCTTCCCATTTGGAGGGGTCCTCGTATTTGCATCGGCCAGAACTTTGCACTACTGGAAGCCAAGATGGCTCTCAGCACCATCCTCCAGCGCTTCTCCTTCGAGCTATCGCCGTCCTACACCCATGCTCCGTACACCGTGTTAACCCTCCACCCGCAGCATGGTGCTCCAATTGTGCTGAGGAAGATATGATCATTCTTCTCATCGGGGAGTGAATTTGCCCACCTGTTGTGTGCAATTTTAAATTGAAGCTTTGATCTTAATAAACATAGCACCAGTTATTTGGAAGTTATGATTGAATTGGAACAGTATTGTTATTGCCTTAGGCACATAATCGATCTACCGAATACCAAGAAATCACAATTCACAACACAATGATGACATTGAGGTTGGGGTTTCACTGAAGGCTTGGTTAACGCCTGGGTGGGTGGCAGGGTTCTTGACCCGAGTCTTGAGCTGCTTCACTTGTTCATACCCTTACCCCAGAGTACTGCCGGAGACTGTAATGCTATAGGATATCGCAAAGGCGGCGCACTTTGAGATTGTGGCTTGGAGAAGGGATGATTGTGATCCCATTGTTAGAGATATAGGACTAGTATACGCATAGGACTAGTATATGATTCTATTAGACAAACCGAATTGTAAGGAAAGTCGGTGTTCCTGATCTTGTACGATCGGTTGTGCCTCAAGCCCTCGATCATCTGTCTACTATAAATATACGATGAACCCTCGATCGTTGGTATCAAGAGGAACTACTCTAAACTTTGTCATGGTATTAGAGCCACCTCTTCCATAGACAAAATTTTCGAGATCCAACCTAGTCCTATATCTCTAACACCCATGAACCCCATGCATATTGAACGCACACCTTATCTCGCAGCTGCAATTTTGCAAGTATGCGTTCGTCGTCCCTCTATGTGTTGTCGTTGTTCCTTCCAAGCTTTGAGGGTGAGACAAGTCTGCTCGAGCTGAGTAGCATCCTGGTCCACGAAGGGGTCCTCAGAAGGGTGTCAACATCATTGGCGCCGATGTTCTTAGCGACGGATGTCTTCGTCTCAAGGTACCAACCATGAAAACCTCGCGTGAAGGGAGATGTTTTGCATAACTCCCCTCATCATCCAAGTAATAGTCCATGAGGATGGGAGAGAGAAAATCGATTATGCCAACTATCCGAGATCCGAACATGATGGGGCAAGGCCCGTGTACAAATAGGGAATCTGACTCATGTATGATCTTGGTGTTGTAAATTCCCGTCAAATCCACCTACTCGGCACTGGAACTCATGGAGAAAGGTTTCGAGGCCTATGTCAACTGGTTGGGACCCGAGTCAGTGAGGAAAAACTTGTTGACTGTGTCGCCGAGGAGTCGAGGGATCCAAAGAGGAGAACCTGGCCTAGGTTGGCGATCGAATTTAGGGCTCCAAGGGAGAAAACCTTGCCTAGGGCGGCCATGGAGTGGCTGTTGTTATTGATGTGGGAACCCATGATATCTGTTCACATGGATCCGAGTACACCTCTCCAACATTACATTGTTTAACATGGGGTAATGCACGTACAACGTATTAAGGTTGCACACCGAGACACAATTTTAGACATTTCTGTGCCCTCGGGATACAAACATGGCCATTGAAGACATTGATTGAGTCAAGGTTACAAGACACTTGAGTTGGTTTACTGATAGAATCAGTTTTTTTACAAACTAGACTCTAGGTATCCCAAGTGTGTGTATGTATGTGTGTGTGTGTATATATATATATATATATATATATATATATATATATATATATAGCTGGACTATTCTCGAACCCCCCTTAAGAGGGGTTCTAGAATAACTATTCTTGAACCCCCAAATCCCGCTTTACTTTTCTTATCCCGAATAACCCAAATCCCGCTTTACTTTCTTATCCTGAATACCCATGTGAACTCCCGACAAAATCCCCCCGCAACCCCGACCATCCTCTCCTACCTCCTGGTTGTATCCGCTTCCCACCCTCCGCCATCGGGCCGCCGGCCCCGCTCCTCCCTGGCTTCCCGCAGCACCCGACCTACACCCGGCCGACGCCACCCCCACCACCTGCCGCGCGCACGGCCGCCGCCGCCCCCACCACCTGCGGCGCACACGGAGGCCGCCGCCCCACCACCTGCCGCGCGGACGGACGCCGCCGCCCCCACCACCTGCGGCGCGCATGGACGCCGCCGCCCCCACCACCTGTCGTGCGGACGGATGCCGCCACCCCCACCCCCTGCCGCACGGACGGACGCCGCCGCCCCACCCCTGCCGCGCACACGGCCGCCGCCCTCACCCCCTGCCGCGGAACGGCCGCCGCCGCCCTCACCCCCTGCCGCGGCACGGCCGCCGCCGCTCTCACCCCCTACCGCGCGCATGGCCGCCGCTGCTCCCACCACCTGTCGGAGGCGCCGCTCCCTTTCCCTGTTGCACGGCCGGCTGGCGTAGGAGACGCCCGACCCCTGCCCTGCATCTCGACCGTCTCAGGCCAACTGCGCCGCTTCCTATTTGGTGAAGTTCACATCTCCTGCAATTAGTTTTTCCAATTTTGAATTATTTTGTTAACTGAATTTTGAAGTTCACAAATGGAAAAATGTGTAGTTCAGATATAGGCATGAAAGCTGCCGCCGTTTCTCCTGATTCTTGGTCTCGCCAACGACTTCACAACCAGGCCTGTACCTTGCTGATGCTCTGAACTCCGGATGGTGCTGCTCATAACTGCCCTCTACGTTGCCCAGGTGAGGCAGTCCAACTTTCTTCAGGTTCTCTAAACTTCTGGACATATTTTGCTGAAGTTTTGGCTAACGAATCAGTCACAATAGAAAAATCAGGACTCCAGGCTCAGAACACGGCAGCAACCCCTCCCGCAGCAGCTCGCCAGCGACGAGGCAGCACACCGCAGACTCGACTTTTACTCCCGCCAGGTAATCCCACAAACGCGCTGCTAGGTGTTGTCAACTTCAATTGTATTGATCATTTGCATCGATTGATTCATTGGATTGAAACAGAAAATAGAAGTTCACCTCAGTCCACATATGATGTTTACTTGCTTTTGTTATGGAAATTCGTTTTGTCCACTGATTTCGGTTAAAGCACACATAAGAGTACCCACAGCGCCTAGACGCTTATCGAGTTAGTTGGTCATGCAGCCAAGCGCCGGCAGCCTAGGGAGCTGTCTTTTCCACTAGTTGTTGAAGCGCCACTCTTAATCTTGCGCTGATGCCAGAAAAATGGCAGGGAACTAGGCAGAACTGTAGGGATTTTATTCGTAGCGTCTACCTATAACTACAAGCGTCCCATTGTAGATGCTCTAAGAAAGTTCAATATAAAAAAAACATCTTGATAGAAGTTAAGAACAACACACGAAGCAGCAGGCCGCTTCATCAGTGAGCAGGTAGCTCAATGAAAACACATAAACATCTGCGGGTAAAAGATCACATCGGATAGCACTTGTCAAGTTTTTTTTTGTCGGTGGAGTTCGCTTCATCCGTCGCAGAAGTTCACCATTTTTAATTGGCAAAAAATTGAAAATTCATGCACGAGCAAGAAAAGTTCACATTTTTTTACCACGAAGTTCACTACATCATCCTTGGGGATCGCTGCTCTTAATTGTGAGAAGCTCAATTAGGCTAGATAGGGAGTTCACTTTCCGCCCCACACTGCTGCATCTGCTCCGCGAGTAACGCTGCTCTTTGAATCCCTCCTGTGTTGTCTTGTGAGTTTTCAAATTTTATTGCTTCTGGTATGATACACAACGCTGGTATTATTTCATGTTTCTCTTACAGAAATTAGGAATGAGTAATAATGTTCAGTAATATTTTGACTGTGTAGTGGTTTCTAATTAGCCTCACCAGTACAAATATTTGATGTGTGGCTGATAGCAAAAAATAGAAATCCCATGAAAAAGGTGACTTTTTTTATTAGAAAGGAATCCATGGAAGTTCACTCTGTTCGTGGGAGAAATTCAATTCCACTTGAGTGTGGAGTCAAAATTGTTCATATTTTTGTCAAGAGGTTCGCTTATTGTAATTCGGAAGTCGTGTCTTGACGTCTTGTGCGTGAGCTCTAGACAGGTTTGTATGCTTAGAAAAGGAAGTCCACCTATTAAGGTAGAGCGGTTAGTTTACTGAAAAACCTAAGTCCAGTCTGTAAAGTATAAATGGTATATGATATTCCACTTCTCAAATGAAAAACACGAGAACATACCTTATTTTCTGTAGCGCATTGCCATTTTTTACTTGTGTTTTATCTCTAAATTGAAGTTCAGATTTAAATGTATAGTAGTTCGGATGCTAGTAATGTATAGTAGTTCAAATCACAAAACATTAAAAAGAAAAAATATTGGCGAAGAACTCCAGGATCCCCTTTTCCCTGTCTCGCTCCTCCTAGGCAGTTCGCCCTGCGCCGCCGGGGAGTTCACCCGCACCTACCGCTGGGGGACGACGGCGCCGGGATGTAGTGGTCGGGATCTTTGGACAGTTTGGTTATGTTGCAGCTCAGTAATTTGACAGGGGCAGTGCGGAGCATACCAGGCAGTCCACTCGTGCGGATGGGCGATAACGTCACCCACATTCTCCCACCCTCCTGAACTGTCCGAACAACAACATGCTGTTGAAGTTTCCAGCAATTGTTTGTTTGAAGTTCAGACACGGTTCAGAAAAAGTTCATTGCATGCAGTTACCTTTTCCCCCCAGTATTTTGCCTATCAAATTGATGTAAAGTTCAGACCGATCATGTGCATGGAATTCATTTTACTTTCATGGCAGCACAAAAGGTGAGCCATGTTTATTTGGCAAAACGAAAGAGTTAGCACTTGTATTGTATGTCAATCACTTTAAACACCACCTTTTCTTAAATAAATTGGGGGACATGATGCCCTTTGATTCGGAAACCATTCAAACTATGACACAGCAAAATGCAGTTTTATGACAGGTGTTGGCGACCTGGGAGTCCATCGCTGGCAGCCATGGGAAGTCCATCAATGTCGTCCGCAATGTCCGACAGGGAACAACATCATCAGGAGTTCGCTTCTTCTAATCTGTTAAGCTCACTTCTCTTAATTCGCAAAGTTCACATCTACTACTATTCACAAATCGCAAAGTGGACTGATATGTTCATTGGATATCATTTGAAAAAATGCGAGTATACTTGCAAAGCTCACTTTCATCTTCGAGTGAAAAAATTCATCATTTAAAAATGCAGTATACTCGATGAACCTATTTTCTTCCATTTGTTGGCGTGGCAGATTTCTGCAGTAGCATGTCGCGCTGGTGGCGGTCATGTCCTAAAATTATTGGCCGGGGCCCTGTGCTGCTGATTCCTTGGCCGATACCTTCTGCGAGTGGGTGCGTGCTCCTCCACCAGGTACCATCTCTCCCACTCAAACGGCTCTCTGGATTCTCTCGGAGGGTACCAACTCTGCTAGTGGTGAGAAGCTAGCTTTTCTATATCAATTGCTGATTTTTGGACGTGGTGCAAGCCCGAACACTGCTTCCAGGTGGTGGACGTGGCTCCCTGGTTCAGTAGTAGCAGCATGTGCACAGTTCTGAACTGCTACTTGGCGTGTACTATTTGATTTCTATTTTAGAAATTTTGTTTGTTAGCATATTATTGTGCAGTGCTTGTGCGATTGCTGACTAGTTTGCACTTCTAATTCAAGCCGGCAATCTTGCCCATGGGTCCGGGCGCCCATGGGCACCCGACCCGAATTCGTTACGCGTACATCTTGCATTTCACAATGTGCATTTCTCTTGTGGGGAATTAGCCTTTATTTTGTATGGGAGTTCACCTTTGTGCACTACTATTTTTGTTCTTTATTTTCTTTTGGCAAAACCATTCACCGTTGGTTAATTAGAATTGTGTTTGATGGTGCACTGCTTCTGAACTGTTGTTGCTGTGTCTTACATTTTATATCGATTCTAATACAGTGTGCCGTGCAGCTCTGGCCAATCAGTTTTATAAATAGAAAGTAAATTAGATAATAATAAAAAATCAAGAAGTTCATTTGTATTTCTTAGGAAGTTGCATATACATATATTGTTAATCAAGAAAATAAGACTCTATTTAGACTCTTGTATTGATGAGTTCTTGTTCTACTAAATGTCAGAAATCCTAACAAATTATGTTATTACAGGGTAGCAGCTTGGGCGATGAATTCCACAAGACTTGTAGAGCTTGGCTGGAAGACACTATAATAGTTTTGAATTAGCTCATGTATTTAGGGGAGAAGTTTTTCTGCACTTCAACGTGGCTATGTAGGATTCATACTTTCTTATAGATCTTGAGTAAATAATGTTCTGCATTTATGTGTTATTTACCGTTCCTGAATAAATAGTGGATTGCCCAGTTCTAGAGGTTGACTATCGGCCACTACCGTGGTTGTTTTGCTACCTGGGGTCCACCTTTGTAAAGCGAGAAGTTCACATTGAATGCACCCTCGAACATGCTTGGGAATTTACTTTTTTTTTGTTAAATTTCACTTTGATATGAGCAGAAGTCTACCTTCTGCCGCAGGGAAGTTCACCTTTAGCATGCCAAAAAGTTAATCTTGTCGAAATTCAGTTTGGTTGAGGCGAAAGTTTACTTTCTACCGAGCAGAAGTTCACTTTAAACAAACCAAAAATTTATTTTTTTGCCAAAATTAACGTTGGTAAGATAGAAAATAACTTTTGTCTGAACGGAAGTTCACCTTGTGATGTGTGGAAGTTTACCTTTGACATGACCAAAATTTACTCTTTTCGAAATTCACTTTAACCAAGCTAGAAATTTATTTTTTGTCAATATTACCTTTGAACGCGGAGGAAGTTCCAAATTTATTTTTGTTAATATTAACTTTGAACACGGGGAAGTTCACCATGCACATACCGGAATTTTTCTTTTGTCAAACTTCACTTTGTACCGGCACGAAAGTTCACTTTGAACATGTAGGAAGTACATTTGAGTATTCCTTAAACTTTTATACCGCGACCGGAAGTTCACTAACTCATCTCGAGAAGTTCACTTCCATATTCGAGCAGCTCATGTACTCTATTTTTCTGGGCGGAAATCATATGCATAGAAATCGTTCTTAAAGCCTCTTATTGTGCAAATCGATCGGCACCACGTACAATTAGCACGAATATAACTCTATTAATACTACAACACAACTCAATGCCACACCTAATCAATCTAGATGAGCCAATATCGAAATGTTGTCGTGTCGGTGGTCTCCGGTTTTACATATTTCTGAAATTAAACTTAAATCGTTTATAATTTGCAAAAATGTTCAATATGAAAAATCTGCGCCTAAGCAATATCTTTCCAACGCAATATCATTTAGAACATTCCGATGAGTGGTTCGGAAACAAGCCCCAAAAAATTGTATGAAAAACCAACAAGTTTGAAAAACGGAATCACGTATTTTCAAATCTGCTCTTAAAATGTAAAGAATTTAGAAAAGTGTTCTTCATGAATAAGGTGCGCCTAGTCACCAGCTTTCCAACGACATATTGTACGCATCAATCCGATAAACGGTTTGAAAATTAGAACTCCAAAACTGCACGAAAATAGAGAAATCCGCGAAAACATTGTTTTGTATATTTAAAATTAGTTTTAAATAGTACAGAACTTGAGAAAACAATAAACACAAAAAAGTTGCGAAATTTCTGTACGAATCCAACGGTGTATTATACACATCAATCCGATAAGCGGTTTGCAAATCAACATGAAAAAACTGTCCGCACAAACATACAATTCTGGTATTCCGTCGAGAAGTTCACTAGGAAAAGGCAGGAAGTTCACAAGTGGTTCGAGAATAGCTATTCTCGAACCGGTTCGAGAATAGCAGACCTATATATATATTCATATATATATATATATAGGATAAATACTTCCTACTCCTGGGTGTAACTACACCCACGTCTCATATACTACTATACGGAAGTATATAACATACTTTAGTGGTTTGAGTATGTTCGTACACTATATCTAAGATACTCCATACTAACTTTGGTAAAAAAAAATTAAATACACCCATAGTTTGCACTACATATACAAAATACATGCATATTCATACGTAAAAAAATAGTGTACGTAAAAAACTGTACATACTACCTACAAAGTAGTATATATACTACCAAAATATTCTTATATACTTCATACTACATGTATATACTCTTTGGTATGATAGATACTACCTAGATTGTGTGAAACACACGTGGGAGTAACTACACCCGGGTGTAGCATGAATATGTCCTATATATATATATATATATATATATATATATATATATATATATATATATATATATATATATATATATATATATCCCAACTGTATATATATACCAACACTATTCTGCAACCAGTTGCAGAATAATATTCTGAGCACCGAGTTGAACTTTCTACATTGAATTTATCAACCTTTTGTCATACTACCTCCGTCCCAAGGAATAAGGCGCACATGTATTCCAAGATGAATTTTGACCATAAAAATTGAGCAACAAAATCTTGGTTATATTATATGTAATTAGTATTGTTGGATTCGTATTGAAAAGCACTTTCTAATGATGTTAATTTCATACA
This sequence comes from Lolium rigidum, assembly GCF_022539505.1. Taxonomy (NCBI): domain Eukaryota; kingdom Viridiplantae; phylum Streptophyta; class Magnoliopsida; order Poales; family Poaceae; genus Lolium; species Lolium rigidum. The sequence continues at coordinate 19,033,137 of NC_061513.1, forward strand.
AACAATCTTTATATATTTGAAGTAATACTTAGTCAAACGAAAAGCACGTAAAACGAGGACGGCTTATTCCTTGAATCGGAGGTAGTAATTGTGAAAATAATATACCATTGGATAGATAATGAAAAACCATAACTTTTTCATGTTTACACTTTTCGCGGATTGTTCACTGTTTAAATTTAATTTTGAAAATACGAAACGTTTCTATGTGGCCACACAACGAACTTTTAGTCCGACTTTCGAACCACTTATGCAAATGGTGCAAATAATATACCATTGGATAGCTATTGAAATTTCGCATCTTTTTCATGTTTTGAGTTTTTCCAAATTCCGAAGAGTGTTTGAAATTTTGAAAATACCGAAATCCGGACGTATTTAAAAAACAGGCGAACGGTAATTTCGAACCGTTTGTTGGAATTGTGCAACTGATCTACCGTTAGATAGGTAATGAAAAACCGCAACTTTTTTATGTTTACACTTTTCGCTGATTTTGCACGGTTTAAATTTAATTTTGAATATATGAAACGTTCTTATATGGCCAAAAACGAGTTTTTACTCCGATTTTCGAACCGCTTCTCCAAATAGCGCAAATGATATACCATTGGATAGATAATAAATTTTTGCAAAATTTTCATGTTTTAAGTTTTTTCAAATTCGGCATAGTTTTTAAATAATTTTGAAAGTACTCTAATCCAAACGTATTAAAAAACGGACCGATGGTAATTTCTATCAATTTTTTCAACCGTTTGTCGGAATGATGCAGATGATATGTCATTGGAAAGCTACAGAGAAAACTCAAAATTTTCATGTTTTAAGATTTTTTGAATTCCACATGGATTAAATTTCAAAAAACAGAGCATTGAACTGCCTACTGACATACGCTTGCACTGCTCGTGCTATGAGAGCTTGAACTGCTCGACGCGGGTTTTGGAGTGACAGCCCCAAATGATTTTCTCGCAATTTTCAAATGATAAATTTAAACAATGAGAATGATATATCATCGGAAAGGTGTCAACAAAGCGCATCTTTTTTGTATCTAACATTTGTCTCAAATCCATACGGTTTAAACTAATTTTAGAAGTTATAAAATCAAGTTTTTGGTGTTTTTTGCGAGATGATGACTTGAATTTGATGGCTAAAATCTCTTGATTTGTTATGAAATATAGTAGGTAATTAAATTAGACTCACGCTCTACCATATAAAGCATTTTGGTGCCAAATATTGAGGCGATCGGTGATCAAAACGATGATATTTCAACAATAGATTTCCGCCATGCAAAAAATAGAGTACTGAACTGCCGGTGACATGAGCATGCACTTCTCGTGCAGTGAGCTTGAACTGCCTACCTGCAAGGTTGACCTGCGCGTCTGCGAAGGTTGAACTGCCTATCATGTTATGGTTGAACTGCCCGCCCTATTAATCTATAAAGGATACCGACCGGATAATTTTAAAATTTTAAATTATTGTCCGCACGTTTTGGAGTGACGGGCACCAAATGATTTTCCCGCAATTTCCAAATGATATATGCAAACAATGTCAATGATATATCATTGAAAAGGTGTCAATGAAGCGCATCTTTTTTTGTATCTAACATTTTTCCTAAATCAATACGATTTAAAACTAATTTTAGAAATTTTAAAATCATGTTTCGGTCTTCTTTGCGAGATGATGACTTGAATTTGATGGGTAAAATCTCTTGATTTGTTTTGAAATACAGTAAGTAATTAAATAAGACTCACGCTCTACCATATAAAGCTTTTTGTGTCAACTATTGAGGTGATCGGTGGTCAAAACGATGAGATTTCAACAATAGATTTCCGTCATGCAAAAAATAGAGTATTGAACTGCCGGTGACATGAGCTTGCACTTCTCGTGCAATGAGCTTGAACTGCCCTACGAAATTTTGAACTGCCTACCTACAAGCTTGACCTATGCGCCTGTGAAGGCTGAACTACCTACCTGTTATGGTTGAACTGCCTGTCATGTTATGGTTGAACTGCCTGCCCTATTAATCTATCAAGGATACCGACGAGATAATTTTTAAAATTTTAAATTATTGTCCGCCCGTTTTGAAGTGATGGGCACCAAATGATTTTTCCGCAATTTCCAAATGATATATGCAAACAATGTCAATGATATACCATTAAAAAGGTGTCAACGAGGCGCATCTTTTTTTGTATCTAACTTTTGTCCTAAATCCATATGGTTTAAAACTAATTTTAGAAATTTTAAAATCATGTTTTCGGTCTTCTTTGTGAGACGACGACTTGAATTTGCTAGGTAAAATACAGTAAGTAATTAAATTAGACTCACGCTCTGCTTTCCTGCCAAAAAGATTGTTGTTTCTCGATTTCCAAATACACCACATAAAAGTTAATATGTTTGGTAGAGAAGCATGTGGGTGATTCAAGTTTAAAAGATTTGGAATAATTTGTGTGAGAGAGCAGCGATTTGCTACAATATATTCCGATCGTATAAACCAACGTGCACTAAAATAATCTTCAGATATGACAATACCTCCCCAAAGCATTGCACTTGTCCTCAAGTGTTGGAATTAGGGTACCAACAACATGTTTGTATTGTATTGGATTAATATATGGTGCCATTTACCCTCAGAATAAAAAACCTTTCCCGTCCACTGTTGATATAAGCGTCCAAACACCATTGAATACTGATCAGCCGCTGCGGTGGTTGTGTGACGTGCGGAGATGGTTGTGCGTTGTTCCGCCAGGACGACCCTGTCCTCGACGGCACGGCGTTCGGTGCCTTCCCAGCCTCGTCCTCTTTAGCAGTCACGTCGGTCCTGTTCAAAATCCAGCAGCACCTGCCGCCTTCGCCGTGCATCCCTGCTCCACCTCCCTGCACGTCGCCGTTGCTCCTCCCCTTAGAGCATCTCCAGTCGCGTCCCCCAAACCGTCCCCCAAACCGCACTGGATTTAGCGTTTGGGGGACGTGTTTTGTTCGTGCGTCTTTGGGGGATGTCGCTCCCCAGCCGCGTTCCCCAAACGCCGCCCCCAAATGAATATTGGTGCACGAAAATAAAGGTTTTCATTCAATTTTGATTATATATTACAAAGTTTGAATGAAAACGGCTAGATTTCATCTAAACCTAGACTACTGACCGCCCGGCGGTGCGTTCGACGGCCCCGCCCCGTCGTCGCCTCCCCTACGGCGCAGCTCCTGCTGCGCGCGCTCCTCTCCTTGCGTTCGGCGGTGGCCAGACGGTGCCGCTCCCGCCGCGCGTCCTCCTCCGCCCTCCCCTGCCGGGCCGCCCGGAGGAGAGCTCGACGGCGCGACGAATCCGCGCCTCTTCGCGGGCACGGGCGTCGTCCCTGGAGCTTCTTCTCCGACTCGAAGGACTCGACGAGCGCGCGTTGCTGATCGGCCGTCTCGTCCGGGTGCGGCCCGTCGTCGTCGGATCACTCGAACTCGTCGTCATCGTCGTCCTCCACCTCGGTCTCCTCCGCCTCGGTCTCCTCCTCCTCCATTGGCGCCTCCTCCTCCACATCTGTTGGCGCCTCCATCATCGCCGCCGCCAACACGGCGTCCTCCGCCGCCAACTCGTCCGCCCGCCTCCCCCATAACGCCTCGGCGCCGCCTCCCGCCCGATGACGCTCCTCCGTCGCCGCGCTCGCTGGCGGCGCTCGATCGACTCCCGCCGCCGGCGCTCTATCGACTCCCGCCGTTCACGGTACATCGCCTCCCGCTCACCGCGGCCGGCGGCCGGCGCTCGTCGGCCCCACCGCTGCTCCATCTCCGCCCGGTACCGGCACCGTCGCGCCTCCTGTCTCGTCGAGGCGTCGGACACCGCAACGGTGGCGTCCGTCGCTGCTCTGCCACGCTGCCGCCGCCGCGGCCTCGCCGGCCGGCGGGGCCATGGGCGCGAACGCCGCCGGATCCGCCGCCTGCGCCGCCTCCCGCTGGCCGGCGGGCCTCGCTGCCGCATCGCCTCCCGCCGCTGCGCGACGGTGTGCACGCCATCGCTCTTCCCGGGCCGCTGCCGAGGGGTCGGTGTCGACCTGCGTTCCGGGACCGCAAGTGGAGGGGACGGCGGTGGAGGGAGTGGCCGGCGCCGGGCGGTTCGCCATTGCTACTGGTGGTGGAGGAGACGGCGGTGGAGCGACGAGGGCTGTGTTAGTTGCCGACGGGGTGTGGTGGCTACCGTTGAGCCGGGAGACCTTTTATAGACGCCGGCGTCGGGAAGAAAGCGCGGGAACAGGCGAGAAGAGGCGGGAAGATCGCGCGGGAACGGGCGGTGGCGTGTGAACGCCGGCGACGCGTGGAGGCTGCGCAGCACCGACGAGACGTCTCGCCTGCCCCGTCCGTCGCCATTAAGGCAAAGATGCCGCCGTGTGTCACTGCGCGCGAATAACTTCCGTCGCGACGTAGGCGACGGTTAGGTTAAAATTAACTGTGCCGCTGACGGGTCAGCCCCGCCACTCCCCGCCTCGCTTTTCGTTGTGTTCGGCGTCCCCGGAGCGTCCCCTGTGGGACGGGGACGGGCTCGGGGCTCCGGACACCGTATCGGGCCGCGCCGGACAAAAACGGGCTTTGCGGGACGCGGCTGGAACGCATTTTCTGTCCGGCGCGCCCCAAATCCCTTTGGGGACGCTTTGGGGGACGCGGCTGGAGATGCTCTTACTCATCAGACCAGAGAGTCTGCTTCCCCTCCCTATCCATGCAACCCACTGCTCTTCCCTTTCTGCACATCCCCTCCCTCCACCAATCTCTCTCGTTGGTGCGAACGTGGATCTGCTGGATGTGAGGCGAATCGGGGAGGAACGGCAGCCCATGCATTCTCTCCCAACCGACAGCGGCGATGCATCGGGACGACCTACAAGCATCAGAGGGATCGTCCCCCTCTTCTGCGAGGCGGACCAGAGGGTAGGCAGCGACTGGAGGCGGCGGCACCACCGCGCCAGCCTGTGGGGGATAGCTGTGCGGTGCGGGTTGGACTGCCTCGCGCAGGAAGAAACTTTTCGTGCCTCTCAGCGGTGGCAGCTCATGTAAATTGTTTGAAATCCAGTCCCATCGCAATTTAATACTAGCACAGATAAAGGCCACGATCGGAACCCAATTCAAGACATACCTGGATAAAATGTTGCTGCAGCTTTTCAATTGCATAATTGATGCATAACTGTTCAGAGGAATGCAACCACTTATTCTTAGCAAATTCTGTGAAATGGATCGTCTTAAAATTTAGAAAAGTTGGAAAACACAAGCCTGTTAATTTTGAAACTCTCAAACAAATAGATATCAAGAACACCAATCAATTGTTTAGAGGTTGATCTTGTACTCTTGTCCAATGGAGACATTAATTTTTTCCATGATTTTGTCCATATGTAACAGTCAAGATTCAAAAGCACATAATTATTATGCTATAATCGGTATCTGCGAGATTACCAGTACCAATCAAAAAAATTATCTAAATAGCTTAAGCATGTTGAGATCGGAGCTCTCTCAGCCATTGGACGGTGCAAACACGCGTAGTGGGCCAGGGCTGGGATAGGTGGCGTCCGTTTTGGGCTTGGTCGGTACTTCATGGTCGGCGCATTGTGGGCCAGTTCTAGGAGGCCGGTCTAAACAAGCAAACGTCCTCTCCCAGTCTCCCGAACCCTTTGTCAAGAAGCCCCTCTCCGGCTCTCCCCCAAATCGCCGCCGCTTGGGTCGCCGATTATGGCCGGCTCTACCACCTCCTGGTGCAGCTGCTCACCGGCGCGAGTTCGTATTGGTCTCCACCGCTAATTCCCCGTTGATTCCGCTGCGTTACGCTTCGGTACATACTCCTACGGCAAACCCTAGCTACAAATTGATCGCATTCTGGAAGAAGTGGAGCGATCGAAGCAGGTGCGGGAGCAAGCTGCAGGGAGTGAAGCGCGATGATGACGAAGGCTGGGAGAGGCGGAGGAAGAAGGCGCGCAGGTCAGCGGCGAGTGTGGCGGGTCGGGCACGGAGGACGAGGGAGACCACGTGCAGGAGCTATGGTGATGGGGTGGGCGGAAGATGCGGCGGTGTACAAGCTTGGGTCGGCGAGGGCGGTGTACGCTCGATCCATTCCGAGGGAGGGAGCGGATGATGGCTGCCGTAGGGAGCTCCTCTGACTGAAGGTGACGCCCGGCACCCGTGTGGATGATGCAGAATGTACGCATTGCACGGGGTATGGAGAGTGGCTGATGTACAAGCGCGTCAGTTGTTCGAAGAAACACACATCGGGTGCTCCGAAGACTGGATTGGTTTGGCTTCCCTTAGTCCGTGTACTGAATGCTGTTCGAAGAACCCCGTGCTTGCTTGCTGCCCGCCCAGGACTACAGGTCGTCGGTCACTTCAAGGTGTCCTGTCATTCGCACCCGGCTTCGCTGCTCCAATACATGTCGGCATGTTCTCCTCAACTGTACGCCAGCCGACGGCGGCCGATGACTTGGATAGCACAAGGAAGAGATACGACAGTGTGTGGCAACATGAAGGAAGACTGTTGTGTCATACGGCTCAGCCTGGTTCAAGAATCTTCTCTGTCTTGAAGAAGGTTTAGCTTCAATTTTGCGATGCTTTCTGATCATGGTTTACTGTGTTTCAAACTTTCAGTTGATTACTGAATCTACTATTGTTGGAACGTTAAATTCTGAACTTTGTATGAATTAGTACTGATCTTAGCATTGATCAGTGTGAGTGGGTGATAATTTGGCTCCACGGAATATTGTTGAATCTATGGAAGTTTTAGATCTTGATCTTCTTTGAAAATTTCAGCCTCGATAGTTCGTGCCACTGTGAAGGAGTTGCATTTGTCACATGCCTAGCAGTATGGTTTATGTCCAAGCTTTAGTGCTTGACATTAAGCTCACTTAGCGGGAATAATGTAGTTTACATGAACTCCTCCTTCAGTTCATGCCTGAAATGTCGAAGAAATCATTGAGCTAAGAATTTAATATGGTGTTCATTGTTGCTCTGTCAACTGCAAATTTGTATCTTATATTCATCAACATTCATTAGGCGATTTCCTCTCTCACCGTTTCAAACTATGACAGCCCAGAGGAAGCTCAATGCACATTGGATAATTTAAAGATTCATGTCATGTAGCTGAGCTTGATTTTACGCAGTTTACTATGCCATAATATAGTTTTTTTGCATCTTATTTTGGGATATGTATGGTTGCTTTGGGTAACCAGAAGTCCAAAACTGTAACCGCTACTGCTGTGGGTTTTCTGAAGAGCTTGATAGCAAAGTTCTGTTGCATGGTTATATATCTATATAGTCCTCAATCAATAATAATTGAGTCATGATTATATTTTTGGTGTACACGTGATTATCTTGGTTGCTTATGATGATTTAAATATTGAAATAAGTTTGAGCATGTAAGATATATGATGATATGCCTGCAATTTAATCTTTTACCCTTAATCAGTATTTACAGCATTGTTGATTTGTTGTGCTCTAGAAAAGATTATCCTTTATTGTAATGTCGTTAGTCAGGTTCTCTGCTTTCATTGCAGCAATGTCTGGTTGACGGTTGCGATCTTTCTTCGGGCTGATGATCCGTACTACCCAGCATGCAAACCACCTCACCCTGGGCATCTTCGCTGTTGTGAGTTGTGACATTCATCTCGCAGAAGTATAGATCTAGAGGTAATTAAATGGACTCCCTCAGTGATTCATGTCCTGTAGTCGAGCTTGATTTACTGAGTTTAGTACTCCTTTTGCGATATGTGTGGTAATATGGTTGCTTTGGATAACCAGAAGTCCAAAAACTGCAACTGCTGTCGTTGTGGGTTTTCTGAAGAGCTTGATAGCTTTCACTGCATCTATTGGATGAAAAGGCCCTCTCCGATTGTGTGGTTTAGTCACATGTCTATTGTTTCAGTTTAGAATATATGTGATTTACCAAGTTACTTGACCGTGCAGATGTGGAGGTTTATGTAAATCAAACAACATATCCCCTATGGGCAGTTGTAAATGTCAAGGTCGTGAATACTATGCGCTAGCCATATACTCACTAAGCACAGTCACTGATATGCATGCTATGTTTCTTTCTAGAAGATGCTAAACAAAAAATCTTATTGTCATATGTAAGTCTTACAGACCATGACACTAAAAGAGTTTTAAGAGTTACCCTCTCCTGTTAACCCATTTAAATTTAATACTTGAATTCATGGCCTACATGTTCTGCCCGTGCATTCTATTCTAGATTACATTCACAACTAATATGAAAATCTTTCATAATTTAATCACAGAAAAAGAAATCCTGTCATTATTGTGCACGGTTGGACATAGACAAATAGCAGTTAAAATTACTTCATTTCAATAAAAAGTTTTATCCAGTATCAGCATGCTGTCAAGACGTGAAGACGATCAATAGGCTGAAGAACTATGGATAGTATTGATGGGAATCTGGGAATGATAGAAGTATCAATAATGCTGTAAAAATGCCCATGAGTAAGGATTAATCATATGGCATAATAATGTTGCTAAGGTAGCAGCTAAATCCTAACTGCATATATATCAGGTAGGGAATTTCGAAGGAATACTGTCCTTGACCTCATTATTTGGATTTAGTGTATGTGATCCTGATGAAGCACACCACCTACTTTTGAACCTTGATTAGTAATTGAAGTGGTATTTATGGATATGTGTTTTGATCCGTGGTACTGGACCAAGAAACATCAGAGTTCAACTTTTATACTATCAGATTCTCCCATTTATGGATATATTGTGTTTCCTTCTATACCTGCGTAACTTCCTATCCTTTTTGATGGAAAGGTTTCTCATTTAGATGTACGTTTATTTCCTGTATAATTGTTTTCTCAACCAATCAAGCTAGCTCTTGGATCTTTTATTTCATGAAGTGTGTTATCCTCATATACCCGTTTTGCTGACCTGATGAAACATGAAAATCTATTAATATCTATTCTTTATCCATTCAAGGAGATAACATTTCAAAAGAAGCCTGAACCGGAGAGTAGAAATATTTATTGATTACTGTTTGAATGCAAGCTATTTTGCCAACCAGTCGAAGGACTCAAATTTTGTACATCAAATTTACTTATATTATGCACATTCTTATTGATTAATGGTGTAGTTAAGTTCACCGTTGTATCAAAATGTTTGCTAGGAAAGAATGTCTTACAAATAAATGTGCCATGGCCTATTATTCTGCTGCTACTGTTATGTTTGTTGCTTTATAAGCAAATATACTAGCTATTTTGTCAACCAGTCGGAGGACTCAAATTTTTACATCGAATTTACTTATATTATGCACATTCTTATTGATTAATGGTGTAGTGAAGTTCACCGTTGTATCAAATGTTTGCTAGGAATGAATGTCTTACAAATAAATGTGCCATGGCCTATTATTCTGCGGCTACTGTTATCTTTGTTGCTTTATAAGCAAATCCTCCACCCGTTCGGTTTTTGGCATGGAAATTAAAGAACATATATTGAGAGAAAAGTACACCAGGTTTGGGCGGGATTACTCCTATACATTTGACATGAGAAAATAGATGACTTTGCATAAGATAAGAAAATATAATCATATCCCTAAAACAAATTTCATACAAGTGGTCTGTCGCACTAAATCCTATGTTCTGATATTTTTCTCGAAAAACTATATAGCTTATATTCAGGAACGCAGGGAGTATTAGCTAGAACCAACATAAGGCTAACAACGATAAAAAAAGTCAGATGAATTATTCACATACCAGCATGGAGAACCTCGAACTGGCCCATTGTAATTATTGCGTGCCTTTGCTAGCTAAACATCTACCATAGCACAATAATATATGTCCACCTTATTTCACATGGTACGGCAAAGCTTGATCAAAAGATTGAATAATTCAGATTTCACTGCGCACCAGTATTTTCTTTACAGACGCATTAGAACGAATGCTGAAAAATAAAAGCACTCATTCCTCCAAAAACACCTCCAGGTCCACCAAGTCTACCACGAAGTTTCAAAATTTATTGTAGGCGGCGGGGCGAAGCCCGCCTATCCACCTAGTCTGGAGTATACTGCCTTCGCTAATGCATCCCTGCTAGCAAGTGCAGAATTGGGATCAAGTGTTAGGAGATTGAGTCGACCATCGCGATCGTCATCGCGCGCCTCTACTTCAACATCGGCATCGATAATCTACACCGCGCCAGCGAGCCTGCCTGCCCAGCCATCGCGCCTGCCTTAGCAGGTTGCCACAGCCTCTACAACAGGTTATCATGGCCATTGGCCGGCTGCCGCACCTTCCTCAGCAGGCTGCCACGGCCGTGCCCCTTGGATCGTTTTCGCGGCCATTGACCAGGACTCCACCGACAACGCCGCCATCTCCTTCGATCTGCGCGTTGTCCACGCATGGCGCGTACATCGCTGCTGTTGGTCCGATCAACTGATCGCGCGCATGTCTCCACCAAATAGGTCCCTGAGCATGCGCCTACCACCGATCGACCTACGGGCTGTCGTTGTGTCGCCCCTTCGGACCGTAGCTCCAACGCCTTTGGTCTATGCTACCGGCCTCCGACGCGCCTTCCGAGGTGTGTATGTCGCTGGTGGCCTCCCGCCACTGCACCTACTCACGCCCTGCAGCTACGCCGGGCCTTCGGGCTGTGATGTTGCCGCACACTGTCTACTTTGTTGTCTCCGCGCATCGACATCCTAGGCTACCACCGCACTGCCCTCATCGACGCGGGTCGTCAGGTCTGCGCAAGGTCTTCGTCACGAAGCCGGGTTCTTCTTCGCCTACTTCACGTACCACCGCCGCGCCACTACAGGTAACATGCATGGTCACTCTAGGCCGTCGCGCGTTCCACCGACTACACAATCGTCTCCGTCCACTACAACTTCGCCACCAACATCATCGCCTCGTCCTCGATTACACCTCCTCGTCTACTCTGACAACCGCGAACTGCACCGGCACCTCTTCCTTTTTGCCGCTCTGCAACTCGCAACGTCCCGGAGGCCTTCTTTGCTAGTCTAGTCTCTCTGACATCGCATGAATTTTGTACTGGTCCCGTTCTACGCATGCTCGGTACTGACAACACCGATGCGTGCCTTTGTCCCCGATGTGTCCCTGGGCTTGGCAAACCCGGCGTAGCGCCCCGCATATCATGGCATCGATAAGATCGTCTTCGGCATCGACACCCTCTTCGACGACGACCTCGTTCAAGTCCCCATCTTTGACACCAGCGCATTCGTGCCCCCACGACTCCATGGCGCTTCCCTGCGCCCGTGGCTTCATGTGCGGCTACTTCGACACCGGCAAACCCCGACTACGACATCAACCATGGCATCCCCTCGCGCGGCTACCAGCTACCTCGACATCGGCACAAAGGACTACCACCTCGCATGAGCACCTCATCGGCTTCCTCTACAGTCTAAATATCCACGACGCTCCCGCCACAACTGCGCGCAGGGGGAGGGGTGTCAGTCCGTTGGTTTCTAGCTTCGGCTTATCTCCTATGTGCCCGTCCGTGATGCTACTATTTTTCACGTCACTACCGCTACGACCGCAGGAGGAGTGTTAGAGATATATATCCGGTACACATGTATTTGGTAGTTTAGGATTTGTAATCTAGCTATCTCCTACCTTATCTCTAGGCGAGCCTTCTTGCCTCCGAAGTCATGTACTTATATATATATATACCCACCCATGAGGCTCAATACAACATCCAACATATTCCGTCAATCTCTCTTCCTCCTTATGGTTCTACATCAACTGTTCTAGTTATAACCTATGGTCACACAGAAAATGTAGAAAATAGAAGGTAAATGTGAAAATTTACCAACTCCAATAGCTCTGCCGAAGTGTTCAGTTAAAACTGGAGTTATCATCCTTAATCACAGATGAATTAACCTATATATGTTCTCTTGGAAAAATTTATATTCCAATACGAAGTACAATTACTACAACCCTGAATATAGTTCCTGTTAAATAAATCAATAATGGTGCATGTCATTATTACGGAAATAGGTATTCTCCATAGCTACATGCCTACAGTATAATCCGACGCATGCATATTCTTCCTCATGGATTTCAACTATGTCCATGGCCCTCCTTGTTGCTAAATACTCTTGAGCATCAACTATTCCTTCGACATCAATGCAACTTGATTGATTGAGGTAATGAAAAGAAATCAGCCAACTTATACCTCTCAGTATCCTCCAAGTTACATGAATCCATTGTAAGGAATGGACCTTTTAGACTACACTGAGCCTAAATTAGCTGATTGGAGAGTGCATGTGCAAACCCAACACCTAAGCTTAAATCCTCACGGACATAAATTTATGTTTTTATTTATACTTAAGGCTCAAGCTGGTCCTGGAAATATCCTAGTACTAATACTTAATAGTTGAGTGCATCCATAGTTATTATAGAGGGAAGAGGAGTGAAATTCTCCCCAATACAAAGGATGGGAAGTGAAATCCCCAAGAACAGGAAAGTTGGTGCAGAGGCGGGGAAGTGCTTCCCGCCTCTGCACCAACTAATTTCTTTTCCATGGGGATTTCACTATGGGAAGTGAAAGTCTCCTATTTTTAAGGGTCACAGTACATCACCCTAGCCTCCCGGGTGGCCCTCGCGTGACTTCGGAGGAGCCGCCACTAGAACCAAAAAGCTCCGCCCCAACTGCCACAATCACCTCATCGATGCTGAAGGACGTTGTGTGATAGCGCACGGCGGCGCGGTTCTCTGCTAGTGTTTCTTTTTTCTCTTTTCGCCAAGGCTATCTTCATTGCTTCATCCCACAAGTTTGTCTCGATATGGCCGACCCATCTATGGTTGTCGGTCGCGAGCCTTGGTTCGGACGATGTTGACGATAATAGCTCTGCCCTCGCGTGGATTGAGCTTAGGAAGACCCCTCCTTCTCGAAGACAACAAGTTGTTCATGTGGCCAATATGGTGGACAAGCCTCCGATCACTTCGGCTGAGCTTTTTTCTGTTTATTTATTTCCCTTTTCAGATATATGCATCCTTGATATCTTGACTAGTAATTGATATCAATTTAATATTAATATATTCCTTTTATAAAAAACATCAATTATATATCCAAAAGGCAGATATTCAGGTAGTCATAGCGAGTCAATGTGAAAACTACCTCAAGTGGTGCAGCAAAGAGAAAAGAATATCAGATAATTTCTTTCCGGAGCATTTCTTTGACATACACGGGTCTTTCCAGCAAATTCTCATGGCAGTTCATGAGATTCGATCAGTTTTTTTTTTTTTTTTTGTCAAATTGGATCTTCACAAACTTGCCAAAGCGATTTCACCATGAATTGACAACAATTCATGAGACCTTAGGGCATCTCCAATAGGGAGATCCAAATCGAACATGGTTTGCTGTTTGGATGTGGCTGTTTGGGTAACCGTGCGGACACACGGGTATGGGGTGTGGCCGACAGTCTGTTTGGTTCGTTCAGTGCATCATACGCGCCCACACATCGTGAATCAAAAATACCATAAGAAATAAGGAAAAGAAAGTAACTAAACATACTTCATTAAAACATATGCCCTATTATGGGAAAATTTATACAAAAGAAAGCCCTATACGGGTTTTTAAATAACTAAAAAAATCCCTAGCTAGGGTTTGGGGTGGACGCGGTGGCCGCTGGCGTGCCGCCTAGTCCCAGTAGAACTCGTCGTCGTCGCCGTCGATGACGATGACGCCCCCGGGCGGTGAGGCGCTGTTGCGGGTCGAGACGCCGAAGCGCGCCGGGGATTCCGGCCACAGCGACCACTGGGCCCGTTCCCAGGGCGAGCGCGAGTCTGGAGCGTTGGACGGACTGCGCAGGCGCGCCAGCAGCGCCTCCTCCTTCTCCCGATGTGCCGCCACAGCCGCATGCATCTCTGCGTCGTGCTTGAGGCGGACATGGCGCCCCTACTCCTCCTAGAGTGCGGCCTGGCACGTGGCCTCCTCGAGGAAGGCCCAGGCGTCCGTGTCCTCGCGCGCCCGCCTGGCGTCCTCCTCCAGCGCAGAGGTGTGGCCACTTTGCCAGCTCCTCGAGGTCGTTCACCTCGATGGATGACGCGAGTGCGGCACACATCTCTGGGTCGTCATCCTCCGCCTCTACGGGCAGCGGCAGTGGCGCGGCCACTTGGGCCGCGTCGTCGATGTAGAGGCCGCTTTGGTGGCGGGCAGGCCTCCTGGCCGATGTCGGTGGCATGCGGGACGTCGCGTGAGACCTCGTTGTGGCCGTGCGGGATGCAAAGACTTCCAACAACGCTGGTCGTGCTCCGCCTCGAACCACAAGTCCTAGTAGGGGCTCTTCTCCGTGTACGTCGGGTCCTACCGGAGGTCCGGCGGGAGCTGGGCGCGGCGCCGCTGGATCTCGGCAAGGCGAGCGCGGCCGGTGGTGGGGATTGGTGGCACCGGGACCTGATGTGGGCTCAGGTGCCACCCGTGGGGGAGGTGGATGTCCCCCCACAGCATGGGGCGCCGACCTCTCAGAACATATGCGCCGGCCTCCCAACATGGGGCCATGTCGGGGGAGCTCTCGTGTGTGCGGAGAAGCGGAGGGGGTGAGGACTGGAGTGGATAGGGACAGTCCCCTGCCGTTCCACATTAAATAGGACCTTTACCCACCGACATGTGGGCCCTGGGATGCGAGCAGGCAGACGCGGGAGGATGCCGCGTGCCATCCGCGGCCACGCAAACCTGGCCCAGATATGGGCCGGCTTCGGGTCGTCCCGAACCCCGAGGCCATCCGTTTTTGGGATGCGTCGCCGTGTTGGGTCACGGAATTGTCCGGCGCGACCCATCCGGAAAGCGCGGGCGTGGATAAGTCGCCGCGTTGGAGATGGCCTTAGAGCATCTCCAGCCACGTCACCAAAGGTCTTTGGGGCGCGCCGGACATTTTTTCGTTCCCAGCCGCGCGCCAAAGGCCACATGGCCCAATACGGTGTCCGGCGCCCCGAGCCTGTCCCCGGTCCACAGGGGACGCTCCGGGCACGCTAGACACAGCAAGAAGCGAGGCAAGGAGTGGCGGGCCCGATGCGTCAGCCACACACGAACGATGCTCAACCGTCGCCTACCTAGCGACGGTGCAGTTGCCAGGAAGGGGAACCGTCACAGTGGCAACTGCGTCGATCGACGCTCGAACCGCCGAAATGGAGCGCGAACTCCGCGGAAGAGCGACCGCAAATCTCTTCGATATCTACGCCACCATTCTTCCCTCTCAACAAACCCCTACGTATGCGCATTCCGATCTACAACCGGTCGGTGTCATTCATATCTCCTCTCCTCTCTGACCATGAGCAACCTCTCTTTGCCATCGGACATCGATAGCGAGGGGAAGCCGCCGGGATGGCGCCATTGGTGGGACAGAGTTGCAACTCCTAGCAGCTCTAGTTCCCCGACGATGGACAACTAGGAGGAGGATTGGGAGGACAACGATGACCATGAGGAGGATGGGAAGGCCGTCGCCGACGACGGCCATAAGAAGGAGGAGGAGGAAGATGCTGAGGAGCCGGCGGCAAAGAATGAGGCAAGGGCCCGGGCGAAGGGGGAGGCGAAGGTGCAGTCGACGAGCACCGACGACGACGAATACAACAAAGATTACTCGTTGGAGGGGGACACAAGTTCCTCCGACGCGTCGAATGACACCGGCTCTTCGGAAGAGGTGACGAGGAGGAATCGCCTCCATAAGAACGACGAGGCGAGGCTATCAAAGACGAAGTAGTTTAAAAAATTAGTTTATATTTTTTGAAGTTTTTATGTGTAATTTGTTACAATATGTTTCGGTACTTTGAAAATCTTAATTGTACCTACAAATTCCTTCTCTCTATTAAAATAAAAATGGAAAATAATAAGTTATTTTAATGTTCAGGGGTCGCGTTTGGGTTTGGGATGTTCCAAACACGGCACGATGTCTCCCAAAAGATAGATCCGGAGTTGTTTGGAGGAGGATGCTTCGGAAGACCGTGGCTGCAGACTCTTAGGTATTTGTGTACTTGGATGATGCCTGGACTGGGCAAAACAAAAACAAAAAACTTGCGGCCATACCAACGTGGCGTGCAACAGACTCTTGTGCCGTGCTTCTCCCCATGCGCAAATATTACGAGTGCGGATGAGTAAATCAGGAGAGCGTCGGGAAAGGCTCCGGAGGTCACCCACCTCCCCAACAGCACCAGAGCCCGATCTTCCCCCACCGGCCGCTGCCGCTGCCGATGCCGGCGGTGGCGGCCACGCCTTGCTGTCGAATGGCGGCGGGCAGGGATGGCGCGGCCCGTCGAGCTCCCTTCGCGTGGGGGGATCGACATCGGGGCAGCGCAGGTGGAGTCGAGGCGGTGTGGCGGCGGCGCTTGCCGGTGGGCGGCGCGTGCTGGCGCGCGGCAGGGAGGCGTGGAGGAGACAGTGATGGGCGGCGCGGTGGTGGGCCGGCGGCGGCGGACGGTGGCGCTCGCGTGCAGTCCTGCCATCGGTACCACTCGCGTGCTCGATCTGGGGACGACCTGGATCCCGATCTGGGCCAGCACGGGTCGACCCGTTCCATCTATTAGCCGGAAGCCGGCCGGCGGTGAGGGGGCTGCTGGCCTGGCCAAATAATGGTGGTTGTCCTAGGGTTCCAAATCACGCCAAGATGTAGATCTGCCTGTTGCGAGTTCCCGTTGATCTGACTGGAGTGTCGTGTTCCGGAAGGCGCCATCGGCGAACTCCATTGGGCGATTCATGCCTGGAGATTGCTGAATCGAGTGGGATTCGGTCGTGCGCACCCATGTTTTTCTCTGGCCGTTTGGTTTCAGAGGGAGCGTTGCGAAGCTTTGCTGGCTTTGACTATCATGGAGCATGCTTTTTCGTTCCGTGGTGAGGTCAGCCGGCAGGGAATGTCATTGAGGTCAAGATCCGAGAACTAGTTGTGGTGGTTCCAGTCTTTGTTGCGACGAGGGATTGGCTTGGTGGACTATTTGTTGGAGCAGCGGCATCGTAAGTGGGGGCGTCAGCACAAGAGAAGTTCAAGGTCTTACCTCTCAGGGTGAAAATCCAAGGTCTGGCCTTAATTGGTTGTGCCTGGCAATGACCTTGTTGAAGGCGTTGTTTTGTGAGCTAAGATTTTCTTCAGGGTGAAAACCTAAGATCTTTGATCGGGCGACGACGGCGCTTGTGCATCGTTTCCTTCGAAGGCGTCGCTTTTGGAGAAGTTCGAACTTCCAGTCTTTGTCTTGGTGGTGTTAGATCTTGCTGCTTCAAGAAATAGATCACTGTAGCGGGACTTTTCTTTTATTGTAATTCTTCTTCTTTTTTTGGCTGTGTGCATCCGTAATACCACTAAGGCATTGCGTTGTTGCAGAGGCTGGGTGTAATTGATGTCTTCGCGATATTAATATATTCCCTTTATCGAAAAAAGGAGAGCGTCGGGACAAGAACTCTGACGCAGGTGCTTCGGTCATCGAGTTTGGTGGGCGTGGAGAAGTGAAGCTTCCCTTTGGCTCGGTGCTTGCAGTGCGTAATGCGTGACTTCATGGTAACACCAACTGAATTATCGGAGAATTGATCTATTGATGAGCCACGGGTGTTCGAAGAAGAGGACTGTAATGACGTCCAACTAGCAAGACAGGTGTTTGGGCCCCAAGAAATCTGAGCATTCAAGGGCGACGCAATCGTCATTGGCTTTATCCTTAGGAATATTGAAAATAATTCGGAAAAACAGAAAGGTATGGATCGCATCGGCTAGATCGTGTGGTAGATCGACAGTTCCTCCATGACCACGATGCCCCTCGATTGATGTATGTAGAGTCAATATCTTCCGTTTGTCTCGATAAGGCTTTGGCAGGCTTCTAGAATGCTCAATTGATTTTACATATCCTCTCTGCCACAGCAAGCGCCCATACAAATTCTCATTCAGTTTCTTGGCAGCTGTCATTGTCAGCCACAAACGTGGAAAGTTTTGAATGTCCAGCGTCTGTGAAGTCACCTAGCTATAGCCTACTACCTCCGTTTCAAGGAATAAGGCGTCAACATTTTACGTGTTTTTTGTTTGACCAAGAATTACTTCAAATAGATAAACATTGTTTGTATGAAATTACTATCATTACAAAGTTATTTTCAATACGAATCCAACGATACTAATTACATATAATATAATCAAGATTTTGTTACTCAATTTTTATGGTCAAAGTTCATCTTGAAATACGTGTGCGCCTTATTCCTTGAGACGGAGGTAGTATAAGCTATTGCCTCGAGGGCTACAGTCGCCCTAACTGACGGTAATTTTGCTTAACTTGAAAATAATTTCGTGTCATGCAAACCATCGTACTGGCACACAAATGGCACGGGCCTCATCTTTTTTCAGCTCTGCAGTTTCAGGCCTTGTTTGGTAGTGGAGTATTTGTGGGGATTAGTGGAGATAATACTCTAGAGGATTTGGTGAAACCCCTACCTTCACCCAATCCCCACAAAACCCCATTCCATATACTCTCTAATCCCCACTCCTAAAAACTGTTCATTTGGTTGGTAGGGATTGGAGCACAGTGAAAACTGAAATCAACAAGAGAAATCACCGTGAAGTAGCAAAGATTTAATTTTTATACCATTGGCCACACGACACTTACATTGAAATCTGAACTAAAACTTATATGAGATTTTGATAACCTTTATGTCATTGTGACTATTCGTGCGTATCAGGTCCAATACCAGGTCCAACACGGCAGTGACATTGATAGTTCAGAACCCAGGATACAGATATTTGTGCTACTACAAAATGACACTACAAAATGTTGTAAATTCCAAATTCTGACCAACCATGACACTACAAGATGTTGTAACAAGTTGCACCAATCAACAACAGAGGCGAGCAAACATCTCAGGTGCCATCAGTGGTAGACAGTAGCGTTGGCTGTGGAGGCTTTTGGAAATCGGAACCTGAACAAAACATTGCATTGGAATAAGTTTGGTTCCAACATCCAGTATGCTTAGAAGTCTCAAGATGCCTATCTATGAAATGAGAATAAAGCTATTGAGTTGTTAAGTGCCTTTGCATTTCAGATAATAGTAGTTCGATATCAGGGAGTAATTAAAAAAATGACCAAAAGCATCTACTTTGCACATAAATTATTCAAAACAGGGGCCAACTAGTAATACACAAGCAGGGAGCAACCTACATTATTCAAAACAGGGAGCAAAAGCATCTACTTTGCACATAAATTATTCAAAACAGGAAGTAACAATAGTACTAAATTTAATTGGCACTTCACACAAGGCAAAGGCATACAATAAATGTTAAATGGATCAGCTAGCTCGACAGCAAACCAGAGCAAGATATGGAGCAGCTAGCTCGACAATAAACACTAATGACCACAGCCCAGACAGTCTAGCAGCCATTGATCCATCCAAACAACAACAGCCTAGAAAAACTAACAACAACCATCTATATTATACTACATGAGATAACTTATATATCAAGAGATAAAAATTACTAGGTACTAACTGAGGTAACTTATATCCAGTCTGGATCCAGAGACTTTTTCTTATCAATGTCAAGAATATTACTTCAGTACCAGGTTAGTTTCTATCAACTAACAAAAGATCTCGTTCCCACAGCTTATATCTTCTTGTAAATCTTGGGAAATGAGCTGCATACCCACAGGAGCATATAGTATGTAAAATGAAAAAACAACATATTAAATTTGGTTCCAACATCCAGTATACTCAAAAAGTCTCAAGATGCCTAGCAATGAAATGAGAATATAAAGCTATTGAATTGTTAAGTGCCTTTGCATTTCAGATAATAATAGTTCGATATCAGGGAGTAATTAAAAAAATGACCAAAAGCATCCACTGAATGAATTAGTCGGAGAGAATGCCAGACTGTTCCTGTCAATAACAAGGAGGTGATTAATCTATTGCGGTTAAGCATATTTAGATTAGCAAAGCTAGTATGAATAATATGTACTGCAATTATGGATTTTGCAGTCATAAGGGCACAATAGGAAGCTTACCTTTGAAAAGAAAAACCCAGGGAAGCTTACCAACTGATTTGCTTCCTTTTGTGGAGTGGGCAAATATTTTTGTCTGTTGCAGTAGGTACTACAATGATATCTCTTGGATTTCTAGAAGAGTCTTCGGCCTACAATCGAAACAACTTAGGTACGTCAAATAATGCACCGATTACCAAAGAAGTAAAATAGCAAAATTCAGATGATTGCGCTGCAATTGTCAGTCTTTTCTCTCATCGTGCAGCTATACAGTTATAAGTGTCATTAGCGTGAAGGAATTTTCTCTCCAGAAAGCCATCATCATTATTCAACTTCTTTTATCTGAAGGAATTTCGGATAAAACAGTGCATCGTCACCCCATCGTCCACTCGTGCTCTGGACCACCCATGGCTGAGCTCCTGCAACCACAAGATCCATGGACGCAGACGTCGTGTAGCTGACGACAGACGTGGAGTGCGCGCGCCGCACACCCACGGCTACTCCATCACCCGTACATAACGCCGGACGCGCACGCGCGGATCGCAACCAAGATCAAAATGGCTGACACTACCACCGCTGCAGCCGTCGCCACCGGCTCGTCGGATCCCGCGGCTCTGCCGCTCGCCGGACGCGTGCAACCACCAGCAACTAACGATTTGGTGCTGTAGTGTTTTGCGTTTGACGGCTACAGGCACTCAGATCGGGAGCCATGGAAGGAAAAAGGGCGACAGAGAAGGGGGCTTACCGGAGATCGAAACGGCAGTAGTGGCAGCGCCGGTCAGACTGCAAGAACGGCGGCGACCTGATGTGGGAGCGGCTAGGCGGGATCCATCCTCTCCCGCCGCTAAGATGCTCCGCCCCTCTCGCCGGCAAGATGCTCCGCCTCTCCCGCAGCGGCTCCGCTCGCCTCCGGTCGCTCGCCGCCGGTCGCTTTGCTGCAGCGCTCGATAGGGTTTGGAGACGAAGACTTGGAGTCGGGGACGGGGATAATACGCGAGGTCCAGGTCCGGGATTCGGCCCAAGGCAAAAAATGGGTCGAGGACGGGGTTAATCGGGGATGGGCGGGGATTTTTTGGCCCAAAACTCGTCTACCAAATGGACTTTCGGGGATTAGCGGGGTTTCGAAAATGGACCGGGATAATACTCTCTCATCCCTGCAAATACCCTCGTACCAAACGAGGCCTCAGGAGTGCGTGCCACGAAGTTTCGTTGTCCGTTGATATTAAGGATATGCCAGTGTTTTAGTTTTCATGGTGAAAATAGTGACGGAGAATGTTATGCCGGTTCGGGTCTCAGGCACCTTCAACAAGGCAATGTAAACTGACGCGGAGCGGCCATTTGCGACCGCGCGGTTAAAAAATGCACTTGTATCAGGCTTAGCGGTCGATGCAGCAACAGGGCCGTTCACAGATACGTAAATGCGGCGCATATTCGCGCATTGGATGCATCTCGGCGGACGCTGCGTGGTCGCGCCGTGTGACCGCTCGCTTTTTTCATGGGCCCGCCTCGCAGCGACCTAGAGGCATGTTTCGAGCGTATCGCTTCCGCTGCTGTCGCTTCCGGTTCCACCCTCGTCATCGGGCGCCGCCGCATCACCATGGGGAAGAAGAAGGCACGACTCTGAGGCGTTCGACAGCTGCGTGAAGAAGAATCCGCGGCCGAACACGGCGCCGCTCCCTGTCGATATGGCGTGGTTGCTATACGCAAACTGGGTGTCGTGCTGCCGCTAGGGGGACGTGCATCTGCCTCGCGGTTGCTGGCGGCCCAGCCACCTCCAGGTGCATGTCCCGCTCGTGCCTCTGCGCGAGCCTGAGAGGACCGCCGAGTTTCAACGCAGGCAGCGGTACCTGCCGTCGGACCTCCGTGACGATCCTACCTTCGCCATGGACTTCGATCTATGGCGCACCTGACGCGAGACCGAGGAGGATCCGAGGAGGAAGGTGGGCTTCCTCGGCGATCGAGACTTCCCGTTTAACCAGCCTCCGCTGCCTGCGTGCCCGCCTCCTCGTCGATCACAGCAGCCAACCGGCTCCTCCTTTGCCTCCCTGGACGACGACGATGCGCTGGCCTGCCACAACGTGGAGGCCAAGGACGACTCAAACTACTTTGTTGCCTGCGTCTTCCATGACTGGCAGGCGGCCATGGCGGAGGACCGGAAGTTAACTTTCCGCCGACGATGACCGACGAGGAGATCGAGAGGCTCGGCGTCCCCGTGTCGCGGGTGGACCGACCGGTGCAGCCGCCGCTGCCCCGCTACGCCGCCGACATTATGCCGCCAGGCCTCATGGAGGAAGAGGCGCCCCTAGAACGGGAGCTGCAGAACTCGGCCCCGCACGCGCCGCCGCCTCCACCTCCGTTGTTCAACCCGTGGGCTGCTCCACCTCCCCCTCCACCATCGGTGGAACCGACGTATGTTCCGCCGGCTGCCAACTGGCCGTGGAAGATAACTGAATTCGTCGTGCTCGACTACGACGACGAGGAGTAAGCTAGGGTAGCAGGCGGTACATGCACCTTTAGTATTATATTTTTATTTCCCTTTATTCACTATGTAAATTATGTATATGTTGAAAGAATGGAAAACCAAAAGAAAGTTGCGTCGTGCCACTGGGGGCACCCCTGGCGCAACGGACGCGTGCGCGATCGATTTCGATCATTTTGGCCGATGCAAACGGACACGAACGGCCACTTTTAGCATCTGATTTGCATCGCCCCGTTGGAGATGCCCTCAGACTTATTAAATGCGGGCCGAATCTTCGAGACGTTGAGTACTTTGCTTGGTGATTTATGTCTCGTGACAACGGCATCGACATGTGGGGCGATAACACATGATGCGTACAAAGGTGTTATCTTTTAGGGTAAAATCCAAAGCCTGGACTTAATTGGTTGTGTATAGCAATAGCCTTGATGAAGGCATTTTGTCGAGAGTGCGAATTTTCTCCAGGGTAAAAACCTAAGATCTATGATCGAGCAGATGATGCTTGTGCCCTCTTTCCTTCTTGAACGTGTCACTTTTAAAGAATTTCGATATCGGTTGTTGTCTTGGCAATGTTTTGTGATGCATCTCCAGGAAATAGATCACTATAGTGGGATCTATTTTTTTCCTTCTTCCTTTTATTTTAGGATTGTGTGCATCTATAATGTTTTTAAAATATTTTAAAGTTGCAGAGGATAGGTGTAATTGGTATCTCCATGATATTAATATATTTTCTTTATAATTTTTTTAATCTAAATCGTGTATTGATTTACTTGTCGATACTTACTACGTTTGGTTTTATAAGTCCTCAATTTTTCAGCCTATCTTTGACCTTAACAAAAAAACTATTGGTTTCGTATGCAAAAGAAGTTTTCCATGTTACCGTATTTGTGGCACATAACACATAGTCCTCCGAGCTATAAAAACTATCTCAGATTTTTCTAAATTTAAATGTATCTATGTCATTTTTATGGGACAGACGAAGTACTATGTTGGCACTCCAAATCGCGAGGCTTAAAATTTGAGGAGGAGGGAGTAGTTGCAATGCTAAAAGGAGGTATCTTGCTTGTTGTAATTAGTATCAAACCAATCACACATAAATTTTAAACATGCAAATTGAAGCATGCCATGATAAAATAAAGTATTATAATAATTGTATTAGAGTTTGCGCTTATTATCTTAAATCCTTTGATAAAAGGTTACAATTAGGCCTCGGAGCCACAGCTAATGCTATTTTTTTTTTGGAAATTGCTCTAAATTGAGATATTGATCAAACATCTAGTTTAACGGGTCATATTACACAAGCATTGTGCCTCCTTTTTTTTTTTCCCTTTTTTGGCAACAAAAAACCACCACCATATATATTTGAGTAAAGGCTTCGATTGACTAGATCTATAAATAGAACGATTGTTGCTTGCAAAAAGGAAATAAAATAGAGTGCTTCTTGCTTGGAGCAAAAGAGAAATAGACAACAATTTTGTATAAATGATTAAAGTTGTTGACTCAGATGAAGTAGACTTAAGTAGAATTGTCCATCCACTTTATGGGAAACTTAACTAAAAAGACTGTGTCAGAAGTAAATAAAAAATAGCAAATGTTAACATAATAAAGTAATTAATCAGGAATATTGTATGAACTGTAAGAAAGTTAAAATTATATAAGTAGGGTTGTCTAATAATGGCACATCAGTACATGGGATGATTGAATAGTTTCCCTTGTAACTTATATCTAGTGTAGAAGCTGTAACTAATAGGTTTATTACAGCTTCTAGTGTAGAAGCTTCTAGAAGCTGTAACTAATAGTTCGCCCTTATTGTAGTCTTACTTGATTTTAGTAATATCACAATTCAACATAGAAGCAACATCATAGAAGAGAACTTGTACATTGTTGCATACATTTTCATGCATAACTATGTGATCAACGAGCATAGTTGACATTTTTCCCTTTTTGGCATAATAGTTTTTGATATTGTGTTTTATGATAGTACAAGAATGTGTCCATCCCTCTTTTCGTTCAAACTATATTATTGCAATTGAGTCATCATTACTTAAGAGATGAGACTTTTTTTTAGCAAACATCGGAGTTGATTAGTCAATTAATTAATGGAGTTCACCGGTCCAACAACCCGAAACAAAAATGAACAACGTGATACACCTACAATTTACATCAAGATCCATCACAGTCCTCTAGCTTCGCCCTTTGAATCTAAAGACCACGCATGCATATACATTTTTTTCGATAGGAAATATATTAATATCGAAGGATACCAATTACATTTAGCCTCTGCAACAACGCAATGCCCTAAAATATTACAGATGCACACAGCTAAAAAAGAGAAAAAGAAAACTAAGAAATAAAAGTCCCGCTACAGCATCACAACCCTAGAAACAGTAATACAACCACCACAAAGACAACACCTGAAAATCAGATTCTTCAAAAGCGACGCCTCCAAGAAGGAAACAGTGCACCAGCGCCACCGTCGCCCGATCAAAGATCTTAAGTTTTCACCCTCAAGATAGTCTTCTCTCTCAAAACAAAGCCTTCAACAAGGACATTGCCAGGCACAACCAGTTAAGGCCAGACGTTGGATTTTCACCCTGAAAGGTAAGACTCCGAACTTCACATGTGCTGCCGCCCCCACTTCCATACCACTGTTGCTAAGTCCGGAACACCAAGCAAGCCCCTCAACAACGTAAAGGCTTGAACCTCAATTAGCTAGTCCTCCAATCCGGCCTTCATGATATTCTCTTCTTCCGACTTCACCATGGATCAGCTGTCACTTGGTGTCAACACAGAACAGAGCTTCGCGCCGCTCCCTCCAGACCAATTGGTCGGAACAAAAACATGGGTGCGCACGACCGAATACCACCGATCCAACAAACACCAAGTAATAAAAGCACGGTTACACTTGCCGGCGGCGCCTTCCGGAATTCAACACACCGGCCAGATCGCGAGTCCAGGCTTCCGGTAGGTCTTTCTCTTCACACAAGAGAGGCCCTAGGACCGCCGCCTTTATTCAGGTCGGACCCCCACGTCGGCGACCATCCCGGGATGGCCACTCCAACCCTCCACCGGCGACATCACCATCGCCGGCTTCCACGCTTCTCCATCTCGCCGCCGGAACGTGGTGATAGATCGAAGGTCGTCCCTAGGAACTTAGCGAGCTCACCAAGTAGGCATGCGACACCGGAAAAGCATTGGCGACAATCCTCTCTTGGTTGATGAAGAGCATGGTCTAAGCCATGGTGACAGGAGAATCCTCACATGCGCGTTGGCGGCCGCCTGCATCTAATAGGCAAGCGTGGCGGCGGCACCCTGGTGGATTCGTCGGCTGCCTGTTGCCTTTCCTTCACCTTCAAATTTGCGTGTTGCCCCCCCCCCCTGCTTGGCGGCCTGGATGGACTTCTCCTCCCGAGAGAGCAGCTTTTTCGGCAACTTCCCCTTCTTATTCTCGCCGGCAGAGGCGGAACGCTTTGAGCCTGCCATGGGGGCGGTATCATCGATGTCAGGCGCGACGAGGACGGTCTCGTCTATGGAAGGTTCCTCGGCATGCAAGACAGCCATTGTGGCGAGGGCCTCCATGGCTAAGTAGGGTTTTTGCCTCCGTCTGAATACGATGACTTCCGTGCCACTGATGGGCAGGCAATGTAGAAAGCGTCCACACCCATGGATTTTTTACCCTAAATTTAGACTGTGTTTCTATTCCCGCGGACAAGCTGATTATTTCGCGTCGAACCGGTTGGTTGGGTGCTGTATCGACTCTAAATGAAAAGCAGCAGTCTCCAAGCTTTTTTTTTTTTTGCGAAACACAATACACACATAGACGCTCACATATACGTGCATACACTCACCTCTATGAATGCACGCATGCACATCCTACCTCTATGAGCACCTTCAAGAGACTGCGTCCAAAAAATTTCATCGAACGGGTCTTGAGATTGATGAAGTCACCACAAACACCTCGCTGTAGATGGAACGTGACCTCCGACTGAATAATATTTCGCATCCAAAGTGCGCTGGGTTTGAATTCTGGTGCCCTCCTAACCACCATCACAGGTTGGTTCTCGGCAGTCCCCAAGCTGCATACATGGCGAGCTACCTATCCTATATTTCCACGCACATTTGGATCCCGTTCTATTACGCGATTCGATCGTACAACTCCTACAAATATGGGCGCATGAGCGCCTGAGCCAGCCTCTGCTCTCCTTTAGTTCACTGCTCCGATGGCGACCCGAGCTCTCCAGATGTTGGGGGAGGCCTCTCCGTGGAGCCTAGCAGGCGCGGCGGCGGCCATGGCGCTGCTGTGGCTGGCCGCCTGGATTGTGGAGTGGGCATGGTGGACCCCGCGGCGGCTGCGGCGGGCCCTTCAGGCTCAAGGCCTCAGGGGCACCCAGTACCGCCTATTCACCGGCGACGTGCCGGAGAACGCCCGGCTCAACAGAGAGGCCCGGTCCAAGCCCCTGCCGCTCGGCTCCCACGACATCATCCAGCGCGTGCAGCCCATGTTCAGCAACGTTATTAAAGAGAACGGTGAGAAATTCAGAAATTCTTGCTTTCCTTCTCCTTTTTTGTGACGTCCCAACCGATAGTGTTGGCATTTTGAACTTGGTATGACTGAAGTTTGGACTAATCGCAAATTACGAGTATGCATTAGGTTGGAGAAACCTGGGTCGCAGTCTTGCACACTTACAGTTCTGAGCTTTTCAAACGCTCTGAATTCTTTTCTCAGCAATATAATCTGAGCTACTGATACATAGCATGATGTACTAGACAGGAGTAACTAAGGAACCGTAAGGTGCACTTCGATTGCCATGTAACAAAGATCACTTTACAAATGCAGGAAAATTTTCATTCACTTGGTTTGGCCCAACACCAAGGGTGATGATTCCTGACCCGGAATTAGTGAGAGAAGTTCTGTCCAACAAGTTTGGGCACTATGGCAAACAAAAGAGCAGCCGTCTTGGGAAGCTGCTTGCCAACGGGCTTGCAAATCATCAAGGCGAGAAATGGGCAAAGCACCGGCGAATCTTGAATCCTGCTTTTCACAACGAAAAGATAAAGGTACTACTCGATGGGATTCTATAGTACTAGTTGCTTTCACTATTTTTCTCTTTGAAATCATCATGCCTAATCAATGATAATGCACTGTCTGGATAATGCTTCATTAATCACAGAGGATGCTGCCTGTGTTCGCTACCTGTTGCGAAGAAATGATTACTAGATGGGATAATTCAATGTCCACCCAAGGATCATCTGAGATTGACATCTGGCCCGAGTTCCAGAATCTTACCGGAGATGTCATCTCGAGAACAGCATTTGGTAGCAATTACCAAGAGGGGATGAAAATATTCCAGCTGCAAGGGGAGCTAGCTGAACGCCTAATAATGGCTTTTCAGACTATTTTTATCCCAGGCTATTGGTACGTTCTTCTCTTCTTGCACCAAAAAGAAGAAAAAAATCTATCAACTTGCACATTCGAGTGATTGCCAAGCACACATGTTTTTCTCATAAGAGTAGTTGTAACCTTCATATCACAAACTCATAGCACTCACAATTCATTTTTCTTCCCAAATGGAGCAGTACAGTGCATACAAAATCTGTGGTGTTTGATGAAAATTATGTAGTTTAGGCACATGCACTTTAACTCGTAGTGGTGCTGAAATGGAATCGGAAAATAAGATGGTAGACCTTTTCTTAAATGCAAGAACTTTGTTGAAGAAAATAGCAGACTAATGTAAAAAAAAATTACCTTTTGAATGTTAAACTTAAACAATAACAGTATAAAAATACTGTTGTGACGTATCAGAGTATTTGCAGGTTCCTACCTACAAAAAATAACAAAAGGATGAGAGCAATTGACTGTGAGATCCGCACAATTCTGCGAGGGATTATTGGAAAAAAAGACAAAGCTATTAAAAATGGTGAAGCCATCAGTGATGACTTGCTAGGATTGCTGTTGGAGTCAAATATGCGGGAATCCAATGGGAAAGCAGATCTAGGAATGAGTACTGAAGAAATAATCCAGGAATGCAAGCTATTTTACTTCGCAGGTATGGAGACAACATCAGTCTTGCTCACATGGACACTAATTCTGCTCAGCATGCACCCAGAGTGGCAAGAGAAGGCAAGAGATGAAGTGTTGTACCATTTTGGAAGAACAACACCTGATTTCGAGCACTTGAGTCGCCTAAAGATTGTAAGTTTGAAATATATATTCTGTCATTTCCTACTTCACAGATTGCAGTGGGTAATATAACAGCACAAGCAATACCCCCTTCATCAATATGACAATATAAGTACCAAGAATATAACATATAAGATTTCCGTAGTATTAAAATTGTACCACATATTTGCATATACATTTGAGTGAAAACAAATTCTCACAAATCTCTGACCGTGTCATTAAAAAGACTTTATTTGGAGCAAAACAGGAAGACATTGTGCTTTAAGTTCAGAAGGATTGGAGAAGGGATCTTTATCTTGTGGGTTTTATTTGCAGGTAACAATGATTCTATATGAGGTTCTTAGATTGTACCCGCCAATAACCATTCTAACGAGAAGAACATACAAATCAATGGAGCTCGGTGGTATCAAATATCCAGCAGGCGTGAACCTTATGTTGCCTATTCTCTTTATCCACCATGATCCCAATTTATGGGGAAAAGACGCGAGCGAATTCAACCCAGAGAGGTTTGCTGATGGCATCTCGAATGCAGCGAAGCATCCGGGTTCTTTCTTCCCATTTGGAGGGGGTCCTCGGATTTGCATCGGCCAGAACTTTGCTTTGCTGGAAGCCAAGATGGCTCTCAGCACCATCCTGCAGCACTTCTCTCTCGAGCTCTCGCCGTCCTATACTCACGCACCGTATACTGTGATAACCCTCCACCCTCAGCATGGTGCTCAAATTAGGATAAAGAAGATATGACCATGCTTCTCGCCGGGTAGTGAATTCGCTCACATTTTGTGTGTAGTTTATAGTTGAAGCCTGAGCTGAATAAACATAGCACCATGTCTAAATGTTGTATTGTTGTGTGTTTTTTGAAAGTTATGAATAAATTGAAATAGTACATCCAGTTTAACTACTCCAGAGTCTGCAACTGTCATCCAAAGAAAATCCTTTCATAAGGCTGCAGAAAATATGGCACTGAAAGCTCTCCCAAACATATAGGTTCTGCATCCACACAAAACGTTTGCGTAATAACTGTGCTCAACTTAAGGGCTTGCACACACGGGACACGGCAGATATTTGCATCGTCGTGTCAAACACAATCACCAACTCTATAAGTAAGATGGGTGTAGCTACTCCCAAAACACAAAACTGAACCTTGCTCATTTGGACAATAAATCGTGGTAAGGATGCACGGGGACGGGCAAGAGTTGGTACGAAAGGAAGTTTTTCAGCACCTGGGAAAAAAGGGGACAAAGATTTGGTAGATTGAGCCGTGTGAAGATTGTAAGGCCACTCCCAATTTTTGGCTCTTAGCACGGTAACCAAGAATCAATACATCGGCTCTGATTTCTATATATTCCTGAAAATGGCATTTATGCTTTAGCATCAAATGTTTAGAAACATTTTTCTCCGGGAAACTTTGGATGTGCATAAATACATAATAATTTAGGACGACGGTTGGGTCCACAATAGGTTTTCACCATCGATTCAGAGACGGCGCAGCCTAAGGGGGACATCATGCTGCGGGTGCAGTGTGAGGACGGTACAGGGCGCGTGCACGTAGGACGGCGAGAGCTCGAACGTGAAGCGCTGAAGGATCATGCTGATGGCCACCTTGGCCTCAAGCAGCGCGAAGTTCTGACCGATGCAGTTCCTCGGCCCCCAGCTGAAGGGGAAGAAGGCCCCTGGGTCGCTGCACGCCTTGGTCACGCCCTCTGCAAACCTCCCCGGGTTGAACTCGTTGGAGTCATCCCCCCATATGGCAGGGTCACGGTGGATGGACATGATGTTCAGCGCAAGCATCACGCCCGGAGGGTATGTGACGCCTCCCAGCTCTATCTCCTTGTATGTCCGGCGGTTAATGAGCACCACGGGCGGGTACAGACGCAGGACCTCGTTAAATACCATGGCAACCTGTCACAAATCAGCAGAAGATCAATGACAGAATCCGACCCAAAGAACTTTGCAATGGTCTAACTCGTTTTATATAGGCAAGCTGGTAAAGCTAAGTACTCACAATTTTGAGGCGGTTAATGCCATTTAAATCTGGTTTGTTTTGCCCAAAGACCTGCAGAACCTCCTCCCTGGCACGATCCTGCCACTCCGGGTGCATGCTTAGCACCACAATCGTCCATGTAAGCAGCACGGCGGTAGTCTCCATTCCTGCAAAGTAAAACAGCTTGCATTCACCAATTACATCTTCCATGGTCATCCCCTTGCTGGATTTGCCATCGGCATCGCTGTAATCTGTATTTGCCTCCAGTAGCAAGCCAAGTAGATCATCATTGTGTATCACTCCATTTTTCATAGACTGCTGTCTCTTCTCTATTATGCCCCTTAGCATCTGTTCTATCTCTGTATTTATAGCCTTCATCCTTCTGTTGTTTTCTGTTGGCAATAGCCTGAAAAGCGAAAAATATATTGTTGTTAGACTTCTTCTTAACTAATGAGATGAGGCAAAGCTTTGACTCCATTTCGGAAAAAAAATTGCTAGCTAGCTCTCGGGATAAAAATGGATAGTTTTAGAGAAGGAAATGGACACAAATCGAAAAGAGGTTTGTTCAGCAAAGTAAGTGGACATAACCAATGATACAGATAAGAAGCATTCTAGAGTACAGAATTCCATATGTGTGGGAATTATGTATTTGGGCAGAAAAAATAAAGAAGATGGGGATCGTACGAGAAGCCTGGGATGTAATTAGTCCGGAAAGATTGAATAAGGCGTTCTGCTTGCTCTGTTTGAAGGAGGAAAATCCGACTGCCTTCTTGGCTGGTAACGCCGAATGCAGCTCTTGAAATGACATCCCCTGATAAACTCTGGAGCTCTGACCAAACATCAAGCTCTATTTCTCCAACAGAAAGACTGGCTGAATTCTCCCATCTGCTAATTAGGTCGCTGCACGAGGCAGAGAATGATGGCAACATCCGCTACAATCAATTCCAAGAGAATGGTCAGAAGGTGAACAAATGTGCTCTGCAACTTTTTTTAGATATAGAGAGCAACATCAGCTGTAATCATTTCCAAGATAATGGTCAGAGGCTCAACAAATTAGCTCCATCCTAGTATAACTTTAAGTATAGAGCATGTAGTAACAAGGCAAACTTCCTCTTTTTAGTTTGAGCTTTGCATAAAAGGCTAGACTAAGATTATCATTCTAGACGAGGTAGGGACAAATAGACAAAATTAACAGCTCATACTCGGAATGAAAAATACACTACGCATTTGTTGCATTGGCAAACATAAATTTTACTAATACCTTTAGCTTTTCTGCATGAAAGGCTGGATTCATAATCCTTCTATGTTTGGCCCATTGTTCACCGTCAAGGGTTGCGAGCCCGCCAACAAGTAGCCGCGCAAGACGGACTAGCTTTGTTTTCTCGAAATGCTCAAATTTATTCGATAGAACTTCTCGAACCAATTCCGGGTCACCGATTGTTATTCTTGGGTATGGCCCAAACCATGTGAATGAAACCTTACCTGCATTTCAGTTAACAGATGAGAAGAGTTCACCTGGAAGGATTTCAAAACCAGAAGGAGCATGCAAGCTAGCAGTCTATGCCATGTACTCTAATCATCCTACAAGGTTTATTGGCAATTCAGTCATGGTAGTACGAAATAAGATGATTCTTTTCTGACAGTAACATGAAAGATAGTCCTTGTAATCAGAAGGAGAATGCAAGCTAGCAGTCTGCCATTTACTCTGATCATCCTACAAGGATTATTGGTAACTCAGTCATGGTAGTACGAAATAAGATGGTTCCTTTCTGACGGTAACATGAAAGATAGATAGTCCTTGTACTGTATTTGGAATCTACACAAAGCAGATGGCATCTGGCACAGGTGCATACCGTGGTCCTTCATGACACGGTGGAGGAGAGGCGCGACGCGCGGGAAAATGTCGTGTGCCCGATCCATGGGCACGGGCCTGGACCAGGCCTCCCCCTTGAGCCGCTGCTCCTCCTTGAGATCGCCTTTGAGGAATCGGTACTGGGTGCCCCTGAGGCCCTGGGCCCTCAGAACCCGGTCCATGCGCCTTGGGCTCCACCAGGCCCATTCAAGCATCTGCACTCCGAACCACATCATGGCGATGGCGGCGGCGCTGGCCAGTAGAGTCGACGGCGAAACATCGCGGAGTACCGCGGTGGCGGCGCCGGTGCCACCTCCCATTGCTTCTTCCTCTGGCTCTCTGGGCATCTCCAACCGGGCGACCCATCCCGCGCCCGCGCGTCCGGATGGGTCGAAACGGACAAAACCGCGGCCCAGCGCGCGGACCCATCCCTAAAACGGATGGCCGCGGCGTCCGGGATGACCCAAACCCGGCCCAAATCTTGGACGAGTTTGCGTGGCCGCGGACGCGAAAGGCTGGTCGCTCGCGTCCTCCCTTGTCCGCCCCTGGCCCGCCTGTCTGCCTCCCAAAACAGAAAACACTCCACTGTACTCCCAAAACCTAGAGATGGCCGACGAAGCGACTGCCGCCGCCACCGCCCCCGACACCACCGCCACCATCGAAGAGGAGGCACCCGCGGCCGTTGCCGCTCTGCGCCGTGGAGGCGGCTCCCGAACCGGCGGTGGCCGAGCTCCCCCCGGGCCGCCGACGAAGAAGGCGAAGGCCGAGCTCACCCCGGAGCAGAGGAAGCTCGAGAGCAGGAAGAGGGCGACCGGCGCAGCGGCGCCGGACCAACGGAAGAGGGAAACCGCTGCCGAGCCGGAGCGGCAGCGGGCGGCGGAGCAGCTTCTCCAACTCCGGACGGAGGCGAAGAGCGGTCTCCTTCAAGAGCAGCAGGCCATGCTATTTTACGGCCACCCGGCGCTCGGCCAGCCACATGATCATCCCCGGCACCGGCGCGGCCTCGGTGGGGAGCTCGGCCTCCTCCGTGACCCGGCCCCTTCCTCCAAGGTCAACCGCCCGCCGACCGCCCCTATTTGGGCACGAAATGGGGGCGCATGGGCGGCAGGCGTACTCGGTCACGGGATGGGTCACCGGAGGTGGGCGAGTCCATGACGGGGCCGTCACCTTCGTCCATTGACCTGAACCGTGCGCCGGCGAACTCCAAAGGCCCGAAGAACCCGGGAGCCGCTGCGACGTCCGGTGCACGCAACCTCGTTCGACGATATGTCGGCCGCGCGCGCGCGATCACCGTCCGCCGTGCGAGCCCCTCCGTCTTTCGCGCGGACAATGCCGACGACCCTTCCATATCCTTCGACACGGCGAGGCTCCCCAGCCACCTCCCATTGACACACAAGGAGGGCACAACCGCCTGTCCCGGCAGCATAAACATTGAGGAGGAGCCGTTGTTCGGTGAGGGCCTCACACAAGCCGCAGTCGCACAAGCTCGAGGTCGCCGGGTAAGCAAACGAACCGCCAACTACACGGAGAAGGAGGACAAGGTGCTCGTCGATGGATGGTTGACCATCGGGCAAGATGCGTTGACGGGTGCCGAGCGAAGGGGTCCGCATTCCGGCGCCGGATCTATGAATACTTCCATGAACATCGCAAATATGGACAGGAGCCATTTGAGAGCGACCGCAGCGAAATATCGCTCCAAAAGAGGTGGGGAGCAATTCAAACGGAGTGCAACAAGTTCCAGGCGGCGTATGAGCACGCGAGGCGGCTCCCCGTTAGTGGCATGGGTGTGAAGGACTTGGTATGATTCATAACCTCAACTTATTCATCCGATGTTTGCACATTTGTTTATCGTTGTTGTCTCGCTTTGCTCTAGGTGTGGCGAGCTTTGGAATTCTACAAAGCCAACAATGGAGAGAAGACCTTTGCCTTCCCTCATTGTTGGAAGGAACTCCACGGCACCCCCAAGTTCCGGGAGGGGTACGAGGGCTACATGGCGACCTTGACCGGCAACAATCCCGCCAAAGATGCCACGGTCATTGACCTTGATGGTGGGCAGCCTTGCGGCAGCTCCGCTTCTCGTGCAAGTCGTCCACGCGGCCACAAGTCAACCAAAGCCGACATGAAGCGTGATGCGTCGTCCATGCTATTGTATGGCACTTTGAAGGAGATGCATGCGGACAGAGAGGTGTCCACGGACAAGAGGGATGAGAGGAGGCGCCGGGAGAAAGAAGAGGACAGGAAGAAATTCTTTGATGTCCAGCAGAAGAAGCTTGAGATTGAAGAGGTCAAGGCGAAGACCAAAGCTAAAGAACTTGAGCTCAAAGAGAGAGAACTTGAGCTCATAGCAATGGAAAGGGCCAAAGAGGTGGAGCTGAAGGCGAAGGAAGTTGAGCTCAAACGCCAAGCCGAGGACAACCTCATCATGAACGCCGACTTGACCAACATGAGCGAGGCAAAGAGAGCTTGGTTCGAGAAGAGACAGAAGGAGATCCTCGAGCGCCCAAATTGAGTTAGACAATCTCAATTGCAATTTTTATATTTTTCTCAAACTATGACACATTTTATTTGATTTATCATGGTACATTTGATAATATTGTATGGTATTTGATAATATTTTATGTTTCCTATATATTATTTTATGTTTACGAGATATTATTATATATCAAAGTGAATTCGTGGCCGAGAGGACCTATTTTCCAAAGAAATAGGCCAAATGGCCAAATGGCCAAATGGGTGGCCGCTGCGTTGGGCGCAGGACGCGACCCAAACGGACGCGCGGACGCGGGGCTCCGTCCGCGCGTCCGCTCGGGCACGCAAACGGTCCAAAACGGACGGCCCAGCGCGTCCGTTTGGGTCGCCCGGTTGGAGATGCCCTTAATCGGTCAAAGCAAAGTTTCCTTGGTGGCAGACAGCAAGTGCTATATGCTACCAACCAATATTTTGTCTTCTACTAGCCCGTATTGGCCAAAGTTATTTTATTTCTAACAAGGGCAGCGCTGACCGGGTCGCCAGCCCTACGATGCAAATGATAACAACCGATCCGGGTCAACGCTCTCGCACCGAAAGAAAAATAGAAACACATCCATCGAAGAAAAGAATCTCCTCCTTCTCCGACCAGCAACACGCAGGTCAAAAAAAAAAAGACCCGCAACACGCAGACCATGTCGCGTCCCGCCGGTAGAACCACTGCGACTCCCACAGCACCGCCGCCAGCTCTGACAGCAACGTCATCCTCTTCGGCAGCGCCGCCTGCTCCGGCACCATCGCTGCCCGCTCCGGCAGTAACGCCTACTCCGGCAGCACCGCCGTCCTGGGCTTCTAGCTTCGCTGCCGGCTTGGCAGCAGTGCGCAGGCCTCGCCGGTCTCCTTCCAACAAGACGGCGCCCTGTTTGTAGCAACCGCCACCGGCGTTTGCAGCAACTGTCGGCGGCGCTTGTACAAATTCGCTGCCCCTCTGCCACCGATTGTAGCATCCGCCACGGCCACAAGTAGCAGCCGTCGCCGCCCTTTGTAGCAGACGCCCGCGCCCTTTGTAGCAGCCTCCACCGCAGAAGTAGCAACCACCGCCGCCGCTGCCACCATCGATTGTAGCATCCGCCCCCGCCACAAGTAGTAGACGTTGACGACAATTGTAGCAGCCGCCGCAGACGCCGGCGCCGGTTGCAGCATCAAATCGGCAAACGCCGGTCTCGCGCCTCGCAACTCCTTCGCCACCCCCAGCCATCAGCAGCGGCGTGGCCCCACTCCTCCGACGTCCATGGCGGCCTCAACCTCGCTCCCCCCGTACTCGTAGGCGTCGCCCGCGTCACTGTAGGAGAAGATGACGAGCTCGAGCTCATGGGGGCGGAGATTGGCGAAAGGAGATGTTGGGGTTTGGGCCGGCGACGTGTGGCTGGGCGGCGGCCGCGGCGCGTGGTGTGAAGTCAGTGCAAACTCTCCGCCGGGATCCAGTGTACAGCCAGGCGCACGGGCATGGGGGAGCTGCGCGGTGGAGAATGCAAACGGAAGAAGAAACTGTAAAGGGAAGGCCGGAAGGATAAGAGCATCTCCAGCCGTTGGGGCTCCCATGGCCGAAATCCGGTGCTGTTTAGCGCCGGATTGGACGAAAATTTGGTCCAGGGAGCGTCGAAGTTTCAGCAGTCTCCTAGGTAGACACCCGGGGTTCGGCGATTTTTTAAAGGAAAACATCCGTGGATACCAAATTTCGTGCATAATTCGGCGAATTTGACCAGTTTTGCCAACATTTGGCTTATTATTACAAATAAACGTTTACAGTTCAACAAAACAAGACAAGTTTTCAAAAAAATCAAATGAAAACTAGTTGGTGTTGCCTCGAAGCGTCCATATGTGCTCCACCAGATCATCCTGCAGCTGTTGATGCATTGTGGAGAACGTAACCCACGATGCCGGCACCTGGTGGTTAGGCTGTGCAAGAGAACCCTCTCTGTCATATGGTGCAACTAACTCGCTCGGAGGAACCGGATGCTTCCGCTCATCCTCGATAATCATGTTGTGTAAGCACACACAACAGCTCATCACCTCCCACAGCTGATCTTTCGACCAAGTCAAAGCGGGGAACCGGACTACAGCAAATCTCTGCTGGAGGACACCTGGTGCCGACCCACCACGGTGACCAATGACTGACTCAGCGTACAAGCGTCCAATGACCGACTCGGCGTACAAGCCGGACATGCAAGCTAGGATTAGCAGGTGCTCCTCGTCTTCGGCGGCGGCTGCCGTTTCTTCTTCAAGAAGCTCGGCGAACATCTGCTCCTCCTCCTCGCCGGAGTCCATTCTCGGCCAGGCAATTGGACGAACACCTGCCGGGTGTGTCGATGAGGAGCATCGCGAGGGAGCTGCCCGGCGGCGGAAAATAGGCAGAGGAGGAACGACGAGCGGTGGAATATAGGATGCTGGGTGGAGGAACAGCGGAGTTGACGCAACAGGCCGGCGGATTGGCGAGGGGTGGTGCCGGCAGCGACAGAGCAACGGGAGGGGAGGAGGGATTTGCATCGACAAAGTGGTGGGGTTCCTCTACTCTCTCGCCGACAGAGAGGGCCCGTCCCCGCTTTTCTCTCGTCCGGAGTCCCCGATAGGACCCCGGGGGGGCGGGGATGGCCTGGGCTCTCCGGACGGATGAAAGGCCTAATCCGGACGAAAACGAGGAACCGCGGGTGCGACTGGGCCGTTTTCGTCCATCCGGATGAAAAAAAAGGTGTCCTGGGGGCCTCATCGGGGAGATGGCTGGGGATGCTCTAAGGTTCGTGGGTCCTGGTCTCTCGCCACGAAGAAGGACGCGTGGCGCGCTGGGGATCCGGAGGATGAAACGCGAGCGATCGTGCGGGGGCATACAAGCGTTTTCGGCCATCTCCAGCGGCGCGACGCAACCGGACGCTGAGCGACCGTTTTCGTCCGCCGTGATCGGAAATGCGTCTGGGCCCTCCTCCAGCGGGGAGACGCAAAGTGACCGGGCTGTTTGCGGCGACGCACACCTGGCCCAATTATGCGCCTCAGATGTGTCTCTGCGGACGCTGCGCGGATGCCGAAAGTGTCCGCTTGCGTCTGGCGGACGTTTCGTCGGGCCCGTCTGGCAGCGACCCTGCGTCGATGCGTCTTCTCAGGCGCGCCAGCGACTGGCGCCGCTGCGTTGCTTCGGCTGTCTGCACCACGTTAATGGCGATGCCTCGGCTGCCGAGCGGCCGCCGCCCACCTCCGCCAACAAAGTTAATGGCGACGCCACGCGTCCCGCGGCCGTCTCCTGCCTCCGGCCTATATAAAGAGGACATGCCTTCTTCTTCCACACCCACTCCTCCAAGCAAACCCTAGCCGCCACAAGCTCCGCCGTAGCGCCGCCTAGCTCTTCCTGCGACGCAGCCAGGCCCGCGAGGAAGTCCATGGCCGGACCTGGTGGCCAGCGAGGTGGTTGAGGCCGCGGCCCTGGGCGCCCCCGGGGCCGTGGCCGGGGCAGGGGCCGCCGTGGTGGAGAAGCTACGACACCACGGTCGCCGTCGCCTGCGCCCTCCTCGTCTTCGCAGGAGGACCGCTGCTTCGAGTTCCTCCTCCACATCGACGATGATCCACTCGACATCAAGCAGCTCCCGGACAAGTTCGCCGAGTTCGTCGATGGCATCGAGTTGGCGTAGTTGCAGCTACGGGAGACCAGCTGCAACTTCTGCCGGCGGAATGTGGAGGTCTTGTTCGACGGGCAGGGCAAGATGTACCTGCACACGGGGTGGGACAAGTTCGCCCGTGACCTCGAGCTCGAGCCCAGCTGCCAGCTCACTTTCCTCTACGAGGGTGACGGCGAGATGATCGTCAAGGTGTTCGACGACACAGCGTGCCGCAGGCACTACCACACCGGCGAATCCGGCTCGGACACCGATAGTTAGATCTTAGAGTGTTCTTTCTTTGCAGCGAATATGGCTACGGGCCAGACGAAGCCAGTAGTCAAGGTTTCTGGATGTTCTTCCTCGAAAGAACCAACAGGGCCACCGTTACCAGCTGGATTTTCCAGTTTAGGTGACTGGGTGTGCCCTCGAATGTTCTTTCTTGGCAGCGAACATACGAAAATCAACACAACAGGTTCTTTTTTTTAAAATGTTTTATTTGTGTCAACCATGGTTCAAACTATGTACTCTCTCCGTTTCTTTCTAGGGTTTTCTATTTTCGTACCCTCGGGTCCTTAGTTGTGCTCAGTTTTCCCCAGCTCCTTACTTTTTCCTCAGTTTTCCCCAAGACCTTGTCTAGAACCATCACAGGTGTTGTAACGGCCGGTTGCCCGACGGTTGACAGTTATCTTCTGACTAGTGGGGCTACGTAGAGCCCGCAAAGACACGTCGAACCATCCATCTTTGTTTGACCGTAAGCATCGCTGTATCCCTGACCAAAACGCGAACAAGTGGGGCTTCGGTATATCGAATGACAAGTGGGGCCATGATGTTGATACAAGGGGCAATACACGGGTAGGATTAGATTTTTAAACGGAGCTCTACAGCGATGGCACGGAGGAGGTGGCCTGCGGGGTGCCGAGATGAGATCGACGTCCACAAAGAACTGCATGAGGCGAGACCAGACACATTAGATAGATATGAACTAGACGCGTTTAACCATGCAAAGAAGAGAAGAAATGGTCGACGACATCGACGACTACCTCAAAACTTTGACCGACCGCTGTCGGACACGAACGCGAGCAATGTAGAGAAAACTAGTGTCTCTCCTTTCCGGCGTGTATAGATGGGTGCTAGAAGAGTGTGGTGGCGAAGGGAAAGACCTCGCGGTGGTCCGTGGCGTCCAGCATAGCGGGCGGCGTGGCCGTGCCCACAGCGGCGTGCATGCATGTTCGGCATTGGCATCAGCATGTACGTTCGGCATTGGCCTCGGCGGTATCTCTGGTGTGTCAGTGATCGAATGAGGGGACGGGATTGAGGGTGCATCTCGACGGTGACCTAGCAGTGGCGGCGAGCATAGCCGTTCTGAACATGCCTATATCGGCATCGGCATCGTTTGGAGGATGTGGTGCTCGAATCAAGGTGGGATTTGTTTCTTGTACGCCAAAATGAATTTGAAACAAGTTTCATGTTGAAGGTTAGGTAACGAAAGTTTGTAACTAAAAATTATACTAGCGCCATGGTGAGGTTCTTTTTGATAGAGCTATACGGTTGGGCAAACTTTTTTTGACACTTTTTAGATAGGGTTGCTTGTTGTTACACGTATGGCATCATGTATGGAAAATTTGGGGTCATTTGGAGATGTTCGAAAAAATCACTTTGCTTAAGCGCATGCCGTTTCGTCTCACTGAAACTAGCTTTTCTAACAAGGTGATTTTTTCTACCTTCTCTAAATGACCTTAAATTTGATCTTCTATTCATAGATAGATAGATTGTTTCGTTTTTACATTTTTCGAACTTTTTTATTTCCCTTTATAATACCCAATTGATTTTCAGGTCAAAACCTCGAAAAACAGCATCATGTATGGCATCATTTTCACCATAAATTTCAAATTTTGTGAAACTTTCCCTTTTAGATATTCCTTGTTGTTATAGGTATGGCATCATGTATGACAAACTTGGTTAGGTCTCACTGAAACCAGCTTTTGTAATAAGTTAGATTTTTTTGACCTTCTCAAAAGGGATTTTTTTCTACCTTCTCAAAATGACCTCAAAAATCATACATACGATCTTCTATAGCAAGATAGGTAGATTGTTTCGTTTTTACATTTTTTTGAACTTTATTTCCCTTTATAGTACCCATTTGATTTTCAGGTCAAAACCTCAAAACTTAACATAAGTAGATGGTGAACCCTCCCAAACTTCAAATACAGAGATAGATAGATTTTTTCGTTTATCGTTTTTACCGTGAATAGTAATGGCTACAAGAAATCGGTGATGGTTTATCATTTTTTGCGTGAAAAGTAATGGCTACAACAAATCGGTGATGGTTTATCATTTTTTTGCGTCAAAATTAATGGCTACAACAAATCAGTGATGGTTTATCATTTTTTGCATGAAAAGTAATGCCTAAACAGACTAAGGGATTCAAATATGAGATTTAAAAAATGGAAAATGCGTGTTTTGTACAATGAAACCCATCTTGGCCTACCTCAAACTATTTGCAATACAAATATACATGAGTGTGAGAATTGTGGCCTCATTTAGACAAGTATGTTTTGGGGAAAGCTGTTTTGGGAAGGGCTTATTGTGGAAAACCATGCACCTTCATAGGTACTAGGTGATTTGAGAAGTGGCAATTTGTGGTAAAACTTGATTTATCTATGACTTATCTATGATTTGAGAAGTGGAAATTTGTGGTAAAGACTCCATGAGTAAGTGCCACTCTTTTTCGGAATTTTTTGCACATTAAATGACTCATTTAACTAGTTAATCCCATTTCTTGACTCTCTGTTGACCAGCCACTTGAGGGTAAAACTGAGCATATTGCACTAGCCAGTATTAGCACTCAAGGGGAAAACTGAGCACACAAAAAATGCTAGTATAAGACTCGAGGGTATACCTGAGTATATCTAAATTTCCAGGGTTAGACTCGAGGACACGTGTTGCGGTGCAGGTGCAACTGTTGACGCGTAGACACGGGTCGCGGTGCAGAAGTCGAAGACGTGCAATCGTGGAATCGTGTCGCGTTCCAGAAGTCCAAGACGTGTAGACGTGCAATGGTCGACGCGTAGGACGCGAGTCGCATTAACCACCCCTCGCCTTTATAGACGCATCCTCGCACTATCTCTGTCACTCTCACTCGCTCACGCAACGCCGCCTCTCTCACGTCCCATCATCTTCTCCAAAGCAGAAAACCATCTCCCTCTCCCTCTCCTCTGCCGGCGAGATGGACAAGGAGAATGCCAATCCCATCGTCCATGACGCCGTCGGCTCCAAGCGCGACGCCTCCCTCTTCGACGCTGTCCCCTCAACGGTCGTCGCCGCCGGTGCATCGGAGGCTGCCGCCGGTGGCAGTCAGATCCCCGCGGGATGGG
This sequence comes from Lolium rigidum, assembly GCF_022539505.1. NCBI lineage: Eukaryota > Viridiplantae > Streptophyta > Magnoliopsida > Poales > Poaceae > Lolium > Lolium rigidum. The sequence goes on from NC_061513.1 coordinate 19,074,988, forward strand.
ACCCCTATGAGGAGGTGCCGTACGAGGCCCCCCCGAACCCCTACGACACCTTCATGGACGACCCATGGAACGAGGTAACTACGGTTTGCTCCCTTTTTTGTTCCCCATTCCTTTTTGAACCCTATTTTTGCTGGTGTAGATGGATGAGTATTGGGTTAATATTTTGTTTTGATCCCTTCTTGATTTCGTTTAAGATTTGGGGTTCGACCGTTCGGTTAATTTATGCAACTAATAATGGGATCTCAATCAATTAATTTATGCAAGTAATCATGGGATCTCAATCAGTTATTTTATGCACGAACCAAAAGATATCAACTGTTTAATTTTTCAAATAATCTGGAATGTGTTCAAGTTCAGATCTGGAATCTGTTTCTTTGCCTATGATAAATCGTTGGGCACAAATTTTTACAGGGAGGGTTCAGCGAACCTGTTATCACCAGAATTTGACCGGATCAGAGGTGGGCCGCGATTGGAGATGGGCTTGAAGGATATACATAGAAGAAATACATGAATCGGCCTTGTGTATCAAGTTTGGGCTAGTTTGCCCGTGTATCTGTGACATATTAGATCGCATCTTAATTTAGAGTTTAACCCGTGCACGGTTAGGTGCACGCCTGAATTAGAAAGTCCCCCGAACTATAAATATGTATCTAGGGTTTATGAAATAAACAACAATCACGTTCACCACAAACCAATCTCGGTGCATCGCCAACTCCCCCGTCTCGAGGGTTTCTTCCGGGTAAGCACCATGCTGCCTAGATCGCATCTTGCGATCTAGGCAGCACACGGTTATTCGTCATTCATGTGTTGCTCGTACTGAAGCCTTTTTGATGGCGAGCAACGTAGTTATCATAGATGTTTTAGGGTTAGCATTGTTCTTCGTATCATATGCTATCGTCGTGCGACCCTTAGGCATCTAGCCGCCCTTACGCCTATCTTGGGTGTAAGGGCGGCACCCCGCTTGATCATCGTTTAGTAGATCCGATCCGTTATGATTGCTCCTTGTTCTTCAAGGATTAGTTTAATATCTGCATTGTTAGGCCTTACAAACGGGTCGAAGGATCCAGTGGCGCGTAGGGTGTAGTTTGCTAGCCCTAGGAAGGATGTTCCGAGGATCAACTTCGTGTTGGTTTTTAGGCCCCTTCTAGGGTTGGTTTACGATCACCGTGCGTGGCCGCCAGGCTCGATCACGAGTAGGATGTTCCGATTATGCGGTGAAAACCCCAAATCGTAGTAGGTCGTTTTAGCTTCATCTTGATCAAGCAGGACCACCATCTGATCATACACCTCGTACGTATCATGGGTGGATCGGCTCTTTGAGCCGATTCACAGGATAACCTGAGAGCCGATCGAGGCTCGTATTTAACGTTTACGTGTATGCCATGCAGGAAACTAAGCGAGGCATCATCCAACACCTTCCCGACCAGGTATAGGTCAGGTGGCACGCCCTTGCATCAGCATCGGACGTGCGTGCGAAGGCTTTGCGGGCCGTCGCTCGGAGGGACCGGGGCCAGCCGCAGTCCCGGGAGATTCCCGGCTCTACGGTGTTGCCCGTCGCTGCCCGCCGGTGGGTTTCTGACCGCAACACATTCTGGCACGCCCGGTGGGACCATCTTCGACATCCACCGCATCGCCATCTACATCCGAGATGGCGGAAGGCACTCCGGTCAAGTACGAGGATCTGACTGAGGAGCTCAAGAAGAAGCATGACGAGATCAAAGCAGTCCTCGAAGCCGACCTCATCGGCTCTTTTCACAGAACCCGCTCACATGGCATCAGGTGGAAGGGGTTCTCACCGAAGGCGCGCTCGATGGAGTGGACATGTCCTCCCCTTCGAAGAACGCACCGAGTCGCTGCGTCGGGAGATCAACTTCATGGTGGCTCATTCGCTGCACCGCCATTCCGAGAGCCTCGGTGAACACTTTGGAGCGTGTCGCTCTGCGCGTGATCCAGGAAATCATGAGCCATCAGTACTCTCCGTCAGGACCAGCTCTGGGGACTTACCAAGGAGAGATGCCACTCCAGTCCCGTCCACCGCTGCCATTCGCGTTGGCAGCACCAGAAGTGCCGAGTTCATCGGCATACGTCGTCTACAAGATTGGTGGTGACCCTAGTGACTACCAATTCTTACATGAGGCACCCAAGGAGATCCCCCACGGATACACGTGCGCATACGTGCCAGATTGCAGTAACTGGGCACTCTTGAACCAGGCTGCAGCAGCAGGGACTTCTGGAACAGCAGGAGGAGTTTCGGGAACAGATCTTGAGAAGCAGACATGGCTGGCTAAGTACGCCACCCCGACAAACCTCCAGAGCTCAGCTCCTGCAGTTGGCTTAGAGCTGGAAAAGCAAGCATGGCTGGCTAAGTATGCCACCCCGGCGAACCTTCAGAGTTCGACGCCTGCAGCCATCACCGCGGATCAGATTTGTACAATTCTGAAAGACCAGTTCGGCATGATGCCGAAAAGGAGGACAATCGGCTATTCCAAGCCGTACCCCAACGAGTACGAATTGATCCCGCTACCACCCAAATATCGGCTCCCTGATTTCACAAAGTTTAATGGATCAGATGGTTCCAGCTCCATCGAGCATGTGAGCCGATATTTGGCACAGCTGGGCACGATCTCAGCATCAGACGAGCTGCGTGTGAGGTTCTTCGCACAGTCCCTCGCAGGATCGGCTTTTGGGTGGTACACATCGCTGCCACCAAACTAAATCCGGACTTGGAAGCAGTTGGAAGAGCAGTTCCACATACAGTATCACTCAGAGGCTTCCGAGCCTGGTATTGCCGATCTAGCACAAGTACGACAGAAGCGCGGGGAAACAGTGGCGGAATACGTCCAGCCGCTTCGAGACCGTTAGGAACCGATGCTATTCGGTTCATGTGAGTGAAAAAGAAGCGATCGAGTTGGCGGTGGTGGGTCTCTCATCATCGATCAAGGACGTGGCCTCCCAAGCGGACTACCCTTCACCGGCGCACATGGTGCGAAGCCGTCAGCATATGAACAACGCCACCCGGATGTTTACCGGGATAAATTCAAGCGTGCGGTGGTCCTGGTTGAGGCAGATGAAGATGAAGGTGCTGCGGGAGATCAAGAGGTAGCAAGTGGCTGAATGGACTCGGGGGCAAGCCCCGTGTCCTGTAAGTGGGTTAAGACACAAGGTCCTCCAAAAGGGTTTGACTTCGACGTGACCAAAGCTGAGCAGATTTTCGACCTCTTACTCAAGGAGAAGCAGCTAAAGTTACCCGAAGGCCACAAGATCCCCACGGTGCAAGAGCTGAACGGAAAGCCATACTGCAAATGGCATAACACGTTCACCCACGCCACCAACGACTGCAGGGTGTGGCGTCAACAGGTCCAAATGGCGATAGAACAAGGGCGGCTAATTTTCAGCCAGTACGCCATGAAGGTCGACACACACCCCTTCCCCGCCGTTAACATGGTGGAGTATACTTACCATAGAGGGTGCCAGCCAGATTTCTCGTGCAATATCAACATGGTAGGACCTGGTCACCACTCTGGTAAGGACGGAGATGAGGGCAGCTGCTCTCATAGCAAGGACACAGAGGAAGCCGCTCCACGCGATCGGCTCCGTCACGATGGCAAGCGCTACATCACAGAGGGAGAAGTGAAGAACGTAAGATATCAGCCGACCTCTCCGTGATCACCTCCTCAACAAGTATGTGGGTCAATACGACCAACGCCGGCGATACAACGACGATGATGAAAGAGATCGTCCGGCTAGGGACGCCGGGAGACACCGTCGGCATGATCACGACGAGGAGCGATATGAGCGCCACGCCAAGGAAAAGTCGAGGGAGCAAGACGACGTGGATAGGCACTGGGACTGCCCCTTCTTCAGACACTGCTGGGATTCAGGGATGAGCCGATTGCCTACAATCGGCAACTGCCCAGAATGTAAGCAAAAGAAGAAGGATGCAGTTAACGTGTCCGTGTTCAAACGTCGAGGGCCTCTCCCGCCTCGGAACAAGCATGCTGAGTCCGCTCGGGTGGAAGATCTCGAGGAACTAGAGGACGATGATGAAGAAGAAGACAGGTATCATCGGCCAAGGTGGTGCCCTGATGGGCTCAGCCGTTCCCAAAAGCGAAGGGTTCAGCGACTACGTGGGTTGGAGGAAGCCGAAAGGTTATACTTGCACACGTTGAGGAAGGCGCGGCCTGATCTGGCCGCTAAAATTCAGCGAACCCTGGACGAAGAAGGTCGGCCACAAAGGAAAGAGTGGCGCCCCAGACAAAAGAAAGCCGATGATGAGACATCGGCCGGCACAAACATGGTCTTCATCCTTCCAACGGAGTTTAGTGCTCCGGGATTAGACGAAGCACCTGTGGCACAACTTGACTGCGGCCCACGGCCGGTCATCTTTGAGAAGCCACGAGAAAGCATCGACGTGACAAAGGACGGGGTTAGGCTGGTTTTATCCACCGGTCTGACCGTGTAACAAGAGCAGCATCTATGGACAAACGTGGCGATGCCGATCCATGTGATCGGCCCCAAGGATTTATGGAGGAACATTGCAAAACCTTCATCGAGCAAGCAACATGGAGGCCGATTCCAGCAATCGGCCAAAATTATCCTCACCATTCATTCCTGCCTGGGTTCAACGTCGATCTAATGGGCAATGGGTTTGCGTCGGCTGATGCACTGGAAGAAATCCACATTGTTCCTAACAGAGCCGACGTTCACATCGTAGTGCCTTGGCTAACCACAGAGCCGATATCAGCAGTTACCTGGCAGAATCGGCTCGGGGGGCACCTAATCAGATAAACACGTACGATACATGTGCAGTAAAACATTGGGGGCCGATAGATAGAAAAAATCGGCCCGTAAAAAAAAAATTTGCATGATATGCAAGGAACAAAGCCGATGCACGGCCATCGACTCTAGCATAGGTTTCATGGGATCTACCAGTGGCATGTGCAAAACACAAGGACCTCCAGCTCCGTGTCAGAGGAGTTCTATTTCTGAGCCGTTGTGTGATCATCTACAATATCGACTTTCAACGGAGGAGGGGTGATCGGCTCTGGCTGGCTCTGCATGGTAGTTCTCTCAGACATGATCGAGCCCAGGTCCATTTGTCTAAATTGCGTGTCCTCGTCTCTGTTTCGCCTTGACTGAGACTCGGGGGGCAGCTGGCCTGGTGGATGCTCTGTTTTTAAAAAGCCGATTGGGTGGCCATCGGCTAGTCCTGCGTCGCGATTTTCGTCAAGGGTGGTGATCCAGCAGAACTCAAACTCATTGGTCGAAAAGATGAAGGATAGATCATGAGGGCTTGATGCGCTGACATCGGCTTATTGAGCTTTGACCAAGTTCGCGATCACCCCGTGGTCGAAGAGATGAAGGACGGATTATGAGAGACCGATGCGTTGCCATCGGCTCATTGAGCATTGGCTAAGTGATGATCGGCAGGATTAGCATGAAGGAAATCGGCAAAATCAAATTGGGAGAAATTCTTCATTGATAAACAAGATTTCTTACAAAGAAAGAGCCGATTGCTCAAGGAAGGAAGAACAAAAGAAGGGTCTGTTGACCAATCTGCTACTACTAGGCCTACACTAGTAGATCCTATCTACGGGCCGTCGCTGCCCTCGTCGTCGTCCTCGGAGCTCTCATCGGCACTACTGCCGGTGGGCTCCTCGTCGCTGCTCCCGTAGCCCTCTACGGGAGATTCATCCTCCTCGTCATCATCGCTGTCATCGTCGTCCCACCACATGCGGAGGCGCTTCGCTGGCGGGTAGCCCTCGAGGGAGTCGTCGTCGTCTTCCTTCTCCTCTTCTTCAGAAGAGGGGCAGCCGTCCCAGGGGAACAAGTCATCCTCGCTTTCCGATTCCAGTTCCCCATCGGTGAGGAACTGGAGATCTTCATCCCCGCTGGTCAAGGACTTGTCGTCCTCGGACCAGACGGAGGAGGCGTGGTCCTCCTGGTCCCATTCTTCTGGTGCGCGTATGTCCTCCGGCGTCTCGCGGGAGGAGGAAGACCGATGGGAAAGACCGGAAGAGGAAGAGGAGGAAGAAGACATGGTGGCGCAGGAGGGTTTTTTGGGTGCTAATGCGAAGGGGATGAAGAAGCGAACTGTTTAGAACGGTTAAATAAAAGGGGATATGATGGAGATTCAATGCCACAGCAGTTTCCGAGGAAGTGGTGCCCAACAGAAGAGAAAAAAAAATTCAGGCCACGCGGAGAAGTGGAAGAGGCAAGGCATCGTGATGAAGGATACTGCGGCAGTTCTGCTCTGCCACGACATGACCCGACGAAGGAAAAGCGTAATGATTTTGGAAATGTCATTTCCAAAACCAGGGGGGCATGTGTTATCACCAGAATTTGACCGGATCAGAGGTGGGCCGCGATTGGAGATGGGCTTGAAGAATATACATAGAAGAAATACATGAATCGGCCTTGTGTATCAAGTTTGGGCTAGTTTGCCCGTGTATCTGTAACATAGTAGATCGCATCTTAATTTAGAGTTTAACCCGTGCACGGTTAGGTGCACGCCTGAATTAGAAAGTCCCCCGGACTATAAATATGTATCTAGGGTTTATGAAATAAACAACAATCACGTTCACCACAAACCAATCTCGGCGCATCGCCAACTCCCCCGTCTCGAGGGTTTCTTCCGGGTAAGCACCATGCTGCCTAGATCGCATCTTCCGATCTAGGCAGCACACGTTTATTCGTCATTCATGTGTTGCTCGTACTGAAGCCTTTTTGATGGCGAGCAACGTAGTTATCATAGATGTTTTAGGGTTAGCATTGTTCTTCGTATCATATGCTATCGTCGTGCGACCCTTAGGCATCTAGCCGCCCTTACGCCTATCTTGGGTGTAAGGGCGGCACCCGCTTGATCATCGTTTAGTAGATCCGATCCGTTATGATTGCTCCTTGTTCTTTAAGGATTAGTTTAATATCTGCATTGTTAGGCCTTACAAACGGGTCGAAGGATCCAGTGGCGCGTAGGGTGTAGTTTGCTAGCCCTAGGCAGGATGTTCCGAGGATCAACTTCGTGTTGGTTTTTAGGCCTTGTCTAGGGTTGGTTTACGATCACCGTGCGTGGCCGCCAGGCTCGATCACGAGTAGGATGTTCCGATTATGCGGTGAAAACCCCAAATCGTAGTAGGTCATTTTAGCTTCATCTTGATCAAGCAGGACCACCATCTGATCGTACACCTCGTACGTATCATGGGTGGATCGACTCTTTGAGCCGATTCACAGGACAACCTGAGAGCCGATCGAGGCTCGTATTTAACGTTTACGTGTATGCATGCAGGAAACTAAGCGAGGCATCATCCAACACCTTCCTGACCAGGTATAGGTCAGGTGGCACGCCCTTGCATCAGCATCGGACGTGCGTGCGAAGGCTTTGCGGGCCGTCGCTCGGAGGGACCAGGGCCAGCCGCAGTCCTGGGAGATTCCCGGCTCTACGGTGTTGCCCGTCGCTGCCCGCCGGTGGGTTTCTGACCGCAACAGAACCATTGATGTGTACAAATATGTTGTGCATGAGCTTTGGTTCGCTAACCCCTTCTCTGTAGATATATAATCGTGTCCACTCTAACTGAGGCTGTCTTTGTTTTTCCTAACTTTGTTATCATGCTCGTTAGTCATCGTTGCAACTCATTCACTCATAGTTTCCATTTGATATGGATCAGTTGTCTGGCAGCGACGTCGGCAGCGACGATGAGCACCATGACACCAAGACTGGGCAGGTGCTGCGGAGGCTGCAGGTTGGCCAGTACATCTCCTACTTCGCCAAGGGTGTCTACAGGTGCCCCTTCTGCACTAGGAGAATCGGTGGCACCGACTTCAACTGCCTCCTCACGCATGCCGAGAACATCGGCCACACCTTCCCCAAGGTCGGCACGACGGTGAACCCCTACTCCTTCCGCGCCAAGCACAAGGCGCTCGGCATGCACCTCCGCAGCTTCCAGCGGGTGGAGATCGCCGCCGGGCGCATGCCTCCGCTCAAGCCCAAGGTGCCCAAGCGGAGCAACAAGTGGAGGCAGAGCCAGATGGGGTAGGCGGAGTCCTGGACGTGTGCTACTGCTGCCTCCTCCATTTTGTTGTTAGCTAGGGATCCCTTGTTGTTATGTTGTTAGTATGATGGTGCTGTGAAGAACCTCGAACCTGTTACTATGTTGGCTGTTGTATGCAGCTTATTATCTAGGGAGGGATCCCTATTATCTATCCCTATTCTACTATATGACTGTGTGAATTTATCGTACATTACCCTGGAGATTTTCTTCTAGATTTAACTACATATATATGTACCAGAGAGAGTGCTAGATTTTCTGCCATATTGGGCAAACAACGAGGGCCAAAAGGCACAAATAATTGAAGAAAGACAGAAATGCATGCTTCTCTAGATTTGATACTAATTAGGTGAAAAAAGACAGAGAGAAAGAGGGGGAAAAAGTACTCTTAAAAATGCCAATTTGGGCCGAGAGAGACAGAACCCAACTCATGCTCACGTGCAACCAAACACTGTCTCGTCCTGTCCCACGCGGTCCCTTTCTACCAGCCCCACGCGACGCGGCCCCACATGACGCGGCCCCACACGTCAGCACGGAACGGTCAACTAAACGGGAATCCTGCCGTCTGAGCTCCTTCTGCACGTTTCAAACAAGGGCATGGGGAATACAGAGAAAAAACTAAGGAGCTGGGGAAAAATGAGTACAACTAAGGACCTGAGGGCACGAGACTAGAAAATAACTTCTTTCTATAGTGCCTATAGATTTTTGGCATTTGTTTCAGAATATAAGGTTGTAGCTTGACTTTTTTCAATTACCCCCTCCACCGGTCAACTCCCACACGACATGCATGAAAAAATCCATACAAAATAGGAAACAATTAATTGAGATTCCTAATGCATGGCCCCAATGATTGCTTAGATTTAGGAAGCAATGTTTTTCTTTCCTTAATTAAACCAGGCTGCAGATATATGGAGAGTCAACCAGACAAATTTGTGGGATTTGTTATGGTAAGTTAGGAAGTTATTGATTTCCCTAATTTTAGTCTGATCTCAAATCGTTCATCCAGGGGGTCTTGTTTAAAAAATACTCTTGCGCTAATTTCCGTGCCAAAAAATTATAAGCACAATAGAATGGAACAGAGGGAGTATTAGTTTGTGTAAACCATGTTCCAAACTATGTATTATCTTGTGTAAAATCATGTTCCAATATATAATATTTGGAACTATGTTTAAATGGCGAAGAGAAAAAAATAAGAAAAAAATGTGTCGCCCCGCTGGAGCCACCCCCAGACGCAAACGAACGCGCGGACAAAAACGGACATTTTAGCGTCCGCGGCGTGACGCAAACGGACGCTCGCGGACAATAAAATGTGTCGCGCCACTGGAGATGCCCTAACAAGGGAAGCGCCCACAAAGGATCTAAAAGCTACATTAAATTTGAAGTCTTCAAATTGACGAACATGAAGAGGCTTTGTGGACTCATTAGCAACTTGATCCTTGAAAAGAACAAATCGAATCTCCAGCTGCTTGTTGGGAACTCTCTCTCTCTAAAAAAAATAGTGGAGAGCCGGAGGCTCATTCTCCCTCCCCCCGCACCGCTCTCAAGAGTGAACAGTAGCCTACCTTGAGAGTCGCCGAGCGGGGCACGACTCCTCTCCCTCCCCTCTTTGGCGACCTCACTGGCCGGAGTTGGAGAGGGAGAAGAGGTCGGTATGTATATTAATTAGGTGTAGTAGTAGTTGTTGGCCTAGGTGCTAGTATGGCGTTATGCCAGTGGGGTGGATTCGACGGGAGCTCGCGAGCTGCTCCGCCTGGAAGAGGGTGCTGCTCTCGTTCGTTGCCGAGCTCCGGTGACGGATGAAGTTCCCTCTTCATCCCTGTCAGTAAAGCTCGAGCGCTAGCCTCCAAATCGCAAAGATGTGAGGAAGCTTCTGATCCCCCTTTGTGGTCGTGGTGATAGACAGGGGGAGAGGAGGTGCCAAAAGCTCTTCAATTTCGAGTTCGGTAGGGAGACGATGAGCGTGCGTGCCACGCGCTGGAAGTTGTAGCTGCTGGAGTTCATCAGCGTTGCCAGGTTTCGCCGGCTGGCGTTTGGAGGCACTCCAAGCTGACATGGGTATGCTATATTGGGTCCTAAGCATTGATATCCCTGGTACAAAGCCCGGGAAGGAATAGAGGAAACCCACGAAGAAGTATGGAGGAATCCGAAGATATATCATTAGGAAAGGTAAAGCCCATATCGGGTGAACCGACATGAACTGTAACTCGACCTCGAAGTGGATTCTGTGACCCAGCCCTCTATATAAGAGCTGGCAGGAGCCACCGAGAGGGGACGTATCGAACTAGAGAAAACACCCCCGTAACCCTAGTTCCACATATTGTAATCTCGGAGATTCGCCCTTAATAGTAATATTCGTCGGTTGCCTAAGTTTGGCCGATCGCTCTGTTGATTCGCCGGTGTCCTCCTTCCCGAAACCCAAGTCTATCATAATAGGCACTGACAAAGTTAACCATTTTTCATTGGCGCTGTCTGTGGGAAACTTGGACGCTGGAAACACGAACTCGACGACCTCTTCTTCAAGGAAAAACTCAACTAGATCGGGAGATCAGGTGCGCTTCTGATCGACAATTTTTTGTCCGCACCCACCCACCCTTCTCCCGACTTCTAGCGACTTTAGCCGAGGGAAGGATCCGATGATCATGAGCTACATTGGAACGCAAGAAAGTATTTGCCGGTCAGAACCGTTTCGTTCGAAGTCGACATCCGGAGCATCGACTTCAAGATCTTCATCATCATCATCCATCGGATCCACAGACGAGATGGCGCGAAGCAACATCGGATCAGCGACAAGCTTGGGAGATCTCGTCGAGTTACTCAACGGGGTATCCTTCAGATAGGGCATCGACAAACAGCAGCAATGCGTCGGCTCATCTATCTCAGCACCCGACGACAGAGAGCATCGACAACATGGGCAACGATACCAGAGATAGTGCAGACTCTGGAATCAGGAAAGCTTCTTCATATACGAGTTTTTGTGCTAACAAAGACTACTTAGCACGTTGTGCATGGTGGACTTAAGGCGAGTAGGTAGAGAGTTGGAGGACGTATCCGATGAAGAACGAGATGAGCATGGAAACCCGAAGTTTGATCCTACTCGCCTCAACCAGGAAAGTCATCGTCGCACGCCAAGAGAGTAACGGACACCACCTGAGCAGGCCACCGGAACCAACACTGATGGCGGATCCAACGTCGGCAACAGAGCCAATGGAGTTGCAGCCGCAACTCCAGATGCTGATGCGGCAAACAGGTGTGTGAGGCCTCAAGTAGAACTCTCGTGTGAAGCATGGGACAAGGCAAAATCTGCTATCGCACGGGGAGGTTTTATGGATGAAGCTGCAACCCGAGAAGAATTTCTGGCGTACATATACTTGCTTTACCAGGAGAAAAGGGAGCTAAGGAGTTTGAGATTAGAACTTGATGCAAGGAAGGAAAGAGCCGACGCGTCCAGCCGTCGGCGTGGATAGTGGAGCTTCACAAGAAATGAAAGTGTAGGAGCCTCAAGGGCCGCAGAAGCCACAGGAGCCGCAACGGGAAATAACAACCGACGAACCTCATCCCGGTTAAACATGATAACAGAAGACGAACGATGTCGATTGACCAGAGAACTTGATGCATCGTTCATAACCCACGACTCACTAGGAAATCTACACCCGACAACGCCTGAAAGTGATCCACAAGCACAGGTGCATCGAACCTTGATTACAGGATTAAACATTGTCGGCCAACACTTAGAAAGTATTCCTCGTTGTCACGAAAGTCCTCGGCGGGAAGGACCGTCAAGTCGAAGTAATGCTGGAAAACATGAAGTAGCAACACCAAATAGCTTCACCCGACAGGAAATAGTCACGCTAAGCGCTCCCGCACATCAGGTGACAATATATCGTCAGAACAGTTCTCGTCAAGACATAGAACCTCGGCGATCGAGATCTCGCGACAGCCTCGAGTAACCACCAGAAATCATGGTGACGCCAGGAACGATAGCCAAGTCGACAGGACTCACACCGAAAGGAGAAATCGACGAAGATATGAGGAAGATGAGTATGATAATGATTCGGAACATGAAGACGATGATGAGCTTAGCAGAGCCATATGCTTTTCTCGTCATATTCGTAAGAGCAACACTCCAAAGGGAAGGGGTCCACGAACCCGAAGCATGGCTAGATGATTACTTACAAACCATCAAAGTGCTTGGAGGCACTAAGGCAACTGCAATGCAAAGTTTGCAGCTTTTTCTGAGCGGACCCGCGAGATCTTAGCTTCGGAAGTTACCGGGAGGATCCATAGAGAGTTGGGATGACTTGCGTGATTAGTTCATCCAAAATTTTAGGTCCACTTTCAAACGTCCAGCTTCAATCGAAGAGTTGAGGAAGTGTGTGCAGAAAATAGGAGAATCAATGCGCTCTTATCTTCAAAGATGGATCACGATAAAAAAACTCAGCCGAAAACATCTCCGATGAGCGGGCAATCGACGCGTTTAACAACAGATTGCGCCGCATGGACTTTGTTAAAGAGCTAGGAAGAGTGCGACCAAAGTCAGAAGGAGAACTGATGGATTTGACAAATAAGTGGGAAAATGGAGATGACATAGCAAGTAATAAGCAAGCAAGGTCACCCGAAGAAGATCGAGCAAGACGCAAAAACGATTGCAGGAGACGAACACGAAACTACGATGACTATGATCAATCTGCGCAAATAGCGGCCGGCTTCGCAAGCAAAGATGACAGAAGTACCGATTACCGCAACAACGGATATCGAGGAAACAATCGGGATGAGCCAAGTTCTAGCAGGTAGGCATATAAGTCAAGGTCTAGGTTCGAGCCGGAGCTCGAGATGACAGAAGAGTGGATGCTCAACGCACCGTGCACCATGCATTACTACATCGACGATGAAGGACGAAGGTAGTCGAACCATCTATTTGAAGGACTGCCGAACTTCTCAGCGGATGCTCCCATTCTTCGGAAGAACAAATAAGAATGCTCCAAGGCAAGGTCTTGATGGGCCGCCTGGGTCGGTGGCTTTCAACGCACCTACTGCGCAACTGCTACCTCCACAGAATATGCTGCTAGCGATACAAGCCGCATCAACAAATAATAACAACCCACCCAATGGGCACACCGGCTCCAGAGGAGCAGTCAACATGATCTAGAAAAGTAGGCCAAATAATAGATAACAGAAGCTCATTACTCGACAAGTAAACTTGGTGATCCAAGCACCACCATCCTGTTGCGGTCAGAAACCCACCGGCGAGCAACGACGGGCAACACAGTAGAGCCGGGAGGCTCCCAGGATTGCGGCTGACCCTGGTCCCTCGGGCGACGGCCCGCAATGCCTTCTGGCACACGCGTCCTGGTGCTTACGAGGGCGTGCCACCTGACCTATACCTGGTCAGGAAGGTGATGTATTGCTTCGACTAGTTTCCTGCATGGCAAACACGTAAACATTAAATACGAGCCCCGATCGGCTCTTAAATTGTTCTGTGGATCGGCTCAAAGAGCCGATTGCCCCATGGTTCATGTTAGATTTATAAGGACATGGGGATCATGCTTTATCAATATCAAGCTAAACTAATCTACGATAATCTAGGGTTTTCACCATATAATCGGAACATCCTATGCGTAATTGAGCCTAGCAGATACGTAAGATGATGGAAAACCAACCCTAAAGAGGCCTAAAAACCAACATGAAGTTGATCCCCGGAACAATCCCTCTAGAGCTTAGCAAACCACACCTTACGCGCTACCGGATCCTTCAACTCGTTTATAAGGCCTAACCATACGGATATCAAACCAATCCTTGAAGAACAAGGAGCAACTATAACGGATTAGATCTACTCAATAATGAACAAGCAAGATGCTACCCTTACACCTAAAATAGGTGTAAGGGCAGCTAGATATCGAGGGGTAGCGTAGCTAAACAAGTGCATCGTGAAAGCATTGTGATCAACCCCAAAACACCTAAGATAAGGGTGTTGCTCGCCATCAAAAGGCTTCGGCACGAGCAACACCAATAACGAATAAACCGATACGCCTAGATCGCAAGATGCGATCTAGGCGTATGTTGCTTACCCCGGAGAAACCCTCGAAACAAGGGGTGGCGATGCGCCTAGATTGATTTGTTGTGAACGTGATCGTCCTCCTTCTCAATAATCCTAGATACATATTTATAGTCCGTAGACTTTCTAACTTGGGAATAAACCCAACCATGTACGATCTAAACTCTATCTCTTAATTCTAACCGACACGTATCCTACTATATTTACAGATACACGGGCAATCTTGCCCAAACTTCTTGTACAAGGCCGGTTCGGGAATATCTTCCATGTATATCTTCTAAGCCCATTTAATCACGGCCCATCTCCAGACTTGGTTAAATTCTGGTGATAACACATGCCCCCCTGGTTTTGGAAATGATAATTTCAAAACCACTGCTATTTTCTTCGTAGGGTCACGTCGTGGCGGAGCGAGAACCGTCGCAGTATCCTTCATCATGATGCCTTGCCTTCTCAACTTCTCTGCACGATTTGACAGTTCTTTGGCACCACTTCCTCGGAAACTGCTGCAACATTAACTCTCCTCATATCCCTTTATTTAACCGCGCCGGGCAGTTCGCCTCTTCATCCTCTTGCTCCGTACTAGCCATCGGCAAAAAACCCCCCTTCCTCTGTAGCCATGTCTTCTTCCTCCTCCTCCTCCCCTGCCTCCTCAGGCCTCTCCTACGTATCTTCTCCCCTCCGTGAGCCCACGCCGGAGTGGGACCCGGTGGCGGCGTACAACCGCCGCGCCCCGGAGGAGTGGGACATCGAGTCCCATGATTCCTCCGTCCGAGTCCGAGGGACGACAAGTCCTTGACCGACGGAGAGGACGACTTCCAGTTCCTCGTCGACGAGGAGCTGGAGGCGGGGAGCGAAGACGATCGCTTCTCGTGGGACGGCTACACCTCCTCCGACGAGGAGGACGAAGAGGAGGACGACGAGTCCTCCGACGAATATCCCCCGGCGAAGCGCTTCCGCGCCGGGTCGGACGACGACAGCGACGACGACGACGAGGAGGACGAGGCTCCCGTAGAGGGCTACGGGAGCAGCGACGAGGAGCCCACCAGCAGCTGCTCCGGCGGCAGCGATGACGACAACGAGGGCAGCAACGGCCCTTAGATTAGGGAATACTATTATAGTACTAGTAGTAGTAGTAATCGGCTTTTGCTCTTTCTTCCTTGAGCAATCGGATCTTCTCTGTAAAAGCCCTTTTATTAATGAAGAAAATATTTCTAAGCCGATTTTGCCTTTTTACTAGTTTTGCCGATTGTCAAAGCAAGTCAACACACCAAGAGCCGATGGCAGCGCATCGGCCCTTGTCATAAAACGCGAGCAAGGCCAGCTCTGTTGCCTATTCAAACGTTAACCTGCAACTTATCCGAAAGAGCAACACTCAGATCCCCAAATCGCCACTCGAACAGATCCAACTCACGGCCACACGAACCTCAGATCTCAATCGCGCAAGCTCGAACCCGCAGCGGATCCAATGGCGAAATCATCCAACGACAACGCTATGGTCTCCGGCTTGAAGGTAATCCTCAACCGCTCCTCGCTGTCCGAACATAGTGCTAGAATTAACAACAAACATCTGAATTAATGCTTCGTTCCGTCATTAATTTCTAGGTATCAGACATTCTACTGCCACATCCTTCTCTTCCAAATTCTCTCTGTCTCGGCCCTCGTTCTACCGAGAGTCCTGCCCATCTGATTTCATGCGAGGCAAATAGAATTCCCTTCGTGAACCAAAACCTAGATCTGACTTCTTGGGCCGACTGCTTACGAGCCTGGCCTAATCCTCCTGAAGATTGGGTTTCATGGTACAATAGAATCTCCAAAACTCACCACGCCACCTGGGAAACCGCAGGAATAGCCGATGCTTTAGCTTTATCACTGTCTCCCCTTGAGAAACATGAAAACCTTCTGAAAACCATCGGCTATTTTTGGTCTGATGCTTTGAATTGCTTCATGTTCGGTCATGGCCCCATGACACCAACCTTACTAGATGTGGCCATGATCACGGGTCTAGACATTGCATCCCCAAGCCCATCTGCCTTCAGGCTGCCGAAGGTCCCCTACACGCTTTCTTCCAAAACAGATTGCACAAGCTGGGGTGCTTACTTTCGGCGCCACATGAAAAACAAAGGCCCCGTAACAAAGAAAGAACACACGGCCTTCCTGAATTTCTGGTTGGAACACTTCATATTTTGTGGTCCTTCCCTTGCTCCAACCAAGAATTATCTCTCCCTGGCCTATGAACTTGCCAGAGGCACTCAACTTGGCATTGGTAAACTGTTTCTTGGAGAGGTCTATAGGTATCTCCAGCTAATGT
>NC_061513.1:19091492-19148339 GCF_022539505.1 Lolium rigidum
AAACTAAAATTGGCTTTATGCAAATAACCTTAGAGCTTAGAACACTCTCAATAGCAATGTTAGTACTTACTTTAGTATTAGTTTGCGAGTACTTGAAGTACTCATGGCTTTATCCCCGGCTATTCAAATGGCCGGACTATGAAGCGGAACAACGGTATGAGGAGGACGCCACCAGCGGGACGTCTACAACAACTAGGAGCTTCTAACGTCAAGCGTTGCTGTGGAATAGATAGTTCACTACTACTTCGCTTCCGCTACGTATTTGTGTAATGATCAATAGATCAAGTGTTGTAATGAGACTCGGATCATGTGATCCTATTTGTGTAATGACTATGTTGGTATTATAATGAATGATGACTCTTTGATATTCAGCCGCCCATGTCTCACAAAAACAATCTTCCTGGTTACGATGTGCAGCAGAGGATCCCTCCTCCGGGGTACCGTCGATTAGGCAACGACAATGGGTGAACAAGGGTAGGAGGAATTCACTGGTTTCCATCAGTGGTATTCCAGGTTCATTGATTTCTATCAAAGGAACCGCCTAATTAGAAGGGAAGAAAATGATTTGACAATTGATAGGAGAAAACTGGCTTTATGCAAATCATACCTGAGCTCTACCAGCCAAATGTACACTTAAGTGTTAGGGTGCCATTTGAGTCCACTATAGTGTCATCTTGCCAATACATTCAAAGTATTGACCATTCGTGGCTGTAACTTTTCATGTTGCAGATGTTTTAAAAGACGAGTGAGTTACGATGATTAGGGTTACGAGTCTATCCTCAACATGCTCGCATGTGGCACATGAAGACGAAGGACTCCATGCTGTCTATGTTTGTTCGTTGTAAAACTGTGATGATACGCTAGCCTTGAGCTATGCTATTTGTAATCATTTATGTAATATCTGGATCATACGATGTAATAAAGACCCTTGTTTCTTGGTATTTACATCTTGTACTGTGTGTGCTAGCGATTGATCCAGGGACTAGCACAGATACGCACAGAGATCGGCACCTTAAAAGGTGAGGTCGCTACATCCTATTTTGAGGATGCTCGTGCTGAAACTTTCACAATGTAGGCATGGCTTCTAGTTTTTTTTCGAAATGGGGTTATACCCCGGCTTCTGCATCATGATGATGCACATGGCCTTTTATTAATAATAAGGTTCAAGAAAAGTATTGTTTACATCACAAGCATCACCAAGGATTGATACAAAAATTAACCATTGCTAAGAAACATGACATAAAAACGAAGTACTCCTCAGCAAAGCCTCCTAGATTTCCGCCAACCAGCCTGGCACAAGATATCCTGAGCGACCATCAGGAGCCGTGTGCACCTAGTAGCCTTAGCATCCCGCTGTCCCTCCGACGAGAGGAGGGACCAAAGCTGAACCCAATGTGCCACCATATGAATAACCTATAAAAAGTGGAAATAATTTTTTCTGTTGAAGATAATATCATTTATGACCCTCCATATAGACCAACATAAGGCGGAAACCCCAATTCGGATAAAAGCCTTAGATTGTCTATCTACCCCATTCAACCAATTACCAAACATATTAGTAATGTTTGACGGAGGTGGAAGATCATATGTGAAATTAACTGTACGCCAAAGAATTTTAGCTAAAGGACACTCCACAAAGAGATGTTGGATAGTCTCCTGATCCCCATAGAAAACACATTTCGTACACCCATTCCATTGTCGTTTGGCTAAATTATCTTTAGTTAATAAAACCTTGTTACTCAAGAATCACATGAAAATTTTTATCTTAAGAGGAACCTTAACCTTCCAGAGACACTTTCGCAAAAAAAGAGTATGGTCATTCATAAGATCTTCATGCATAGACTTAACCGTAAAGAGTCATGTGGATGTCAACCAAACAAAACGATCATTTTCTTAACTCAAGTTTACCCTCATCAATTTGCGACATAAGTTTACCCATGAGGACCACTTATTACCACTCAACACTCTACGAAAAAAATATTGAGTGGGATTTGAGTGAATACATGGGAAACTGTTACATTCTTGTGGTGCACAATATTATATAAGGATGGATACTGATGTGCTAAAGAAGTTTTTCCTAACCACGTATCTTCCCAGAAGCGAGTATACATTCCATTCCCCACTTTGAAAAAACCTCTAGCAAAGAACTCCACCTTAACCTCCATCAACCCCTTCGAAAAGGGAGAATCAGTAGGCTTAGCCTACACATCAGATAAAGTCTTATGTCTTAGGTATTTATTTTGTAGTAGTTCTTGCCACACCCCTTCTTCATTAAGAAGTTTAAAGAGCCATTTACTCAAAAGACATTTGTTTTTAATCTCAAGAACCTCAATACCGAGCCCCCCATGATCCTTAGGTCGACATACGATATTCCATTTTGTAAGTCTATATTTTCTTTTATTTTCATCAGGTTGCCAAAAGAACCTAGATCTATTGAAGTCCAGACGTTTCCTTACCCCAACGGGTATTTGTTGGAAGGACAACATAAACATAGGTAAACTTGATAACACTGAGTTTATAAGGACTAGCCTATCACCATAGGATAGTAATTTCCCTTTCCAGCATCCCAATTTGCTTTCAAATCGAGTCTCTACCGGATACCAATCAGAATTTCTTAGTTTTCTCTAATGAATTGGAATACCCAAGTATCTAAAGGGAAGTGAACCAACATCACATCCAAAGATCTGCTTGCTGATCCTCCTCCTCCTTGGCCTTTCCAAAACAAAAGATCTCACTTTTATGGAAATTATTCTTAAGTCTTGATAGTTCCTCAAACAGACATAGTATTAATTTCATATTCACCGCTTTCTGGAGATCATGCTCCAAAAAATGGATTGTATCATCGGCGTATTGTAGTATGGAGATACCACCCTCAACAAGATGAGGGACCAGCCCTCCTACTTGGCTATCCTCTTTTGCTCTCTCAATTAAGATAGCCATCATGTCAACTACAATATTAAAGAGCATTGGAGACAAAGGGTCCCCTTGCCGCAATCCTTTCTTTGTCTGGAAATAATGACCAATATCATCATTAACCTTAACACCTACACTTCCTCCTTGAACAAACTGTTGTACTAATTGGCCCCATTCAGGAGCAAAACCCTTCATTCTCAAGGTCTGTTGCAAAAAAGCCATTTCACTTTATCATAGGCGTTTTCAAAATCAATTTTAAACAGTACCCCATCCACCTTTTTGGTGTGTAGTTCGTGAATTGTTTCATGTAAGATGACCACTCCTTCCAATATATTCCTACCCGGCATAAAGACTGATTGGGTTGGTTTTATCACTCTTGGAGCAATCCTCGACATATACCAGCCTTCGTAAAAAATTTAAAACATACATTTAGGAGACAAATAGGTCTATATTGTTTTATCTGTACCGCATCCTATTTTTTGGGAAGTAATGTGATTACGCCAAAATTCAGTTTGTAAAGGGGCAATTCCCCCTTACTAAACTGAGAGAACAATGCTATCAAATCATCTTTTAGTACTTCCCGATTTTTTCGATAGAACTCTGCCGGGAAACCATCCGGACCAGGAGCTTTATTGAGTTCCATCTGTGAGATTGCCTCCAACACCTCCTCTTCAGTAAAAGGAGCTATCAGAATCTCATTTTCAGCTTTTGAAATTTGCGGTATATCATGTGTTGCATTCTCCACTAAGGAGATATTACTCGGTGCCGGTGCCCCAAATAATTTCTTATAAAATTCAGTAATATAGACTTTCAAATTGTGTTCCCCAACAATGGTTCCCTCTTCTTGTTGTAATTGGAAGATTTTCTTTTTGCGATGTTCGCCATTTTCTATTAGATGAAAGTATTTTTTATTATTACCCCTTCCTGAATATGTTTAATTTTCGCTCTTTGAGGCCATTTAGACTCCTCTTCCCTCCTTAACTTATCTAAGATTTCATTTGCTTTTTTAAGTTCCTCTCTCTCATTCAAACTCAAAGGATCTGATTCCGCTTTTAAATCCAATTGATCAATAATATTTAATAATCTTTCTTTCTCCTTTTTATACTTCCCACTTTGATTGTTTGCCCATCCCCTTAGAAATCCTCTTATGTGTCTTAGCTTATTTAACCAATTTTCCATGGGATCCGGCCCTGACAAAACCGAGTTCCACTCCTTTACTATCAAATCAAAAAAAAACCCCTCTTGTCGCAACCAATATAGCTCAAAGGAGAATTTTGACTTATTGCCTAGATGTGCTTTCACTCCTGAATCAATGAGTATCAGAGTATGATCGGAGTCGGATCTAGATAGAGCACATTGATGTCTACGCACGCTTCTATTCCTGTAGACAGTGTTGGGCCTCCAAGAGCAGAGGTTTGTAGAACAGTAACAAGTTTCCCTTAAGTGAATCACCCAAGGTTTATCGAACTCAGGGAGGTATAGGTCAAAGATATCCCTCTCAAGCAACCCTGCAATTAAGATACAAGAAGTCTCTTGTGTCCCCAACACACCTAATACACTTGTCAGATGTATAGGTGCACTAGTTCGGCGAAGAGATAGTGAAATACAAGTAATATGGATGATTATAAGTAGTAATTGCAATCTGAAATAAAGATGGCAGCAAGCGAACATGTAGCAGAACTTGTTGGAAACGGTGTTTCAATGCTTAGAAACAAGGCCTAGGGATCATACTTTCACTAGTGGACACTCTCAACAATGATCACATAATTGAATAAATAAATGCTACTCCTAAACACTCTCTTGTTGGATAAAAAACACCATTTATTGTGTAGGGCTGCAAAAGCACACCTCAAGCCGGAGTAAACAAGCTCCACAACGTCATAAAGGAATCACACACGATGCGCACCTTGTCACCATCACACCGTGGAGAGTGACTCCGGAGTTCATATTAAAGTAACCTCTAGAGTGCATAATAGACAAAAGTAACATCTACATATTCAACTAGATTACAAAGCTCATGATCACATAAAGATCACACCATGGGAGAGAGAGATGAACCACATAGCTACCGGTAGATCCCTCAGCCTCGGGGGAGAACTACTCCCTCCTTATCATGGGAGACAGCAACATCGATGAAGATGGTGATGGAGTCGATGGAGATGGATTCCGGGGGCACTTCCCCGTCCCGGTGGCGTGCCGGAAGAGAGACTTCTGTCCCCCGAACTTGGCTTCGCGATGGCGGCGGCTACGTAACTTTTCGTGGAATATGACTAATGGTGCTAGGGTTTTCGGAGACGAAGGAATATATAGGCGAAGGGGCAGCGTCGGGGGAGCCAGGGGGTGGGCTCCCCACACCTGGGCGCGCCAGATGGGTGGGCCGCGCCCCCTATGGTGTGGCCAGCTCGTGGCCCCCCTTCGTCTCTCCTTCGGACTCCGTGAAGCTTCTGGAAAAATAGGGACGTGGCGTTTTGTTTCGCGCAATTCCGAGAATATTTCCTGTGTAGAATTTCTGAAACCAAAAACAGCAGAAAACAGGAACTGGCACTTCGGCATCTTGTTAATAGGTTAGTCCCGTAAAATGCATAAAAATGATATATAGTGTATATAAAACATGTAGCAATTGGTATAATATAAGCATGGAACATCAGAAACTATAGATACGTTGGAGACGTATCAAGCATCCCCAAGCTTAGTTCCTACTCGCCCTCGAGTAGGTAAACGATAAAAAGAATAATTTACGAAGTGACATGCTACCAACATAATCTTGATCAATACCATTGTAAAGCATATGAAATGAATGAAGTGACTCAAAGCAATGGTCTATAGTTTGCTAACAAAAAGATAATGACTAAACAACTGAATCATATAGCAAAAACTTTTCGTGAATAGTACTTTCAAGACAAGCATCGAAAAGTCTTGCATAAGAGTTAACTCATAAAGCAATAGATTCTTAATAGAAGGTTTTGAAGCAACACAAAGGAAAATTTAAGTTTCAGCAATTGCTTTCAACTTTTAACATGTATATCTCATGGATAATTGTCAACACAAAGTATATGATGAGTGCAATAAGCAAGCATGTAAGAATCAATGCGCACAGTTGACACAAGTGTTTGCTTTTAAGATAGAAAGAAGTAGGTAAACTGACTCAACATAAAGTAAAAGAAAGGCCCTTCGCAGAGGGAAGCAGGGATTAAATCATGTGCTAGAGCTTTTCAAGTTTTGAAATCATATAGAGAGCATAAAAGTAAAGTTTTGAGAGGTGTTTGTTGTTGTCAACGAATGGTAGTGGGCACTCTAACCCCCTTGTCAAACAGACTTTCAAAGAGCGGCTCCCATGAAGGACGTTATCTCTACCAGCAAGGTAGATCATCCCTCTTCTCTTTTGTTTACACATGTATTTTAGTTTTATTTATGGATGACACTCCTCCCAACCTTTTGCTTTCACAAGCCATGGCTAACCGAATCCTCGGGTGCCTTCCAACATTTCACATACCATGGAGGAGTGTCTATTGCAAAATTAAGTTGCTTACTGATAAATCGGGGCAAAACATGTGAAGAGAATTATTAATGAAAGTTAATTAATTGGGGCTGGGCACCCCGTTGCCAGCTCTTTTTGCAAAATTATTGGATAAGCGGATGTGCCACTAGTCCATTGGTGAAAGTCTGCCCAACAAAATTGAAAGATAAAACACCACATACTTCCTCATGAGCTATAAAAATTGACACAAATAAGGAGTAATAAAGTTTTGAATTGTTTAAAGGTAGCACATGAAGTATTTACTTGGAATGGCAGAAAAAAATACCACATAGTAGGTAGTTATGGTGGACACAAATGGCATAGGTTTTGGCTCAAGGTTTTGGATGCATGAGAAGCATTCCCTCTCAGTACAAGGCTTTGGCTAGAAAGGTTGTTTGAAGCAAACACAAGTATAAACCGGTACACCAAACTTACATAAGAACATATTGCAAGCATTATAAGACTCTACATTGTCTTCCTTGTTGCTCAAACACTTTTACCAGAAAATATCTAGACCTTAGAGAGACCAATCATGCAAACCAAATTTCAACAAGCTCTACGGTAGTTCTCCACTAATAGGTTTAAACTACATGATGCAAGAGC
Source organism: Lolium rigidum (assembly GCF_022539505.1). Taxonomy (NCBI): domain Eukaryota; kingdom Viridiplantae; phylum Streptophyta; class Magnoliopsida; order Poales; family Poaceae; genus Lolium; species Lolium rigidum. The sequence continues at coordinate 19,098,526 of NC_061513.1, forward strand.
TTAAACATGATCTACTTGAGAGCTCAAAACAATTTCCAAGCATCAAATTATTCAAGACAATATACCAACTAACACATGAAGCATTTTCTGTTTCCAACCAAATAGCAATAAATGCAGCGGCTTTCAGCTTTTGCCATGAACATTAAAAGTAAAACGAAGAACACCAGTGTTCATATGAAAAAGCGGAGCGTATCTCTCTCCCATACAAGGATTGCTAGGATCCGAATTTATTCAGAGAATGAAAATAACAAAACGAAAATAAAAGCACACAGACGCTCCAAGTAAAGCACATAAGATGTGACGGAATTAAAATATAGTTTCACTAGAGGTGACCTGATAAGTTGTGATGAAGAAGGGGATGCCTTGGGCATCCCCAAGCTTAGACGCTTGAGTCTTCTCGAAATATGCAGGGATGAACCACGAGGGCATCCCCAAGCTTAGACTTTTCACTCTTCTTGATCATATTATATCATCCTCCTCTCTTGATCCTTGAAAACTTCCTTCACACCAAACTCAAAGCAATCTCATTAGAGGGTTAGTGCATAATCAAAAATTCACATGTTCAGCAAGGACACAATCATTCCCAATACTTCTGGACATTATCCAAGGTTACTGAAATTTAATGGAGCAAAGAAATCTACTCAAACACAGTAAAAGAGGCAATGCGAAATAAAAGGCAGAATCTGTCAAAACAGAACAGTCCGTAAAGACGAATTTTTTTCGAGACACATAACATGCTCAGATGGAAAAGCTCCAGTTGAATGAAAGTTGCGTACATATCTGAGGATTACTCATGAATTTCGTCAAGATTTTTAGATTTTTCTACAGAGAGAACAATTCAAATTCGTGACAGCTAAAAATTTGTTCCTGCGCAGAAATCCAAATTTAGTATCAACTTTCTATCAAAGACTTCACTTGGCACAAAAACGAAATAAACATGATAAGGAGAGGTTGCTACAGTAGTAGCAACTTCCAAGACACAACAAAACAGTAGCAAAATAAAACATAGGTTATCTCCCAAGAAGTGCTTTCTTTATAGCCATTAAGATGGGCTCAGCAATTTTAATGATGCTCTCGCAAGAAATAAGATTTGAAGCAAAAGAGAGCATCAAAAGAAAATAAGAAAACTTTTAAGTCTAACCCACTTCCAATGAAAAGGAATCTTGTAAATAAACAAGTCATGTAAGCATAGGAAAACAAGACAAACGCAAATTCAAGATTTTCAGCAAAAAGAGAGGTGTTTTAGTAACATGAAAATCCCTACAACCATATTGTCCTCTCCCATAAAGATTTTCAGTAGCATCATGAACAAACTCAATAATATAATTATCACATGAAACATTCTTATCATGAGCTACATGTATAAAATTATTACTGTCCACATAAGCATAGTCATTACTATTAATTGTAGTGGGAGAAAATTCAATAAAATAGCTATCATTATTATTCTCATCACCATAATCATCATATGTAGGAGGTAAAGTATCATCAAAGTAAATTTTCTCCTCCATGCTTGGGGGACTAAAAATAACATGCTCATCAAAACCAGCTTCTCCAAGCTTAGAATTTTCCATAGCATTAGCAACAATGGTGTTCAAAGCATTCATACTAATAGCTTTGCCATTAGCATGCATATAAAGTTCCATAGGTTTTTTAATTTTCTCTTCAAAAACCTCATGTCCTAACTCAAGATAAATACTATAAAGATCTCTAATATTTTTGTTGTTTTCCATTAAGACTAACTAGTGAAATAAAAACAAGAAACGAAAAGATATAATTGCAGAATCTAAAGAAAATAGCTTCGAGCACTCACACACCGGCAACAGTGCTAGGAAATAGCTTAGTAGTCGAAGGATGTGAATACCTTTTACCTTACCTAACCGGCAACGGCGCCAGAAAATAACTTGATGTCTACGCACGCTTCTATTCCTGTAGACATTGTTGGGCCTCCAAGAGCAGAGGTTTGTAGAACAGCGGCAAGTTTTCCTTAAGTGAATCACCCAAGGTTTATCGAACTCAGGGAGGTAGAGGTCAAAGATATACCTCTCAAGCAACCCTCCAATTAAGATACAAGAAGTCTCTTGTGTCCCCAACACACCTAATACACTTGTCAGATGTATAGGTGCACTAGTTCGGCGAAGAGATAGTGAAATACAAGTAATATGGATGATTATAAGTAGTACTTGCAATCTGAAATAAAGATGGCAGCAAGCGAACATGTAGCAGAACTTGTTGGAAACGGTGTTTCAATGCTTAGAAACAAGACCTAGGGATCATACTTTCACTAGTGGACACTCTCATCACATAATTGAATAAATAAATGCTACTCCTAAACACTCTCTTGTTGGATAACAAACACCATTCATTGTGTAGGGCTGCAAAAGCACACCTCAAATCGGAGTAAACAAGCTCCACAACATCATAAAGGAATCACACATGATGCGCACACTGTCACCATCACACCGTGGAGAGTGACTCCGGAGTTCATATTAAAGTAACCTCTAGAGTGCATAATAGACAAGAGTAACATCTACATATTCAACTAGATTACAAAGCTCATGATCACATAAAGATCACACCATGGGAGAGAGAGATGAACCACATAGCTACCGGTAGAGCCCTCAGCCTCGGGGGAGAACTACTCCCTCCTCATCATGGGAGACAACAACAGCGATGAAGATGGTGATGGAGTCGATGTAGATGGATTCCGGGGGCACTTCCCCGTCCCGGCGGCGTGCCGGAATAGAGACTTCTGTCCCCCGAACTTGGCTTCGCGATGGCGGCGGCTACGTAACTTTTTGTGGAATATGACTGATGGTGCTAGGGTTTTCGGAGAAGAAGGAATATATAGGCGAAGGGGCAGCGTCGGGGGAGCCAGGGGGTGGGCTCCCCACACCTGGGCGCGCCAAAAGGGTGGGCCGCACCCCCCTATGGTGTGGCCAGCTCGTGCCCCCCCTTCGTCTCTCCTTCGGACTCCGTGAAGCTTCTGGAAAAATAGGGACGTGGCCTTTTGTTTCGCGCAATTCCGAGAATATTTCCTGTGTAGAATTTCTGAAACCAAAAACAGCAGAAAACAAGAACTGGCACTTCAGCATCTTGTTAATAGGTTAGTCCCGGAAAATGCATAAAAATGATATAAAGTGTATATAAAACATGTAGCAATTGGTATAATATAAGCATGGAACATCAGAAATTATAGATACGTTGGAGACGTATCACACACACTGTAACTAATGGGAATTTTTGCTCCCAAGAAATAGATGCCAACACTCTATCTAACTTCTCATACGTAGGTACATCACGACGACTGGCCCACGTGAATTGTCTCCCAGTGAGTGCAATTTCATGTAGGTTCAAGTGTTCAATAATTGTATTAAAAACAAAAGGCCACCTTGCCTTAAAATTGTCATTATTCTTTTCTTCCCTTTTCCGTATGATATTGAAATCTCCACCTATCAACATAGGTAGTAATTCAGATTCACAAGTTCTAAGTAATTCCGCCAAAAAATCTGCTTTGTGTGCATCTTGGGTAGCCCCATAGACCGGCACCAGAACCCACTCGAAACCATCTCTCTTGCATTTGATATGAAGCTTGACACAAAATTCACCAGTGGTCACCTTCAACACCTAAAGTGTATCCGAATTAATTCCCACTAGAATACCCCTAGAACGACCATGTGGTGGTAGACAAAACCAAGAAAAATTATATCCCGCAGCAAGTTGATTCAAAAAGGGAACAATAAAGTTAGATCTCCCAGTCTCCAATAAGGCTATGAAGTCTAACTTATGTTCCCTAATTGCCTCTTTAACAAACAGGTGCTTAGCAGTATCACCAAAACCCCATGGATTCCAATTTATTCCTTTTATATTCTATATTAAGAGTATTGTTTCTTAATTCGTTTTCTAGAACTCCTTCGAATATTGTTAGTATCATATACTTTTTTCTGTCTAGTTTTTCTTCCCCTTACCATTGGCTTTAGAGGCTCAATATCATCATCATCCCCCAACGGGATATCATCTTCCTCCACTAAATACTCACATAAAGTTGAGACTTTTGACATCACAAGAGATGACAAGCCCTCCTCTTCACTTACTTTATCATGAGACTTATTATGCAACAAAGTTAATATCCGATTTTCCTCTAGCAATTTAATTCCTTTGATCGACTTTTCTACTTCCCTTTCCGAACAACCTAAAGATATTCCTAACCGTTCCGCTCTATGACCAATTTCATCATCTGTAATATTAACTATCGAAAATTTTGGAATAACCAATTTACCTGAACCAGCAGGAGTCTGACGCATCTGTGTAACCTTCTTAGCCTTCTCCATCTGATGCATGTCCCCATTTGGCATGCTCTCCAATCTAGAACTAGACCTCACTTGAACTGAAGATTTGGGTATCCCTTCAAAAGCACCAGTATCATCAAAAGTGGGTTGAACTGGTGAAATAGTCGAACTTTCTATTTGGGATAAAGATTGGGTACTATACTAGGTACGGAATCCAATAAAGAGACAGAGGAAGTACCATTAGCTTCGATCGGTGAGGCATTCCTCACTCTTGTATGAAAACCAATTGTATGCATCTCTTCTTTATTCGCCGCCGCCGCTCCGCAGGGTTCTTCTGATCTAAGAGACCGCAGATCTGCATGGTTTATGCTAGATTAAACGTTCTCTGAATTGATTCCATGCCTGGTCAATCGCCGTCTCTCCTGCGGCCTTCGTCGCCGTCGCTCGGCTCGGTTCCGCTGTATCTCACGTCGCCTCTCCGGGTACATATCAAGAACTTGCTTTACACATCACAATGCATGGTGTGGAAAGCAATAGAGTAAAATTCATATATGAAATTTCCTTAAAAAAAGTCAAATGAAAAATAGGCAAGCTATTCGAGTTAGGTGGACTTATTTTCCGTCTTTTGATAATTTGGCGTGTGCGAGCTTGCATACAAAGGCTCAGGTCAGGATCTTACAGTCGTTTTGTAGATGGTGTCGGTCAAGCACTCAAGCGAGGACTTGCATGCATCAAGCTATCGCATCATCAATCTGCATGTCGACTCCAGGCGGCTGGCAGACCACATCCTTCATGTTCTGGTCCGGGATGCAGCTAGGTTGGCGTATTCTTTGAGCCGCCTTATTTTCTGCATTATAACCTATATAAAGGTTAGCTGATTTAGAGCGCTCCTCTTGCCTTGGCTACTGTTCACGAGCTATTTATCTCCAATTGGCTAGAGACACGTACGCCCTCTTATTCTCTTTCTTATCTGGTCCAACGCAGATTTACTTTCTGTTTCCCTTTTTTTTGGCGTGGTAGACAACCGGTTACCGGTTTCTCTCCTTCTTTCCCGCATATACGATATGGTTGCTCCCGGTAATTAAGGTTCCCCAGTTTTCTTGGTCAAAGCGGTGATGTTGGCCCACCTTCACCGCTTGGTTTGACAGATAAAAAAGCGGTGCTATTGGCCCACCTTCACCGCTTGGTTTGACAGAGAAAAAGCACGAACCTTCACGATGGGCTGGAAACCAGAGACATCGGCAACCCAAACCAACCATGTCTCTTTTTCCTCTCTTCCTCCCCATCGCGTCGCCCGTTCCCATCTTCTCCCTCACAAAATATTGTTGCAGCACAGCGGAGGCGAGCAGATCCATGGCCCTGGCGAGCCACCATGGTTGCAGCGGCAGTAGTTGAAGGGCTCCTTCCTGCCGTCGAGGACGGCGGAGAAGGAAGAGGCTGTCGCCGGGAACTATGTGAGGATATGGGATCCTGCCCCATGACTCCGACGATGGCCGGCTCGGATTGCTGCAGCAGCCAGCCATGGGCTCGCCATCGGACTTGTGACCTAGCTGGGGTCACCCCTCCGTGAAGAAAAAATAGAGCCGGCGCCCGCTGAGCACTTTTTTTACTTATTGCAGAGCTAGGCTCTAATCAATTATGTACCAACTACAAGCTTCCTGATGTATCATGGTGTTGTATTTTCCATTTAATGGAACTCTGTTTTGTTTCTGTGAAACGTATTATAAATTGCTGAGTACATGTTCAATCCAAATGTGTTGTTTTTTTACTATTTCTGTAAAATAGTGGTCATTCTGATTTTAATCTTACTCCTGAAAAACAATCTGTGTGCTCTCTATGTTTTGTTTCTATGCACACCAATTTTCTATTTTTATTTATCTCAGTTTGTCCAGTTGAGCATCTACACAGATTGAAGGGCAGCCAGCGCTACACATCTCCAAAAATTACACTTCTCTAGCTCAGCTATTGGTATATCTAAACGCCAACAAATTATGATATCGTTATATCTGGTTGGAATTAAGACTTTGCTCTACTTACAAATTCCTCCATAAATCCATAATATATACTTATTTTAACAGCTATAAGTAAATAATATTGCAGAAAAATTACCACAACAAGGATCTGAATGTGTACTTGCAAGATAATTTCAGTTTGAAGACATGCTTACTGTAGCCAGCTGTTCTACATCTATGCTATGGCTATGGAAAGACAATATTAGAGCTGTCCTCACGCTATCTTATTGATAAATATAAGAAGCCTTCTGATTCATCCTCATCTAATTGCAAAGTATTCTTACCTTGCATATGCAGGAATGAGTAGCAGACGACCGTGTCTGCGCAATCGGTGGCAGCTTTCGTTTCACTTGCTGCTCCGGTCATAGATTTCTCCTCGCTGGATCCGTTCACCGGCACTCCATCTTCCCCCTCAGCGTCGCCGTTCCTGCAGCATTCGTGACCGCGCCATCCACGCCTATTCTCTCCACGCGCGTCGGAGCCCCTCCGACACGGTGACACCCACTGCTGTCCATATTTTGCTGCCTCGCTGCTCTCCTTCCTATGGCATTCAACAGAGATAGAGCACCAGTGCTCGATTGACAAGAAAGAGAAGGCAGCTAGAGAACCAGGACATATCACAGCGTTAGTAATAACGACAGAAAATAAAGCTCCGCGTGACCACGTGTAAACCACCGCCCGCACCAGTCTTCCACCTGGCAAAAGAACCGGACCCAGGATAAAAGAAAGTCTAGGTGTCCCATCTCCAGTAATTTATATTATTTCAGACAAGTAAATACTCTCTTTCTATTTTTTCCGAAAATTTCACCAATCTATAAATAATTATTAACGGCAGAAAAAAACTCAAAAGTAATAAAAATTATAAATAGATTATTGGACCACATACTGACGACTACATTCACTCCTCCATCAGCAGAGCAGGCAAAAGTTACCGTAGTAGAGCTTGTTATAGTAGATAAAACAATTGTTGTGCTGAGGCTCCATAGAAAATCCGTCGGACTCACGACTGCACACTCCCTCACCCAAACGTTAGAACCACATAAGTTCTATTAAACAATTATCTTTCTTATGAACACTCTAATGATACATACAACAACCCGCACAAGCGGAACGATTCCACTAAACGATTTGCCACAATGGATCTAATCTAGCATTAATTGTACGCTTACCAAATAATCATGTGAAACGCTCTCTAGGGGACGAAAAGTTCCACACATTTGCAGCTCATGATTATCCAATCGTCCCCAAGAAAAAGTAAAGAAAATCCCAAAAATCACATGGCCCCGCAAAGAAATCTTCGTGTTGTCCCAATTTATTCCCCGCACTAACATGATGCATCGCCACACATCCTTAACATGTCATCCTCGGACAATGTCGCTGCATTTCCCTGTTTCTGGCCAATGTCAGCACCCCATTGCCAAGCACCGAAATACGGCAACGATCTAATGACAGCTCGATCAAAACATGTGCTCCTACCACTAGAGCGATGACTGGATGGCGGCACAACCAAGCGCCAAGACGGACGAATTGAAGATCTCTCAACCATCTCAATTTGGGCCGTGGCTCTCTACTCTAATCGTCACGTGGACACCGAGCTTTTCCATCTGGAAATATCAGTATTATAAACTAATTATGTCTAAACTCTTTGTTTCAACTGTACAGGCGCGGCGTGCCCGTGGCCATTTGTGCGTGGAGAGTCTTATTCAGTGATAATCAGAGGTAATTTGTGAGGAGAAGGTTAATGTTGCATGCATTGTTACTGCTGATGTTTTTAGTAAATGCGAATGTGGGCACACAGTGCTGATGTTTTTAGTAAATGTGAATGTGGGCACACAATGCAAAAGGCTGTTGCTTTTGTTGGTGGGCGGTAATGAGTTTTACGGTATCATACATAGGTGGATTCTCCTTATAGTAGGTAATATTACAACATAGGTAAGGACATAATAAGGTCGTGGATAGATGGAATATAATATATAGTGGATGAGTTTCTGGTGCAGGTCTTCGTCTTGCTGCTAATTTCTACGGCGGTGTTTAATCCTTCAAACTTGGATGGTAGCTGCCATGGCAGAAAGGAAAAAAAGGACAGGCAGAATAATCAGCGTCATCTGAAATCCATAAGTAACCGGGCCATCTTATGTTTGTTTGCCTGGCGGGCTACGGACCTACGGTAAGGCCCTTTATGTGGCCGCAGCGACTGTTTCGGCCTTGGTGGAGCTAGTCCATTCAGCTGGCACCATGTATCGTCAGCTGGGGAAAAAGAACTCACGGATCAGATAACAGTGTGCAGAAGAGCGGCGCTACCTGTCAGTACGGTAGCTGAAGAAGAGGGCGGAGGTGATGGGGACGGGGGCCGAGAGACTGCTGCGGGCGCAGTCGGCACGAGCAGGGACGTCCTGCCTGGTCGGGGCGGAAGGTAGTGTGCTGAAGGTTCGTCCATTGGGGACAGGCGGTGTTTGTTCGCGCCGCACGCCGCACGGTGAATCGGAGAGCGCAGGGTGGAGAGAGGAGCGCGGCAGGCCAGGCTACGGAGGGTCAGCTGGAGAAACCATGGATTGAGAGAGCAACAGCTGAATAGACGGTATGTCATCTCTCTCTCTCTCTACTGTCTAAGTTGGAGAAATTTCATTTGGAGTAGCAGTAGCGTGCATGTGAGCAGGAATTTCAGCGTGCAAAAAGCCACATTGAAAAGAATAAGAGCTTGAGGTACATAACATGCATCGATTTAGAGTTGTTCCAGTCAATCAGATGCGACCATAACAAAAGCAAGCAAGTACTATAGGTTTTTACACATACAGTGACCATATAGCAGAGAATAGACAGTGGATGAAAACAACTGATTAACAAACTGAATTCTGTCTATATGCCTCTGTGATTCACCTTAAGGGCGCGTGACCATAAACCTGTAATTAGTACCATGTAGTGAGAACTGAAGCTATGGATTGTAAAAGAAATAAGCAAACATAGTACAAACTGACAATTCATCAAACAGGAAATATTAGAACGAAAGGGAGAGAGCAAGAGGAATGGCTATATGAGTGACAACACAGTGAGAAGAAACGCAACATCGCAGAAGAGAGCAGAGATAACCTGACACATAAGGTAACCCCGAAACCAAATCACTCAGCGGAGCGGAAAAAGGAAAAGGAAATACATTGATTCTGCGAACAAACGATAGATGAGAAAAAGAAGAAATAAGAAAGATTAGAAAGCATATAAGGCGGAGGGAAATAAAGCATGTATATGCAAACAAAATATACCAGATAAGAAGTGACCCTTATAGATGACCAAGGGCTTCCTTGTATACTATATTTCTAGTCTGGGTAGTCGGGTTGCCAGATTCATTGAGGGCCAGTACTTTCAGCCCTTCCCTTGATGTTACTCTTGAGATAGCGACATAGAATTGCCCATGGGAGAAAACCGGCTTCGGCAAGTATACCCCGACCTTCTTAAGAGTTTGACCCTGGCTCTTGTTGATAGTCATTGCATAGCATAGCCTAACTGGGTACTGTCGGCGTTGTAATGTGAAAGGCCATTTAGTGGCTGGCGCGTGCAAAACAATTCTTGGTATGCACACGCGTTCACCAATGTTGGTCCCAGTCATAATCTTGGCTTCGAGGACCCATTCACCAAGCCGTGTCACCAGTAAACGGGTACCATTACAGAGTCCGATAGCTTGGTTGATATTTCTTAGCAGCATTATTGGAACCCCTACCTTCAATGAAATCCTATGCTGCGGAAAGTTTGGAGGGTCGATCTTATGGAGAAATTCAGGAGGATACAACAGTTCTGCATTAGCTGCATGGTCCAGAGTTTTACAAATGGAATCAGAACTCTCGAACACCATCTCCTCTCCAGGCACCCTAGAGAAAACAGTCTCGTTGATAGAGTCAGCAACTTTATTAGTAGGACACACTATGGCGCGGTCTGCCAGATAAGATGCATCAGAATACATTCCAGCAAATGAGTCATAAACTGAATCAACAATAGCAGAAATGGGATCAGAATCTGGCAGCAATGCTGTATCTGGTGGCAAGGAGATCCAGGAAGGTGTAGCTTCTCCTCCTCGGGTGTCCATGTGCACGGTTCCATCACCGACATCGAGGACCCATTGTGCAAATTCTTCCAAATCAGCTCGTTGCTCATCGGACAGTGATGGATTAGACAATCTCATATTCCTCTGCAGCTTAAGAACGGTTACATGCTGCCAGAGGGGTGACTTCATAAGAGAAGAATTGACAACTTCCGCTCTGCTGGCCCCTTCGACAACAGGTAGCACCTGCCTGAAATCGCCTCCCAAAACTATAGTCTTTCCACCGAAAGGGAGCAATTTCCGGGAAGGATCATTCAGAGACAAAATATCTCTCATGGTCCTATCAACCGCTTCAAAACAACGCCTGTGTGTCATTGGTGCTTCATCCCAGAGTATGAGTGTTGCTTTCTCTATTAATTCGGCTAGATTACTGCCCCGAGAAATGGTGCACATGGTGCGCTCATTGATTTCAACAGGTATCCTAAAACGTGAATGAGCTGTCCTTCCACCTGGTAATAGAAGTGAAGCCACACCTGAGGAAGCTACAGCAAGAACAACATGATCGTCGGCCCGTAACCTTGCAATAATAGAAGTCCACAAAAATGTCTTGCCTGTACCACCATGACCAGAAACAAAGAAAACGCCACCAGCAGAATTGAGGGCTGCAAACATGATCTGGTTGTAGATACTGAGCTGATCTCCATTTAACCTTCCATGAAAAGAAGAAGCCATATTTCTAAGCTCATTTCTGTCATACTGTAGTTCTTCTAAAATCAACCTGTTACCAAGCGACCTCCCAGTGGTAATGGATTCAGTAGATATACCAAAGGATGATAAGGAATATCCATTTTTACCAAACATGACAGATAGCTCATGCAGCAGCTGGATATGCAAATATTCAGAAGGAATTGCTTGAACAGTGTCATTCAGGGAGCGTGCAATCTGAAAAGCTATATCATCTGCCATAAACCGCCAATATTTATCTAGTAGCCGTTGTCCATCAGTGACACCACAAAATAGCAAGACAGTCATGAACAGATGACGGAACTGGTAAGAGGAGGCCCATTGCACTGCTTCATCAAATAAGAGGAACCACTCGTTGTCATCACCAACTAACCCACGCGCTTGGCAAGCTGCCTTAAAAGAGGTGTGCAATCTGCCATGGTAAAACTTTAAGTCACTGAAACTTGTAGCACCACTGACAACCGTTAGGAGCATCCGTAGGTAAAAAAGTTCTCCGCAGCTAGGATGCACATTGTAGATACGGCCAATAGGGGGGCCGAATTTCAAGTGACGCCTCCTCCTTCGCCATCTTTTACTTGATGCGTCCCACCTCCACTTTGATGGAAACTGCAGATACGTCAGCTCACGAGCATCTGTGTACCGTTGGTTAGCAACAAACCACTCCGTGAGCATAGTCTTGTACTTATTGGGATTACAAATAACATCAGCAAGGTTGTCATCTTGGCTATATATAACACGGTTCATATTTTCAAGATGGACCACCAATCTTTCAACAGAAGGTGCTCGAACATGAATGTCGAATGCAAACATACGCCAACACGCCTCACATGCAGACAAATACCTAGTCAACAATAATGAAGGCGACATAAACAAATAGGAAATTAGAGAGAAACCGGATTACCAAATAGCAAAAGAGCAAACATTGTGAATGTACCTGCATTTTACATACTCGTCTATCTCATTTCTTCCAGTAGACTCGGAGCCTGTAGACTGGTACATAGAATGAAACCGGGCCCTTGCCATATCATGGCCCTTAGCAAGGTATTTGAACAAATATTTAAGAAGGTTGGTTTTATTACACCACTCCACATTAATGTGAGCCTGGAACTTTTTTACCAAAGACATATTGTAAGGAACAATCCATCTATTGTCAAGACGAATGCCATTCTTTATAATATACCGATCGTTGTTGCTTCGACGGTAGACCGGGAAACCAAGACCGTCAATTGTAGTCTCTTCGTTAAATTCTTTGGGATATCGTTTAGAGCAAACACCGTCTTCCATGCATGGAGAATGAGGGTTGTGTTCACCACATGGGCCATGTACCATAAACTCCTCCACAAGCGCATATCCCAATGGATCTGTAGCATAATCTGGTATCTCTGCTGAAATAAAAGAATCGATAGTAGAAGGCGTCGGGTCTTCCGTGTCTGCATCCAGCCACACAAGGCTATGTATGTGGGGCAAGCCTCTTTTCTGGAACTCCACAACGTATAAATCTGTTTCATAAAATAAAAAAGACATATATAAGTAAGTGGAACACACATATAATCGAAAGAACTGTGAGGAGGCAGGGCAAAACACAGTAACCTGTATGGAAACAATAGAAAACAAAACAGAAGATAAACATACATGCATGGACCTCACCAAACGCCTCGCCCCGCCTGACATCTCCAGTGAATTCATTGATTTTCATCTTGAAAACACGCGTAACTATATCCGGTCTATCAACATGCCTTTGTCCAGCCTCTATAAGAAGCGCTTCAGTTATTTCATCCCACTTAGGGTTGCAAGTAAATGTAATGAAAAGATCGGGCGCTCCGAAGACCCGACAAATAGCCATCCCATCCTGGTAATTCTGAATCATGTATCGAGGTCCACCAGTAAAACTCGAGTGTAACAAATACTGCACCCCAACATTTTTACCACTGGAGTTTCCCTCACCAAGAGCATCAGAAATACCCTGATATGTCTCGGACCGAAGCGTGCTCTGATTCCAGAAGTGGTAACTTAATCTGCATGACTCAACACAGGAGTAACAATCCACAAGAAGTTGCTGTGACAATCGGCCACAGGAATTTGGGAGCAATTTGGGAGGAGCCGACGCCGGCTGTTGCTCTCTTCCGTATGCAACCCTGCTTGATGCATCGCCATTCTCATGGTGAGCCTTCCCTCTGTATCTCAATATGTTGGTGAGCCTTTTCTATGTGTATCTCAATCTCTCAATCAAACAACACAAGGGAGGGGCCATGGTTGCAGGAGAGTTCTCAATTGGAAATTTTCATTTTTTCTTTCATGTTGGCTGATCTAGCCACAGGAATTCAAGAAGAACCAGGAATTCAGGAAGAACAGAAGAGAAAAAATATAGAGGTGCACTTCTACTCTAACTCAGTTTCTTTTTCTAACTAGGTATCTTGCTGTAACCAATAGATTGTTATTGGTTCACTGAATTTTTCGTTGCATAACACCTCCTGTTTTGTACCAGTAAAACCAGTTTGTAGACAAAGGTATATGTAATCCCATCATTATCTTTGTTTGCTGCATGATCATCATAATTTGGTAGTATGGTGCTGTACTTCAGATTGTGTTTATTTTTCACAGTATGACGAAGAATATTTCTTTGGAGCCACCGTTTTTTGCTTGGACAATCATGAAAACAGGTTTGTCACATGGATCCCTACTTCAAGGTGCATGATTGAGAACATGGCCTGGGGCTCATGAATTCATATTTGTTCTACCATGAGCATGATGGCCTCCCAACATTTTTTGATCCTGACTCCCGAGTCCAGGCTCCCAAATTGTAGGCTAGCACGAACATGATGGCCTGGGACTCATGAATTCCTATGTTGTTCTAGCATATGGGGGTAATTTTCCATGTCATGTGCAGCAGCTGGGTGTTTTCCAAGCAAGAACATAATCATGATGTGCTAGGTTATATTTACGCTGTTTTCCAAGCAAGAAGAATATTCAATGCATTTTCTCTATTTTCATTGCAGCAATCGCAATAGCTTAATCTAGAGAGCCAGACGAGTCTCACCAACGCTTCAGACAAACAAACAAGCACCTGAACTTTGTGGCGCGGCCCAGGGAGCACTAGAGATTCAACAAGGCAACCTCTATCCTTGAACTACTGGAAGATTATCTTTACTATGAAGTTACCGATCATGGGTCTTTGTTCCTATTTTACAGCCCTAATGGATTGTTGATACTGTATTTTGCAATAGAAATTTCCTTCTCAAGCTTACAGTTTTACAACTCACTTTGTTACCAAGCTAAAATGTATGGTTATAGGTACTAAATGTTCATGCAACAGTGTGTATTTTCTCATATAATATTTTCCGTGAAATCTTCGTATGTACATTCAATGTACTTTATGGCCAACTTTTGTATAGCTATTTTAATGTGAGATTATTTTTATTTCTTTCTACAGTAGTTATATGGCACTCCTGACTGGATTGGTATTTCGGTATAAGCATTTAATTTTCAGGTCTAGGTTTCTCTTTTTTATGCATATACATTTCCATTTTTATGCAACTCAAAGTGAGTGTACAAAGAAGTAATTATTACATGGTCATGTGACAGCTAATTAAGTCTATGAATCATCATTTTTATGTAACATCATTCATCTAATTCAGTAGCAGCACCCTTTAAGTGATCATAGGACATGACCATGTGTATATTCAGTTATTCACCAAGGGAATCCATCAACTCCCCAGCTCGGAAGTCACTATAATAAGCCATTGGAATGACACAAAGGAGCATGTAAGGGATGACTTCAGTAAATAACACAACAAATACACGGCATGTTCATTTTCTTTGCCATGTTAATACAACAGTTCTAATGGGCGGCGCTTCAGAAAGCATGAATTGCCTAAGGATAACTGATTTAGTAATAAGCACACACATTCAAGCACACGAACATCAATTTAATCATGTCCAATTGACTGAATCGTCACTCCCAATATTCAGTACAATCTAAATTAACCTTTGAAACCACAAATCAGATGCTGAAAGAAATATCTGGCCTGCATGTTTACTAAAAAATTCCTATTGAAGATCTCACTAAAAGCATATTCCGAGCAACATGAAACTAAACACAATGTAAAATTGACACAGCAACAGGGCAAAACAGGCTGACCTGCCTGCTGCTGGGGTGCGAGAGCTGGCACCGGATACTCATCAACAGGTTGATCTGCTCCGTCGACTGCAGCTCGGCCAAGTTGGATGGGCAGCTCATGCTGGAAAGCGTTCAGCGCCTGCTGATAAGACACCAAGACCTGCTGATCTTGCATCTCCTGGATTGGCCCACCTATACCATACGAATTGGAAACGCTGTGAAATTACTAGCTTTTTCACGAATTGAAGTAGAACTTATCAAGCTATCATACAGAACACGAAATATTATTTCTTGAAACGATACGACGCGTGGAGCAGAGAGGCACGGCCGAAACAATGCGGGATGGGGAGCAAGACTAACCATGCCGCTGCTTTGGCGGGAGAACTGCCGCCGGATCCACATCAACTCCATCCAGAGGTGGATCTGCTCTGTGGACGGCCACTGGTCCAAGCGGGAGTCCACGTCGTCGTCCACCGGGAAGGCTCGGAGGCGCGACATCCCCATGGCTGCAGCGGTGGTGATTCGAGGACCCAAGGCAGGAAAGTGGGTCGCTCAGAGCATGAGAACGAGTGGGCAGGGGAGCGCCCCCATCCGAAGGTGGTGCCGGTAGCGGGCGGCAACCAGGGCTCGCCGGAATCGAGGTGGAAAGGATGGGCTGTGAGGGAGTGAGCTGAGACCTGAGAGAGAGGAGTGAGGACAGCGGTCGGTGGGTCCGTTGTTTCCTCTCCGTTGTTGCCAGCCGCTGACTAACTTCGTGACAGTATTACATTTTCCAGTGTTTAAATAATTAGCACTAATTCAAGCTTAAGAAGTCACGGGCGCGGCTATTTCGACAGAAATAATCTAAGGATAAAACAAATTTGGAAATTAAAACAATTTCACGAAACTAACCTGTTTTTGCCGCGCCTGTATCCAGGGCGCCACAGCCCACTGTGTCACGCCATAGATCGCGGCGCTGCACCTGCCGCCAGCGTGGACAAGCGGGTCCCATGTACGCTGGTGTCACGCCCTCGAGCTCGGCGCTGCACCGTGGTGTGCCACGCCGTGGACCGGGGCGCGGCAGCTCAGCTTCGGTTTCGCTGGGCGCTAATCTCCTTGCCTGCCAGTGCAGCGGCGTTTGATGGACATCAACGTAGGACTTATGATGATCTGAATCGGTGGCTCTGAGAGGCAATTTATGGTGGGTCAGGTGCTAACGCAGACAAAACCCGACGTACGGTCGGTGGCCGCGCGCATGCCCGCATGGGTAACAATCGTGTACAAGTATACAAACGTGCACCTGATCGATCCACTGCAAAAAATTGAGTAGCTAGGTTAGCTCATTTGCACGTACAGCTACGTTCCAACCCTTTGGAAAATCATAACTCTTGAACAGGTTGTCAAAACTGTAATCTGTTAATATCATTATAATGTATGATCGATTTCACACACTGTGACTTTTGACTAAATATAAACGACATGTTTAAGAAATGGAGTTAGGGCATCTCCAATGGGTCAACGCAAATCGAACGCCAAAATCGACCAGCTGCGTCCGTCAGTGTCGGCCCGTGGACACCGAAATAGTTTTTTTTTTTACCGCGCGTCCGTTTACGTCTAGGTGTACCTCTAGCGCTCGACGCATATTATATTTTCTAACATTTTTTCATTCAACTGAAAAAGCGTAATGTACACACGAAATAAAGGAAAAACAACAATGAACAAGGCCCTAGACTACTTGTTGCCCCTCGGGGCGGTTGACGGCCCGACCACGTCGTTGCCTCCCAACCTCCTCAGCTTCTCCGCTGCCCGTCACTCCATCCGACACACGGTCGCTAGAGCTCAGTGAGCCGTCGCGTCCTCCAGCAGCCGTTGCTGCATCGCCTCGTTGGCGTCATTCTCGTCCTTCTTCAGCGTTCCGAAGGACGCGACTAAGGTCCTCTGGTCCGTCGCCTTCTCCTCCGGGTCAGGCCGCTCCAGTCGAAGTCGAAGTCGTTGGACTCCTCCGCGGCCGCCGCCTCCCTACGGCTTGCTGCTCCACGTCGAATGCCGCGTGGGCCGCCCGTTCCTCCTCTGGATTCTGCTCCGCATCAGCCATGAACTTCGCGTCCATGGCCGCGTCGATGACGTTGTTTGAGCTATGTTCGTTCAATGGCACCTTGCACAGCTTCACCCACCCCTTCGTAGCCGGCGTCTTCTTCGGGGACATGTGGGAAACGGCGATTGTCGGGGGAGCATGCACTAGAGAGGAGGGCGGGAGCTGGAGTGGCGGGCGGGAGAAATGAAGCGGCGGGAAGGGAAGGAAATTGGGGAATAGAAGTAGGGATTTGGTGCTAGTGACCATCAGGCGGCCCACGGAAAAAATTCAACGTGCCGCGGCACGTCCAAAGGGGTCGGAGCGGGGTTGCCGGGTGACGAGGACGTTTGACCGTATGCACTGATTTAATTAATTCTGGAGTATAATATGACACCTATAATTAAATGATGGTATTGAAAATCAAAATAGCAGTAGCAGCACTGCAGCAGCTAGAGGAGAAGATTGTCTTCACGATGACTTGGATACCTAGCTAGCTTCTTTAAGCTTAGCTTCTTGGTGGATTGATGCATGTACACGTGCATGCATGCATACGTTGCTGGCCGGTCGGACAATGCGGACATACGCAAACGTGTACTAGTACTAGTATATTTGTGTATTGGTGGAGATGTACTCAGCTTTATACCTTAAGAAGGAACAGAAAATAAAGCGCACACGTATGTTGAGAGATCCCATCCATCCTACTTCACGTTGCAGCTTACAGTATTCATTAAGCGCTAGATGTGGTCTAACCAAACAGCAACATCCTGCTCAGTCCCAAATCGATCGGGTGTAGCGCCTCATCCCTCGGCGTGACACCAGTTTGTGCAACGCCCCACTTCAGGGCGCTACACACAACCAAGATGCGGGACCCACGTGTCCACGCTGGCAAGTGTGTCACGCCAAGCACCACGGCGCGACATAGATGTCTGCAACGCCCTAGACTCTGGCGCGGCACAAAAAGGTTATTTTGTAAAATTGTTTCGTCCGAAGTTTATTTCTTGAATTTGTTTCGCGTAAGGGTTAATTTTGTCGAAATTATCCACGGGCGCGGCGTGCGCCGCGCCACCGCCTGCTAGTACTCCTTAGTTTTATATCAAGGAAGGATGGAGCCTCTTAGTTTTATAGTAATACTAATAAAAAATCCTTCTCAGGTCTTTTTCTTGTTTTCACAATAAAAGATGAACCTATTGTAGCGACAGAGACACACATAAATATGTATCACGTACTCTTGCCTATCTCAAGTTCTCAACTCGATGCTCACATATTGTTACTTCTGATTGCGCAATCTTCTCCCCTCAAAAGAATTGTTTGATCCACTAAATTGATGCAACGTCTTGGATGCAAGGCAGGTACATCGTCGGTGCAGAACTTGAGAACAAAACAACATGTAATCAGGTCCTACATGGATCCAAGACTATGATTCACATATACATGAAGTACGTCGTGGATTAGGAGTCCTATTATTGTAAAAAAGGAAATGACTCTGACAAAAACGATTACCTGATGTAGAAGCCATGCCAATTGCATAATCAAAGAGCCGGATCCAAAAAAATGATTAGAAAATCACACAGAACAGCTAGGTTACTAATGATCCAACATTGCAAACTTCTCCAGATCAAGAGAGCTGGAGGATCTGATGGGAAATAGGTGCATAAACTGCTTGTCTATGTCACGAATCCCGGATATATTTTCTGGAGCGAGTAATGGGTGCTGGCCATCCCTAGCTCCGGTGGATGGATGCATCAAATTAGCGCGGACGATTATGCAAACTTCCTCCGAGACAACACGTCGAGAACTATTTGTAACGACTCATAGCTGCTTGCAACTTAGTCGATCTATTCCCTGGGATGTACCAAGTGTTGGATAGATAGCTAGTGGATTGATCGATTGTGCTCCTCGTAGGTGTGCACCCTTGTTTTACATCGCCGATGATTTTTTTTTTTTTGAAAAATTTAAATATATTAATAATCAACAGAGAGTTTGTTACAATCATGCAAAACAAAGTTTGACACGCAGGTCGGAACAGATTGAAGTAAAACACCACCACTCAACTCTCTACGACCTAATTGGCATAATTCATGAGCAACTGTGTTGCAACTTCTATTGATCTTGACAAAGACCACTTCTCTATCAGGGGGCTTTTTTAACTTGAATTCTGTTGCAATTTGTCCAATAATCGAACGATCTTCACTACCGTCTTCAAAAGCCTTCAGGATTGAAGAGCAGTCCGATTCGATGATCAAATCCGCACTAGGTTCAGATAAATAAAGCTTCAGACCTTCTAGACAAGCAAGTGCTTCCCCCATGGCAGCAGATTCACAAGCAGGAATTACATCGCCGATGATGGTAATGCTGAAAAAATATAGAGACCCAATGTTGTACTACAGAGAGATGTATGAAGCTAACAAAGAACATCGGACCTACCTCTGTGTGATCTTTGATCGTACCTAGCTCTTGGCTATCTCTATGGTGCAACTCTTTGATTGATCTTGCAGGAGTGCATGTGCACTGGTGGTCTCTTGCATCATGAGGTACACGCTGTTTGATTCAACAACTGACGTAATCAACTGATATTGGTTGAGCAGCTCACGATCTGATTAACCGGAAGTAGGGGATCCTATTACGTACCTGAGATTAGCGAGATTGCTTCCACGTGAGCTGAGTGGAGGGGCAATGCTGCGGCAAACATCGGAGACGGGCATGACGCACGACCGGCATGATGTGGATGACGCTGCAGGGCAGGGATGACGGCAGAGCGGCCTCCACGGCGGATGTTCTCCGGCCGGAGAAAATCTTCTAGTCCTACCGTCGACTCGGACTCCGCAAGTCACAGGAAACATCAGCTTGGCATAGAAAATTTCAAGATCACGATTGCAGCAGATGTAATCGGGCGAGAGATAATCGGGCAAGAGATAATCGTATACTCTCGTGCGAATCAGTTTTTGTTCCGCGTCTATATTCTAACCGACTTTATCCTAACAATTAAGTTTCAATCTGAACGGTTCGTTAGTTGGTGCTTAATCTAGACCATTGGTTATTTGTTGTTTTAATTATATAATGAACGGTTCGTTAGTTGGTGCTTAATCTAGACCATTGGTTGTTTGTTGTTTTAATTATATAATTGATTGATTGATTGATGATTGATTGATAGATAGATAGATATCAAGAGATATGTAGGTAGACTAGCACAGAACCCGTGCGTTGCTACGGTGCCGCCTAAATTATATAAAACCTTCAATATATCTAAACCTCTATGATCAATCGATCGGAAATAATATATGCAATCTTTAATTGAAGTGTTTTTTGTACCATTAGTTGCGAAATTAATAGAACATTAGTTATAGACGGGTAACGCTGGAAATGATATCATCGATTAATACTGAAAATCACACGACATCAAATTAATGATGTAATGTATTGATTGATTTTTTTAGTACTCCCTCCGTTTGAAAATACTTTTCGTCGATTTGCATGTATAGTTATAGTGGAAATCATATCATCGATTAATACTGAAAATGACACGACATCAACTTAATGATGTAAATGTATTGATTGATTTTTTCAGTACTCCCTCCGTTTGAAAATAGTTGTCGTTGATTTGCATGTATGTAGCGAATCTAGATAAATTTATTATTTGCATAATAGATTAGAATAATGTTAGAGCGTACTGACACGTCCGTCTTAGTTCAGTAGCTAGTATTCTTATAAATTTTCAGCACATCATTACCTTGCAGAATAGGATTTGTTCTGCTTCAGAAGTGCAGGGGAGAGGCACTTCAGAGTTCAGATTATCACCGCTCTTCCACGAAAAGGGCAAGGGTAGCAGAGTAATCTGATGATCCATCAACCAGTTCTCATTACGGGGAATCGGGGATACATGGCTGCTCTTGTGAAGGAAGGATTGCATCAAAGCTCATAGGAGATGAAGGCGTTGCCACTGCTACACCGAATGAATCATTGGAGAAAGAGGACTGAGATGCGCTTCTGAGTTCTGAGGCCGCTAGCTCCCGCGCACCTCGCCTGCCCCTGGAAGGAGCTCCCGCGCCGCCGTCGGTAGTAGCTCCCATGACACCACGGCCCCGCCGTCTGGACCTACACGAACGGACGAACAGTCCAGCGCCCATCAGCCGATCAGCCAATCGTAGTGCCAGACCAGATGCCGCTCGTCGCCCTCCACCGCCGAGCCACTGTCGTGTTGCCGGCGAGCATCCTTGGCATGGCTGCAGCTCCGTGGCCCCCGGAGTTTCCATCGCATGGGTGCAGCTCCATGGTGGCTAGTGGCTACCGAGCTCAGATAGAGCGAGCACGCGGCCTAGCCTCGCTCAGCTCGAGGTGGCGACAGCCCCGGCGGATGTGACGTGCGCGAGGTGGATTAAGGGGTCCCGCTCACGGTGGAGGAGGCCAGCGGCAGCTAATCTTCTCGGTAGAGGAGCCCGGGGCGGCGGCGTTCCGATGGTCTCGAGGAAAATTCGATAGGGAAGGGAAAAGTCTGCAGCGTTGGTTGATTTTTCAGTTACCGAGGGGCTAAAGTGCAAAACAGGCAGCGACGTACGACGTACGGTCCCATAGGAATTTAATAGTAAAGATATGATAGACATTTGGGTTTGAGTGGAATTCGAAACGAGTCTATGCTTGTGTGAGTATTCTTTTTTCCGGCTAGCAAGAGATCTAGAAGCATGCAATAGTATCCATAGTGCTATTCATTCATAATCAAACAATTTCAATTAAATTTAAGAATCTATGTATACTAGTAATAAGCATCACTAAATAAGGCACATAGAAAATTATCACTCAATAAAGCATTTGAAACTAATAGTAATATGCACAATATAAATTTCAGCTTTTTAATTTACATCCCTCTTCATCTTTTAATAATATGCAACTTGTTTTTATTCAAGAAATGATAATTTATTTTAGTAGCTCTTTTGTAAGAATGCAAGGCATTTTTCATGTTGGTCTTATTTATTTCAAAGCAAAACTAGAAACAAAACTAATAAAGGACCCTGCAAATCTTTGCGATCATTCTATGTTGCTAAAAAACAAGGTTTAGGGTTGTGCAAACGGACAATTTTAAGATGAGTTCAGTGGAGTGCCTTGGGCACCCCCAAGCTTATGGTTGATGCATGTAAAATGCATACATGAACTTTGTCCTTTATCATATTGAAGTCCCACATATTTGAAATATATAATGATAATACCATGTTTTACATTGATTTATGGGGATTTACCAATGATCCCCTTTATTTGGTTTATAACTTCGCAGAACAAGAAAACCCTGCTTTGTGTATTTTTCACTTTTAGAGACCTATACTGAGTCAAATTGACCTGAGATTTTTGGAGCATTATTTTTTCATCGGGAGAAGCACTCTGGGCACTGGAACCTCACCTTGAAGGACCTGAGGTCCAAAAGAGCCCAGGTGGCGCGCCCAAACATGTAGGGCGCGCCACCTGCCCTCTTTCGGCCGTCGATCGTCCAAATTGCGTGATCTTTTCATCCACCGACATATTCTGACCTAAAAATCACTATATATATATGGAGAAGAAGATGTCTCGCGAGGAAAGAGCTGCAGAAATACAAAAACACGAAAACGGAGGCTGCAGCAGAGAAGATTGGAGGGGAAACTACGCCGCGATCACCGCCAGAGGGATCTCCACCTTCTCCAATGTCTTCATCGTCATCACCATGATCAAGCTAGGGAGAGTAGTCCACCTCTAGGCTACTAGTTTGTGGCAGTTGCTTGATTTATTCCTCTAATGTTCTTCATAGTTCTTAGTGCCATATGAGCTGCCTCACATGATTATGGCCATATTTGTAATACTTATGCGATGGATCCTTATTCTATGATATTGTGCTATGAGATCTGATCGTATTATGTGTAAGATGTTTTGATATATGCATATTATGTACCCCGTTCTTAAGTATTTGTTCTGATCCAACATCTATGTAAGAGCGTGTATGTGGTGATGTGTGTATTAGATGGAGTAACATGGTTTTAGTGATTGAATAGTGACAACAAATTCGTGATCTATCATGGCTTTGCCTTTTCTTTTGCTACCTCACTAGGGATAAGGTGAATGCATCTGCTATGTTCGTCACGTGACAAAAGTGATGATCTTGTTTGGTCAAGGTAGCATATTTGATATTCAAACATCATGTCAAAGTACTTACGGCTATACTCTGTTAATTCTTACTTCAACATTTCATGGAGTTTTCCCTTTCTTCTCGAGTATAAAAGAGATATGTTGCATACTCTCTATGTTAGGACGTGATGCCCATATGAATGTGTATCTTACTCATGTTATTTTTCTGCATCCTCATATCTCATTGATCAACTAATATTTATCCACTACAACTTAAAAGAGAGAATAGTGAAGTGAACACAGGAACCCCGGTCCACTTTTTTATCATAAGAAACACATTTATATTGCTTTATCTTGTTTTTTTATTTTCTACACTATTTTAATATGAAAATATAAAAATATTTACTTTTCTTATTTGCATCCAAAACCTCAAAAACAATCAACCCCCACTACAAGAAAAGTTCAAATACACAACGTCCAAAAATCGTCCACTAAGGCCCATTTTTCGTCGCCTATGGGCCTAACCCGACGATATGGGTTCTGTGGTCGAAACTGCGTCAGGCAAAGTCCTACCACGTTTTTTTCGGTTCGTCGCGTTCGGGCGCCCTTCCGCCACGGAAAATCGGACCGTTACAGAAGTGTTTTCGGGAGCCCGTTGACTGCTGACGTCATGCAAACGACACGTGGCGTACGCCGTTAATCGCTGTGTAACGCCGTTAACCGGCTGAAACCCCGTGGTAGATGGTAGCCCCACACGAGGCCTGCCACGCCTTAAGCGGGCCGACCCATTTAGTTTGCGGGCCGGGCCAACTGACTTAGTTTGACCGGTCAACTATATAGTTGGGCTGGTCCATTAGGTACCTGGGCCTAACCTCTAAGGTTGACTGGTCAAAATTTAAATGGGCCGGCCCACTAAGCCCGTGGGCCGGGCCGAATGTCTTCGTTTGACCAGTCAACAGGCAAACGGGCCAGCCCACTAAGCATATGGGGCCCACTTTTCTATTATCGGGCCGGTTTAATAAGTGGGGTCTACCATAAAGCAAGTGGGCTGGCCCAAGAAGTTAGTGGGCCGGCCCAATTTTCGTGCGGGTCCCACTTTTCTGTTATCAGGCCGGCCCACTTAGAAAGTGGGGTCCACCATAGAGCAAGTGGGCTGACCCAAGAAGTTAGTGGGCCGGCCCAATAACGGTGTGGGTCCCACTTTCCTGTTATTGGGCTGGCCCATTAAGCAAGTGGGGTCCACCTTTTATCAAGTGGGCTGGCCTAACAAGTTAGTGGGCCGGCCCAATAAGCATGCGGGTCCCACTTTCCTGTTACCGGGCCGGCCCAGTTAGTAAGTGGGGTCCACCGTAAAGCAAGTGGGCTGGCCCAACAGGTTAGTGGGCCGGCCCAATAATAAAAGAGGGGCCCACTATCGTGTTAACGGGCCGGCCCCCAAGTAGCCTATGGGGCCCATCGGGTTGGCCCAATAAGTGTGTGGGTCCCACTTTCCTGTTACCGGGCCGGCCCAGTTAGTGAGTGGGGTCCACTTAAAGCAATTGGGCTGGCTCAATAAGTAAGTGGGTCGGCCCAAAATAAAAGTGGGTCCCACATTACTGTAAGTGGGCCGGCCCACTAAGTTGTAGGGCCCTGGTTGTTTGAATAGTCAACTTGCATTCTGGGCCAGCCAAGTTAGGCTTATGAGAAGGCCCATTAAATTTTATGAGCCTAAAATCTGATATCAATGATACACACAATTACATACACAAATAAAATAACTAGGAAAATTACAAGGCAATTAATGTGCCCAAATAAAAAAATTACATATAATCATGGAGGACTTCTATTAGCATCATCAATAACACGTTGATATTTGGCAATCGCCTTGATTGAATCTTGTATACTCTTTGTCAACATATCAGCTACAGATCTTAAAGAAGCAACACCATGTCTTTCATACAGTACAGCCTTGAGATATTTACTGCTTGATGAAAGGAATGGCCTAGGTTGACGGCTATGAGAGGATGCATCAGAAGAAAGATCAGAACTTTTTGTGGGCCTCTCTTGTGTTGAAGATTGCTTCATCACAACTGCATTCTGATAATAATGCAAAAAAAGAGTTAAACGATGAACTGTGCAGACATGTATTAACAATTGTTGATATGAGATAGTCACAAGTACTAAGCACAGACTTACATTATATCATTGCATAGGCTCACCCCGGAACCTTTTTTGCCCTCTATCTTCTACTAAAGACTTCTTCATTACAACTGCATTCTAGTAATATTGCAAACATAGTTACAAAAATGAACTATTCAAACATTTATTATGCAATGTAGATATAAGATAATAACAAGTTGCATAAATAAGACAATGTATGGAACTTGTACTAAGCACAGACTTACATCATAATGTTGCACAGGGTCGCTACAGATCCTTTTTTGGCGACTATCTTCTAATGATGACTGCTTCATTACAACTGCTTTCTGGTAATATTGCAAACATAGTTACAACAATTAACTATTCAAACATGTATTATGCAATGTAGAGATCAGATAACAACGTGCACCTTCCAAATGTTTGGACCCATCATAGTACGTACACCGTCCAAGAACTCGATAAATCTGGTGGTCCTGTGCTTTGGAGTTCCATCCATTCTGCCCTGAAATCTTGTAGCACTTGTGACTTGATGGCCTTGCGCTTCTCGTATGTGATGTTCCGAGGAGAGAGTTCGGTTTCTCAAAGGGAGAAACGTCCCATTGCCTCTAGATTATTTAGTATGTTTGACAAGGATGTCTTGTTTACCACGAGGATCGGGTGCTCCGAAAAATAGTGGCGCAACAATGAAGCAGAATACTCCGTATGCTATCTTGGTACTGTGGG
This sequence comes from Lolium rigidum, assembly GCF_022539505.1. Classification (NCBI taxonomy): domain Eukaryota; kingdom Viridiplantae; phylum Streptophyta; class Magnoliopsida; order Poales; family Poaceae; genus Lolium; species Lolium rigidum. The sequence goes on from NC_061513.1 coordinate 19,124,714, forward strand.
TACCACTTCTTCGAGGGTGACAACATCTCGCTCAGGAAATATACTGGTCGTTGGACCCAATGGACTTTTCCTTTCTCCGGTCGTTCGACTACCAGGGTTGTACTAACCACCTGGTTTGTTGCCCCGATGTAAAGATACAATGTCTCTTTCTCGCCTTCTCACCCAACCGAGCGATGAATCGGCTCAAGTCTGCGGCTCTTCCTGCCAGCTGATGGATGTTCCTCAAGTTTATTGGCTTCTTCATTGCGAGTATAGCTTGAATCTTTTCTGGACTTGCTTCAATTCCTCACGCCGAAACCAAGAATCCGAGGAGTTTCCCTGCTGGGACACCAAGGGAAACACTTGTTCGGGTTGAGTTTTAGGCGGAACCTATCGAGGTTGTCAATTTTTTCGCGTAGATCGTTCAATAGTGAAGCTCATTGTCGTGTCGTGATGACCACATTGTCGATGTATACTTGTATATTTTTCCCGATCTATTCTCCCAGACACTTCTGCATCATCCGCTGGTAGGTAGTACCCGCGTTTTTTAACCCAAAGGAATGGTCTGGTAGAAGTATAGACCATAAGGTGTGATGAACGCCGTTTTGTACTGATCTTCTTCCTTTAGTATAATCTGATGATACCCAGAGTATGCATCCAAGAAGGTGTGATGAACGCCGTTTTGTACTGATCTTCTTCCTTTAGTATAATCTTATGATACCCAGAGTATGCATCCAAGAAGGAAATACAATCACACCCTGTTGTTGCATCCATTATCTGGTGGGAAATTGATCCTTTGGGCATTGTTAATTGAGATCTATGAAATCGATGCACATGTGCTCTTCATCAGTATTTTTCTTCGGGACTAGCACTAGGTTTAGCTACCCAAGTTGTGTCCAAAATCTCGTGGATGAACTTGACATCCTGCATTCGTTGAAGTTCTTTCAATATTGCCTTGCATTTTGGCTCCGAGAAACGACAAAGCGACTGTGTGATTGGATTTGCTCCCGGATATATGTTCAGTGCATGCTCAGCGAGCTCTTTGAGGACGCCTGGGATATCCGCCGGACGTCCGGTGAACGTTTCCCAGCACTCACGGAGGAATTCGATGGGTGCCTTCCACTACTAGGAAAAAGCCTATAGGTGGAGGCAAGTGGTGCCGGCGCACCACCTTGGACATGCGCCGGTGGAAAGAGGTGCCGACGCACCACCTTGCCGCCGCGCCGGCAATGCAGGCCTACTGCCGGCGCACCACAGGTATAGACGCGCCGGGGACAAATCCTGGCATGGGCTCGCCCGATTCGGGCCAGGCCCAAGAATCATTGCCGGCGCACCAGCCCAGGGGCGCGCCGACGGAAATTTACTATTGCCGGCGCGCCCCTAGGCTGGTGCGCCGGCAATGTTTCTTGGGCCTGGCCCGGAGCAGATATAGCCGAATGGGCTATGTGCTGCCGGCGCACCCATGCCCTGGTGCGCCGGCAGTAACCTGGGCAGTTATTTCTGCTCAACAACCACTCCCCCCACTACCATTACTCCACTCCTCCACACAAACCCGAGCCTTCTCCCAACCCAGCTCATTTTTGCCCATTTCTATCCCCAATTTAGCCAATTTGACCAAACAAAATCATATTTTTTGAGCAAATCTTCCCTTCCTACATGCATCTCCCACATCCCCCTATGTAGATCTAGATCTGCTATCCCGCATTGACCGCTCAATCTAGATCTAGATCTAGAAAGTCGGCTTCCATACGCCGTGGTCGCGGCGCGACATCTCGATCTCGTTGACGAATATATCAAACAAATAGGTGATTAATGAAGAAATTGAGGAATGAAATCGATGTATATTGGACATTTGAAGCAAAGCTCGTGTGTGGCATATATATATATATATATATATATATATATATATATATATATATATATATATATATATTGTGTTTGTGCTTGTGTGTGTTGGCGTTGAAAATGAGTTGCCAACATTGTGCCGAAATGTTGATTCGTTAAGTTTCCGTTTCGGCACATTTCTGGCGCTCCTATGTCCTACCGTGTAGGAAGGTCATGCCTAAATTTTCCGTGAAAACTACCGACGGATGCATGGTTCTAATCAATTATATAATCTTACCGTGCAGGCGATAATGGTTATCGAGATTAGTGAAAGCGTCGTGATGAGATATCTGAAACACGCGATCATCGACATGTATGAAAATAACCGCACATAGGTATTGTGTCTGTGCCGAAGATGCAAACGAGTGAAATGGTTTGACCCCTATTCAGGCAAATTGCAGGGGCACCTGCTCACTAATGGTTTCATGCATGGACACACTCAATGGATGAGTGATGATGGCGCGGAGGTCAATGGGGCGACGGCAGCAGGTGGTAATGGCCGCCAAGAAGGAGGGCATCATGATATTGATGACGATGAAGAGTTTGTCGCACAGGACGATAACCTTGACGACGACAATAACCTTGACGATGACGAAGAGGTGCCGCTAGCTTCAGTCGTGCGGGATCCTCATCTTCAAGATCTGCTTCTCGAAAAGACGAAAGGCGCCAAGCGGAAATCAAAGCTTGAGCAACTGGAGATAGACTCGAATACTCTATTGTACGACTCAGGTCGCGGGTTGGGGGAGTCCCGCTTGAGAGTAGCGCTCGATGTGCTGCAGATGAAGGCGAAACACAGATGGACGGACACAAGCGTCGACGACATTCTAGAATACGTGAAAGATCTCCTTCCTGCCGGGAACACGTGTCCTGGTAGTCTAGCCGAGGCCAATAGAATCACGTTCCCTCTCGACTTACCCCACGAAAAGTATCACGCCTGCATCAGCGACTGTATCATGTATCGCAAGGAGCACGTGGACAAGACCAAATGACCTGTGTGTGACGCTGAACGGTACAAGAAAGGGAAGAAGAAAGCTCCTCGAAAAGTTGTGTCGTACTTCCCGCTCGCCCCCCGGCTTCAACGGTTCTACGCGGACCGCAAGGAAGCAAAGCTCATGTGCTGGCACGCTGAAAGAAAGGAGACAATGTTGAATGATGAAGACCGGATTGAGCACCCAGTGCTGACGCACCCTTCGGATGCAAGCCATTGGAAAGCATTAGACAATGAATTCGGAAGTTTTGGGGCAGATCCCAGAAACATCAGGTTGGGTGCGAGCACGGATGGATTCAATCCGTTCGGAAACCGTAGCAGCACACATAGCACATGGCCCGTGTTTGTATGGATCTACAACCTCGCGCCCGGTCGTGCATGAAGAGGAAGTACATACAGATGAGTATGCTAATTAAAGGGCCGGCACAGCCAGGAAACGATATCAACATGTATCTCGAACTATTAAAGGAGGAGCTTGAAACGTTGTGGGCGGAGGAAGGGTTAGATACATGGGACGCCGGCGCGGAAGAATATTTCCCTTTGAGAGCCGCGTTGATCACGACGGTGCAGGACTACCTCGGATACGGCTATATTTTGTGCCAGGTGTGCCATGGACACAAGGCATGTGTCAGGTGCATGGAAGAGACGATGTTTTTGCAGCTTGGTAAGGATCCCGGCTCTTCGAAAACAGTTTACATGGGGCATCGAAGGTGGCTACACAAGACTGACCCGTGGAGAAAGCGTGGAGATTTGTTCGATGGTACAAATGAAGCCCGAGGACCTCCACGTAAGAAGAGCGGCGAAGAGATCGATACATTACTGAAAGGTTGGAAGGAGTGCCCTGCGCCGGGAAAGATTCGTCAAAAGCCTGGAGAGAAGAAGAAAAAGGAAACGACATCGCTCATTGGTGTATGGAAAAGGAGGTCCGTGTTTTGGGACATTCCGTACTGGAAAATTCTCGATACACCTCACTGCATTGATGTCATGCATATTACAAAGAACGTGTGCGAGAGCTTGCTTGGCACTCTTCTCAACATGCCGGACCGGACCAAAGATGGGCCGAAAGCAAGACACGACCTGAAAGTTTTGGGCATCAGGGAAGAGCTTCAGATCCCGTCGACCGAAGACGGACAGTCGGAGGAGGAGACGGACGGCGGTCAGAAGCGCAAAATGATTAAGCAGCCAGACTATTACTGTCCCCCCTCTTGCTTCACTTTTAGTCCGACTGAGGTTGATCAATTTTTCAATTGCCTTCTAGGAGTCAGAGTGCCCTTCGGTTACTCCGGGCTAATAAGCAGATACATGGACCCCAAGAAACAAAACTTCAGCGGCATGAAGTCTCATGACTGTCACGTGATGATGACGCAGATTCTTCCGGTTGCAATCCGAGGTATAATGGATGACCATGTCCGTGCAACGCTGACTGGGCTCTGTAACTTCTTCGATGTCATAACTCGGAAGTCGATAAGCGTGAAGAAACTCGCAAGGCTCTAGAAAGAGATCGTGGTGATCCTATGTGAGCTTGAGATGTACTTCCCGCCTGCATTCTTTGACGTGATGGTCCATTTGGTTGGTCCATATCATGGATGATATCATCAATCTTGGGCCGGCATTCCTACACAACATGATGCCGTTTGAAAGAATGAATGGGGTCATTAAAGGATACGTTCGTAACAGGTCACATCCGGATGGAAGCATCGTCCAGGGCTGGCTCACCGAAGAGTGCATATCTTTCTGCACGAATTATCTAGACATCGAGGACCATGTTGGTTTGCCTCAAAACAAGCACCTCCGCAGGTTCGAGGGAGCAGGCCACAAAAATGGAAGGAAGGAACTGCACGTGCACATGTCTGGCCGGACTTCCGACTTTGACAGGGCCAACTTAGTAGCGCTACAACACATTGACTTGATCGATCCTTGGTTGAAAGAGCACAAAACCATGATAGAGAACAAGTGGCAAGCCGATGATGACGGAAGCGTAAATATTCAGAGAGCACAACTCCTCTTTCGCGCGCTGGTTCAAAGACCACATTGATGCTAATCCCCCACCAATGGATTCTGACAAGGATAAACTAGTATTGGCCTTGTCACATGGCCCCGCGCCCAACATCATGACTTACCAAGCGTACGACATCAACGGGTACACATTCTACACGGAAGAAAAAGACAAGAACAATGTTTACCGTAACTCGGGGTAACGATGAATTCTCGGACTGGTGACGTAAAGACTAGATACTACGGAAGGATCGAGGAAATCCGGGAGCTTAGCTACGCCGGGGAGAAAGTGCCGATGTTCCGTATCAGATGGGCTAAGAGCGTCACAAAAGAAGACCGGTATTTCACCACCATGTTTCTACCCGAAGCCAACAAATCAAAGTCCACGAACGCCACCGCGCAGAATGAGCCATGGGTACTGGCCGAACACGTGCACCAATGCTTCTTCATAACTGACCCATCCAGGCCTAGCCGTGTTATCATGAGGAGAGGCAAGAGGACCATCGTCGGAATGGATAGAGTCGCCAACGTGGAAGACTTCGAAGAACAAGTCGGAGACCCAATGATGGAAGAATCCAAGAACGAAGACACAACATACACCACAAGAAGAAGCAGGACCACGCTACCGAGGTCAGGTCGACCCTTCAAAAGAAGAAGTCATGACACGGGGCTAAATTATTCAACGACGAGCAAGAAAAGCAAGAAGAAAGTGAAACACTCTTCTCGATCGTTGATGTAAAACTTTATTTGCAATGTATAACTCATATTTTGTGTAATACATAACTCATATGGTCATGGCCAATATTTTATGTATAACTAATATTAATTGTGTTTGTCAATATTTTATGCATGCATGTATATATATATAACTCATATTTTTTGTAATGCATTACTCATATTGCTTGGTTATTATCTTGAAAAGAGAAGGAAATAAAATAGTATAGGATTTGTGGGAAAAGAAAAGACACACAAAAGAAAGTGAAAATAAATAAAGAAATGAAGAAAAAGAAAATAAAAACAGAAAAGGAAACGGCCAGCCAGGGCTGGGGGACAAGTCCCAGGTATAGCCGGACACCCCTTATTGTCGGCGCACCACCTGTTTGGTTCGCCGGGGGTATAATTGTCCCCGGTGAACCAAACAGGTGGTGCGCCGGCAATAAGGGGTGTCCGGCTATACGTGGGACTTAACCGCAAGCGCGACTGTCTTTCTCCTCCTTCCCCATTCACGAACCCTAGCTAGCTAACCGCGCCGCCGCCCTGGACCCGCCCCCGTGCCGCCGAGAGGAGGAGAACGCCGTTGCGAGGAGGAGCAGGGTGTCACCTCCGAGAGGAGGAGCAGTTGACACCGTCGACGAGAGGACGAGGCGTCGCTCGCGGCCACCATCGCCAAGAGGAGCACGCGTAGCAGGCCGGGGACGTCATCGCCACCGTCCTCCACCGTACCCTCCACCAGCCCCCACCACCTGCCACGGTAAGCTTCCCTCTCCCCTTCCCTCTTCCCCTCCCTCTTCGTTCCCCTCTCTACTCTCTGAATTTGATGCCCTGGTTCATAGCAAATTGATGCCCTGGTTCGATCCCCTCTTTGAATTTGATGCCCTGGTTCATAGCAAATTTGATGCCCTAGTTCGATCCCCTCTTTGAATTTGATGCCCTGGTTCATAGCAATTTTAATTTGATGCCCTGGGTTCATAGGAATTTGATGCCCTGGTTTAGGGTTCATAACAAAATTGAAATAAAATTGTAGTACTGCCTTGAAAATGCTACTGGTTGATATATAAAATGAATTGCTGGCAGTGTAGGTGTTGCATGCTCATGCTCATAACAAGAATGAAATGCAAAAATGCTTGCTCATGCTCATGCTCATGTTCATGCTCATAACAAGAATGAAATGCAAAAATGTTGCCATAAATTGCTATGCTACTACTGCTATAAATGAAAATGAAATGAAAATGCTACTGCTATGCTACTGCATTGTTTGAAATTCTACTGCATTTATTCTCTGGTTGCATTGTTTGAAATGCTACTACATTTGATGCTTCCCTAAAAAGAAAGAATGCTCCCTGGTTGCATTGCATTGCATTCATATAGTTCTCTGTTCAAAAAACAAAGAATGCTACTGCATTTATTTTCTGGTTTAATAATGCTTAATGGTCCATGCTATTGTAAAAACTAGAGAAAATGCTATTGCAGTCCATGCTATTGTAAAAAATGGTTCATGCTATATATATGAAATGCTCTCTGTAATTTTTCAACTAGAAATAAAATGATGCAGTAGGTTTAAATGATATAGCAATCAAGTTGAAAATGAACTTTATATATGTTGGTTTAGTTGGTTTAGATGAAACGCAAATGAAGTAGCTAGCTACTTTATGCTACTGTAAGTGCTATCAAATGCTAAGCGCTACTGTAAGTGCTACTCTAGTCCATGACTATGTTGTTGCTTAAATCCATGACTATGCTGCTGTTTGGTTCCAGTTATTGGTTAGACCCTGGACCTGTAGTACTGTACTAAATTTTGATGTTCACTAGCAGTAGGTTTACTTAATTTAAAAAGAACAAGTGCTAGCAGTAGGTTTAGTTCATAAAAAGAACAAGTGCTGTTGAAAAAAGAAAATGAAATGCATGCTACTGAATTTGTTCTCTGGTTTGAAAATGAAATGCATGCTACTGGATTTAAAAAGAACAAGTGCTAGCAGTAGGTTTAGTTCATTTTTCACTTGCATATGGTGCTGCTGTGCATGCTGATGTATATGGTGTTGTGCTAGAATTTCAAATTCTATGTCACATGTGTTGTTTGCTTGGTAGTCAGGGCATTTACCTACAAGTTATTGGATTTTTTAGTTTCATGCAGTTACAGCCTAGATAGTTCACATTGAAAGGGAGGCACTTAAGTACAATAACATGTGCATCGTTTCTGTACACAAACACTATATCTTTCTTATTGACTTGCAACAGTTAACTGGCAATGAAACTTATCATAGCTATGACATTATGAATTAAGTAGAACCAAATGCATTAAGCAAATAAATCTACAAAACCATCCCCTGGGATAGTTCTCTGGTTTAGGATTTAAAATGCAGCAGGTCTAGTTGCTTGTTTAGAACAAATGATAAAAATTGGTTCTCATTTAGGTTTTGCTTTAAATGATGAAATACAGCAGCAAATGCTTTACATGTTACTCCTACTGGTCATGCTACTGCTACTGTTCTTGAGAAAAAATGGTCATGCTTTGAGAAGATTAGCACAGAGTGACTTCTCAGCTGGGTTTTGGTCTCGCTGTCGCTTTCTGAAAATAAGCAAGGCATAATTCAATTTGAATCTGAACTTCCAGGGAATAAGCTGGAGAGCTAAGGCTGTATTTTTGTTGTAATTAAGCAGTAATGCTGCCAGGGATGCCAGGGATGTAAAATGCTCACTATACTGGTTGTAGTACATGCAATGCTGCTGCTACTATTGTTTCTACTACTATTGTTGCTGCCTGCTGCTACTATTGTTGCTGCTACATTTTGAGTTATGTAACTTGAGAGTTAAGATGTTTCGCTACTATTGTTGCTGCTACATTTTGAGTTATGTAATTGGAGAAAATTCCTATATGTGTTTGCATTTCTGTTACAGGGATTGAGTTGCTATTGAGTGCTGGAATGTTGATTCATTTCCGTTCCGGCAATTCTAGCACTCCGCATGACCAATTTTTAGCAAAGGTCATGCCGAATTTTTTCGCACATTCTAACTCTTCATCTTCTATCAGTGCAAGTCACCATGGCGTCTCAAGAACAGTTAGAGGAGTACTACAATAGGCACTTCTTTAGGACGGAGGAGGATGCCGAGGCCGCTGGGGTTGGCGGCGACGAGGACCATGAGATGGAGGATGCCGCTGGGGGTAGTGCCGACGAGCCAAGCGGCGACGAGGCAATCGGCGCCGCCGGGGGTAGTACCTACGAGCCAAGCGGCGACGAGGCAACCGGCGCCGCTGGGGGTGGCAGCGAGACAAGCGGCGACGATCGTAGCGGCGCCGCCGGGAGTAGTGGCACCGGGACAAGTAGTTCCAAGAGACCGCGGAAAGCAAGGCGCCAAAACACGGTCGCCACCGGCAGAGACACAATCAAAGAGGTGGACCCCGCTAGTGGTTTGCCGGTGGAGCCTAAGGATGTTGCCAAGGGGTACGTGTGGTGACCCGGCATACCACTGCATGGTGTAGTATGCAAGTCTGATATAACACCAATGAAACACCGTTCCACTAGTATTATATCGCTCAGAGTGGTACAACAGAAACATATGCGGGTCCAAGGCATGTCTATAGAATTACACACAGACTTTGTTACATAAGATCATCATAGCCTCCTACTTTACAATGAGGTAAAACTGCAAATAAACTCCAGAAGAACGACTCGTAGTCTAGACTTATCACGAACTCTATTTGTAGAGTATTTAACTAGCTAAGGAGGCTAAGAATAGGTTCTAGCTAAGTAGGAGCTAGGTTTAGGAAACTAGTTCCCTTCTATGGCTAAACTAGGTTTTCTCCTTGCTCGATGTGGTATTTGACTCCTCTGACAGTGGTCCCGTCTCTTGAAGTTGTTGTTGACTTCTCGGCCTTCGAGTTGCACCGTAGATCCTCCTTCGATGCCTCCATATCTAAGCAGGGGATTTAAGAGTGGGATGAGTACGAGCGTACTCAACAAGTTCATTATAGGAAAGAGGTGTTTAATGCACTAGCTACGGCATTAGACCGTAAAGTCTAATACCAATGCAGGTTTTCATAACCATTTCTTCAAAAGGTTGCTTTTATTCGGAAGAACTATGTCCGTCGACCTTCACCGGTTTACTAGAACTTCATGGAGCTCCTTTCCGGCCGCGTTCGCAGCTCCATATCCCGGAACGAGGAGTGACAGTCACGGTTCTTTACACTCGCAGAGGTGTGTTGCTTTACCCATAAGAGATCTTAACCTTGGTGCCAACCGGGCAATTTCCCCGTCCACACTTCCTTTGGTGTGAGGCCCGGTATAAGGTCTAGCCAATCATGTTCCTCCGCTACCTCGAACACCCACCCTTTGTTGCATGCGCCGACCCTGGGTCCACGTCGGTCCCATTATTCCTGTAGATTTCAAGGTGGACCCCGACCACGATAACAGTGCTGGGCTCTACCATACACTCCTACGCCGGTGGCTGCAACCCATCATAGACCGCAATACCGTGGGGACTTAAGGCTTCCCCAGCCTACCGCTTGTTCTTCGAACGACAAGTGTCTACGGACTGTGCCGTGGGGACTTAAGGCTTTCCCAGCCTACCGCTTTCCGCCGACAGATACAAGTGTCTACGGTAAAGCGCATCCGTTGATGAACGAGAGGTGGAAACACTTTTGACTACTCCGTCCCACTCCGGATCTTATGGTTAACACGGGTATTACGGCACAAGAATCACTGGCGACATTTGTTGTTTAAGTCTAGATGGATATAAACCCGTGCAATGGAACCTCCACCATATCAACACAATCCATGGTTCCATTGCCCACCACATAGTCATATTCATAGTTATGAAAGTAGTGGTTTTGATTTTTATGCAATAGTGATAACCATAATACTTTGCAAGTAATTTGATAGAAATACACAAATGACATGAGCAAGTGATGAACTTGCCTTTCTTGACTCGCAAGATTATGCAGACAAGGTCTTCGATACGTAGTAACTCCAAATTCTGAAATAGCATCATCGTCCGGTAAGGACGATGTTTAAAAGATTGGCAAGGATGCAATAATGCATAAGAATGAGATGCAATCGCTCTAAGCGTGACCTAACCCCGATGATTTAGGATCAGTGAGTGGTATTAATTCGTTCAGGGTGTGTTGCACTTTTAGAATGATTCTCATACAAGGTTCTTATTCAGGTGTGGTTACATGGTATCATGAACAGTTAGATAATAAAGTACAATAATCAATTGAGCACACAAAGAATGGTAATTGGCATAATGTTAACATGTAAAGAACAATTGTCAGTTTTAGTACTATATGGCATGGTTAATGATTAATTATTATATATTTTAAAAGAATAACTCTTGAAGAACATGTTCTTTAATAAAGAACAAGTATGATAATTAGGTTGGTGGGGTTCTATGGTTGACTATGGTTTCATCTAGTTTCTGGAGTAAGTATTAGATGGATCACAACCTAGTTGGATTCATCAATACCAAGGGCTTGTAAGGTTAGTTAAGCCTAGGCATCCTAAGCAATTATTCATACAAGGTTGCTATCAAGATTGTTTCATCTTGTTGGTGATAGCTAGCTAGGGTTTATAGGTCCTTATAGGCAGGGTTGAAGATGATTCTTTGTTTACTTCAAAAGGATAACTTTTGAAGAACATACTTCTTAAGTAATAAGAAGTATATCAATTAGGTTGAGGTTGTTTAGGTTTGATATCTCATTTCCTAAGTAAAGAATTATTGGATCCTAAATAGGATGGTTCATAATTATGAAGTACTTGTAGGGTTTAGTGGATTATGGTTATGTAGTGATAATTATTGGGCATAGGTGCTATTGAAGTTCATCACAATGGTGTGATGCTAATTAAGGATGAGTAAGGATAAGATTATTGGTAATAAGGACTAGGGTTGGTCCTATTTGATCGTCTAGATAGGATAGGTGTGCATACATGGAATATCGAATTAGGGATAATAGGGCTCCTACATTTTATGTAGATATGGAAAGTATTTATTTGCCAATTATGGTTCTATGGATCAAAAGGAATATATCATGATCATATCTCCTAACCTAGGGTTTAGGTTAGAAACAAATTAGGGTTCCTATGAATTGATGGGGCTAGGGTTCTTAATGGTATTAGGGTTTTAGGTTTCACATGCGATGATAATGTTGTAATACCATCAATATGGAATTAGGGTTTGCTATTTACCATAAGGTTCTATAATTAATAACTTCATTTTAAAGTTGAAGTTATTAATAACTTGGAATTAAAATAATATTGAATTTGGCATTTATCATTTTTAAATAATTAATAATTAGGATAATTATTAATCAGGGTTTAATTCCTATTAATAAAGATTTATAAGCTCCAAATAAAGAAAAGTAGTTTTAATGTTTTCTATATTTACTTTACTGGTTTTTTTATATTTATTTTATACCTTTTTCCTAATTGTTGAATTTTAATTGAATTTAGAATTAAAATTAAAGGCTTAAATAACAAGTATTAAACAATTAATTTTTTATTAAAAATAAAAATTTCATTTTATATTTTTATTGGATAGATTTGTCTTTTCTAAGAATTTTGATATCTCATTTGTATTTTTCTGAGCTTTTATGAATTTTCTACAATAATTTGAAGTTGCGAGAATTTATGAATTTGAAATTTTAACAATTGAAATACTAAACGTACCCGGCTAATCTACCTACAGAGTAACTGACCAGTGGGCCAGAGACCCGTCAGCCGCCACGTGGCCTTTGACCGAGGTCAAAATCACCGAGATGGCGTTGAGGTGGCTGACCGGCGGCCAGGCAAAGTTGACGCCGGCGATTCGGCGCTTCCCCGGGCGTGCGCGTGCACAATCGAACGAGGGCGGTGCGACTATGCTACCGGTGGTAGCGCCGCTCCGGTTGGGTCACCGGAGCGTGCTCTCCGGCGAGGTACCGCGGCGGTCTCCGGCGAGCAACGGCGATAGAGGGCTACAGAGCAAACTAGGATGCAATTCGGGGCTCCAGAGAAGCGGAAGATCACCTGGGTGCTCCCTGGGTTGTCGCCGGCGTGGATTGAAGACGGAGGCGACGAGGCGGTCGCCATTTTCCTTGCAGAGCTGCGGAAGGGAACGGCCTAATTCTTCCATCTCCGGGCTCCCCTCGACGTGTAACTACACCGGATGGATGAGGACATCGTGGCGCGCCTCCAGAGCTCATCAGCGAGCTACGGGTTGGTCGGGATCGACGGATTGCTAGAGTTGCTGGCAGGTTAGGGTTTCGGAATAGCTGCGGAAAGAACAAAGGTGAGGCGCTAGGGTTTGCTCCTCGCATTTATACGGCTCATCTCGGCCTTCGGCGTTCGTGGGCGTCTGCGCTGGCGGTCGGGACGTGGAGCTCGCCGTCGTGCTGGCGCCCTCGCGCGCGCGGTCGGTGGGCAAGACGAAGACGAAGACTTCGTCTCCAGTCTTATCCCCACGAAGGGGTACATGGGCTGGGTTGGGCTGCGGTTATTGGGTCGCCTGGCAGGCCGCTGTTGGACTGCTTGGTGGGCTGCTTCGCTGGCTTCGGCGACCAGGTGAGTCCAGGTAAGTTTTTTCCCTCCTTTTCTTTTTCTGTTTGATTTTCTGTTTTGTTTTGTTCTATTTGAATTCAGGTTTGAATTCATAATTTAACTCTTTTCTATTTTGCAGGTATTTGATAATTGGAATTTCATGTGGACTAATATGGAAATCATTATAACACTGAATTGTTTTTGATTGAGCATTTAATATATGTGAACCTTTATTGCAAATTTTAATTAAGCATGATTTATGCTCTCGTTTTAATTTCCAATTATCTTGTGAATCAAATCTGTTTGGAAATATTGTAGTTGATATTTTCAACTTAAAGTATTTCAGAGGTTGTATTAGGACTTGACTTCCATTTGGGGAATTGGTCACTTGCACATGATCTTATGTGAATACTGGTTTGTTAAGATCTTGTAATTTTGATTATCACTCTATGTCAAGGTTGGCACTAGTATTATATTTTTAATAACACTTTGAATTACCTAGAGTAGACATTACTCTCCTCATGGTTGGACTTTGGTTATAAAGATAAGTGGTTGTTAATCACACTTATGGTTCTAATTATAAGATGTATCACAAGAGTTTTCCCAGGTTTAATAATTATAGCTTAAGATTTTATTAATGTGCCATACTAGGGTTCTAATGACATTTACCTAATGGCAATTGGTTTGAATCTCAGTTATGGCCTAGGTTTCTATTATGATCACCATAGTGATACATAAACTAGAAGTGAGGTATAGCTTAGGGTTTAGTCACCACTATTCATGGCAAGAGGGTTTACTTGCTTAATAGTTGTGGTTCTCCTTTAGTTACTAAGGACTTGAGAATTGGTTTTATTTACTACCAATTGACTTTTATTACTATCCTTATTTTATCATTAAAGTAACTAGATTGGTAATAATTATTTTTATAGTTAACTTTGGTCAAATGGATTGTTGGTTTCTCACCATATAAAGTATGGAGTTTTACTCTAAGGTTTTCTTAGGTTCTTTAATTTATGAAACATAGATATGGTAAGATTCTTCTTATGATCACCAAGTGATTCACAAGTTAAGGTTAGAATATGAGTTTAGGGTTGCTTAATAATTACCTCCCTATGATTTCATGTGGTGAAGGATATCTACTTATCCTTTTAGGGTTTATCCTCAATACCTCAAGAGCATGATCATGGATTAGGCATGATCATCTTGTTCTTAACATTTTTACCTCAAGTTCTTAGGGTTTATGATCATCTCTCAATTTATAATGATCAAGGTTTGGATTCCTAGGGATCTCTCATTAAATGGGTTCTCACTTCCATGATCAAGCATTGTCTAGATCAATCAAGGTATAGCACTTCTAATTTACCTTCTTGTATGGGTCTACTATGATTGTCTCTTTATTTTATATCCCAGGAGAATGCCTGAGATATTATGTTAGGGTTCTACTTAATCAATGATGATATGAATACTTGGATATATATATCCAAGGTTTAACTCAAGGTTTGTTAATGCTTCTCTAATAATTAAAATAGAACTCTCACCTCTCTAGGTTTGATGTAAAGCTATTTGTAATGGAGAGGAATATATACTTCTTGAGTGGATCTCCTTGTTATAATTCCTATGTGGAAGTGGAATGAATACCATGAGGTTTCATGGTAGGATCATAGATTAGTCTTAGGACATGCAAAAGATGAGTGAAGAATGGTTTCCCAATTTTGTTACTTGATTTCCAATTAATTGTAGGTTCATATGTTATGGCAGGGAATTCCATATTATGATCTTTTATAAGATCAAGCAATTGATCATTGAGTAAAGTGTTGTTGTGTTGATTATTAGTTCCATTTGATCTAACCCCTTAGATCAAATCATCTCTACCCAAAACAAGGTTTTATCAAAGTCACATTGAGGTTTATAGCGCTTGACTTGATGAGCTACTTCAATTCCACCAAGGTCAAGTGAAACTTCGCTATCGTGATTGTTTTACTTTAAAGCGCGAAAATTCCCAGATTTTCTATGCATGAATGCAATGCACACATCTCGTTTCCTCTATTTTTTGTAACCCCAATACCTGGGATATTACAGTCTCTACCCCTTAAACTAAACTTCGTCCTCGAAGTTTGAACTCTCTCACGTTTCCGAAGTGTGGATCTGACTTGTGCAGACTACGACTTTTCTCGAACCCCGTGGTGATCTCACTGGATATAATTGAATATATCCCTTGTCCAGATTCTTCCTAGAATCCATTACTGTTTGACATCAAACAACTATTACTTCCTTTACTTCCATGATTTCCTCAAATATTATAAGCTTGTTTCCTTTCTCTTTGAATATTCAATGATTGGGACTTCTACTTGTCCTGACAGTCTTAATTGAGGACTAATTGGATAACATTCTCCTATTTGATAGAATAGGTCTTTGTTTTACCCTTACTACCAAAACTGCAATAATGGTATTAAGTAAGGTACTTAACATGGAAATGATCCTGATGGTTTATTCCTCTTAAGAATGGATTAGACTCATTTAGTCCATCCAATCATGGTTTATAGTTGATACCTATAACTATTTTGGGTTATTTAGGTTCCATGAAAGGAATCTTTTAAATAGACTTTAGTTTTGGTATAGTCAATCTACTTCAGTCTTTGGCCTTCTTTAGCTATATTTGGTCTCCGGTATTTTCTTCATCCAACTTCATTATCTTTGACTTACTTGAGCTTAAGTACTTCTGAATAGATATTACTTACTTGCTCAAGTTATAATCCACTTCTTACGTCCTCGTGGTATGAACCTCTGCTTCTGGTCTGACTTCCCTCTGAAAGTATTGTTCATCAATCTTATGAAAATAAGATCGAACTTCCTCTCAGTTCAGACCTTCTTCTTCTATTATGCTCAAAATATTGAGTTATTGTACATCCAACTCAATCTTTACTCTACCCCTTAGAGTTTTCTTATGGTCTTTAACTCCTTTTCTTCCAACTATTGGACTTATGATTAGAATATTGGTATAGGTCTTGTTAATGATTTGTACTTCATCTAATGTCTCATGAAGAATGTTTGTGGTGTATCCACTCAATTGTGGACATCCAATGTGAATACTTCGACTAAATGTTTATAGATCTAGCTATTTGGCTGACAAGATTTTTATTTGTTCACAAACTTTTGTTACAACTAATTAAATCGTGGACTACTTGTAATACCCACTGATACCAGCTGTGGTTATTATACCAATTGTGGCTATTTGATATCTAAAAATGGATTCTATTATAGGTTCTGATCAACTGGATGAGATATCTTCTACTTTATCTCGCAGTATCGATATTATACCAATTGTGGTCTTCTAATATCGACTATGGTCTTCTTATGTCTGCTATGATTTCATATATCACCTTCCTTCATTCAGGGTTTATTTTGCAAGAAAACCACTAGCTGACACTATGATTATAGTATCCTAAGTGATTTCCCATGCATTCCCTCTTCCATAATGACTATGGTTCTACTTCCACTACTCCACAGTCATCATATTTCTCACCTTCATGCTTCCTATGTACTAAAGTACTCCT
This sequence comes from Lolium rigidum, assembly GCF_022539505.1. Lineage (NCBI taxonomy): Eukaryota > Viridiplantae > Streptophyta > Magnoliopsida > Poales > Poaceae > Lolium > Lolium rigidum. The sequence goes on from NC_061513.1 coordinate 19,141,342, forward strand.
CTGTTGAGGTAAAGCATGAGTTTTGGTTGGTACTTCCTTCTGAATATTATGGTTGCTTCCCACAACTTTACTTCTTTCTGCTGATGGACCTTCCTCATGTCTTTAAGACCTTCAGAATTCGTCACTTCCTCACACGAATACCATTACCCTCTAGATCTATAGCATTAAGTAAGAACTTGATATAGCAACATGCATTTGCATACCAAAGTCAAACTTCATGTATGGATCTAGTCAAACAATGAAAATCCAATAAAATCCAAGAAGATTCAACTTTGTGCTTATAATACACATCATCATAAGCCTGAATATGATTGTTGAGTAAGACATCTTTAAACATCAGGCTCTGATGTGTAGTATAGAACACCACATAATGTAGGTTTATATCGTGATACTTAGCACGAGTATATGGGATTCTACTATTTGTCTCAACATTTACCTTAGTTGCACAATTGCAATGAGATAAACTTGACACAAAGTGGTTTAGGATAATTAAGGTTAACCTAATTTTCTTTGGAAGTACTACTTAACTTAGTATTATACCATATCTAAGTGCTATCAAGGACTATTTTATATGATACCTCTAGTTCTAATATGGTTACTCTGAATACCTATTAATTAGGATATAGTTCCTATACTTCTAAGTGTTTCTTCTATCATAAGACTATGGTCATGATGTGCTTGGCACACTTCCCATGGTTTTGAAACACAACTCTTGCACTATTGTTGAACAACTGGCTTCTTATTGTTCTCCTCCTAATATTTCTGATGTTCTAATTCATCACATAATGATTCTCAGGTGAATCATATATGATTACTATCTCTACTATATAAGTAGACATATTTTATTCCTATCTCTCTTCCTTACCTCCCATGATTGACTCATCATGGTCTATATGACCTCATATAACTCATATTTATCCCTTACTATCAGTTGTTTCTCAAGTTTGGGTAGATTTTACTTACCCATTACTTGTCTTGGTATCCTCTTCTAGTAGGATATCTTTATTATATACATATCTTAATCACCTGTTATCATTCCTATTACAGGTCTGGATAACTCTTACTTAACCATAACATCTGTTGGTACACATCTTCCAATAGGATATCTTCCTTATGGTTGTATCCTCTCTTTGGACTTCCATGTATTGTATACCAACTGTGGTCTACTCATATATTATTTTAGGGTCTTAAGAGTATGCTACATACTTGAGATTAGCTAGCTAACATTACTTAGGAAGTATAGGTAAGAAGGTTGACTCAAGTGTGTCAGGATTATTCTCAAGTGAATATCCATCTCAAGTCATAAGAATATTTGGTTTAGCTAAGACAACTTCCTATAGACACTACCAATCCTATAGGTCTCCTTTAAAAGGTTTTAATCCTAGGTCAAAGCATTTGCTCTGATACCAACTGTGGTGACCCGGCATACCACTGCATGGTGTAGTATGCAAGTCTGATATAACACCAATGAAACACCGTTTGTAACATCCCAAGTTTCAACAATAATAAATAAGAAAGAGAATTTCCCCAAACCCAAAATTTGCAATTAACAAAAACTTTTTATATGCATATAGTGCCACATATAGTTTCTTGCATTGGAATGATTTCTTTTGTGCAAATGCCATGATGAGTGTTAGTATGTTTAAACATTGTTTGTGAACCCTAACCAAGATCACCAAAACCCTAATTTGAGAAGAAATAAAGAAATGGGGAGAAACCCATATTTCCTTTACATACACCTTATGCCAAAATGCAAATCTCCAACCAAGGCCAAGATTGTTTGCTCCCTTGCTTCTAAAACACTTTAATATGATAAACTAACACTTGTGCATCCTTGGATCAAGAATCAAATACCAAGAATTCAAAAATCTTGAATACATATGATAATGGTCAAGTGGACCAAAAATATTTTCTTCACCTCTTTAACCCTCTGTATTTCTCAAATCCTAAACTAAACTTTGTCAACCAAAGCCATGTCATCCAAGACCATGTCAAGGTGAGTACTTTTCATGTTGACCACCATGGCTAAAGTTGACTGGGTTGACCAGAATTAATTTGCCAAAATGGGATCTGAGAAGAAAAACTAGATAACCTCAAATTTGAACTTTTGCAAATCAAATCCAAATTGAGTGCCACCACCACCAATACTTCACTATAATTATATGAAAGAGATTCACCAAAAAGAATTTCAAATTTCAAACAAAATGTTCATGCGGGCATTGTGTCGAACAGGTTGCAGACAGCTTTTCCAATTTGTATGTCACCTATTACACACTGGATTCTTCCCTAAACCCCTTTAACCTGTGATCATCACACCCTCTTACAGCCTCTGCATCACCCCAGTACCTGCTTGGATCGATTAAAGTGAGAGGAGAGGGGAAAGAAACCCTAAACTACTGCATGCCGTGGCCATGCCGGCCACCTTGTGCACCTTTCTCTCCAGCCTCTCTCTCTCGAGCATCACCTTGTCCCGCAGCATCTCCGTAACACGAGGAACATCACGGTACACAGCCCATGCTCGCCAAGGCTCGGCATTGGCCGAACGCGCGCGCCCAAAAGCATGCCAGAGCATGCCAGCCAACGCGGTGAGCGCGCACTGGCCGCGCCAGTACGTCGCCCACTCGAACGCGACCGTCCTCGCCCTGCATCCCTACCGCGTCGCTGAGTAGCTACTCCCCGCCCTCTACACGCTAGACGAGCGCCCGTGCCTGCCCTGCACCATCGCCGTCGTCCTCGACCAAATGATGCCGCACGCCCTGTGACAAACCCTGCACGCTCCCGAGCCATCCCGTCTCCTTTTCTCTGCGCCAGCTAGCCGTTGAGCATCGCCAGGACGACGCCTACAAGATGCCGTCCTCGCCTTGCCCCTTCGATCGACGGAGAGGCCACGCCGACGACGCTCCTCCACAGCACCCCCGGCCACCTTGCTCCCTCTATAAATAGCGACGATCGGCACTCCCTCTCTTCACACAATCCACTCCCCTCACCTCACTGAGTCTCCTCCACCCATCAATTTCACCAGACCTCGCCGGAGCTGCTCGAATCGCGAGCTCAAGTCCGCCGGAGCCCGCGGAAGCCCTGCTTCGATTGGCGCTTCCCCGAGCGCCGCCGCTGCCCCAAGCTCTTCCTCATCTACTACACCTTCTCCGCGCACCTTGCCAGAGTCCTGCAACGGCCTGGTAGGCTCTCCCACCCCCTAGGCTCGCCGCCAGTGAGCCGTCGCTCGTCGGAGACGACGATGCTCCAGCGCCGTTGATCCTCCTTCTAATCCTGCGGTCCAGATTGAAAATACCGGTTCGCTGTTTAAAGAGGCGCCGACAGGTGGCCCCCACCTCGTCAGCACGGCCCAAGCGCACCAGATGCGTGTTGGGCTGCGAAGTGGATTTTTGAACCGTTTCGGCCCAGTATCGTTTCCCGCCTAGCCCACGATTTCAAATCCAGTTTAATCTTATTCAAATTTGTTCTGCAGATGCTTTAGTAATTTTTGAATAGTTTGAAATCGGCCAAACCAAATTTAGCAAACTTTATACCGTTGGAAAGCTCATGAATTTATCTATCCAATGCCACTGGCCCCATCACCAATTTCATTATAGATTTAATTAGACAAAAAAGACAAGACAGAGACTTTTGAACTTTCAAACTTTATTTAAATTTCAACCAGAATAGATTTTGAAGTAATTCCAATTCTAATAAATCATAAATGATGTCCTCTAATTGATTATGCAATAACATAGCCCTGTTGTTTGTATGATCATGGACTAGATCAAATAAAATGGCTATGTAGTCATTTCTAGAGCATTTTTAAGTAGAATTCAAACTCAACCCTAATATGAGAGTTACCTCTCATTTAAATTTTGATCCTAAGTACTAATAACCAGGGGGAAAGACTTAGGCTAATGAACCCTTGAGAATTATTACTTAGAGATTTTAATCCATTTAAATGTTAAGTTTAAAACTATGTGAAGTGTAGCACTTCAATTAAATTGAACTCACATATAATAGATATGAAATGTTGACTTTGGGTCAACCTATATTTCATACCTTATTATTATATGAAGAGATTAAATCTTAATAAGAAGTAATGAAAAGAAATGAATCCCTTTAAAGACCTACATACCAATTTCAAGAAATAGGAGTAATGAGAGGAAATTATTTTCTTTCAAATAAAGACTAATCAAATAATCCACCATGCCATGTTTGATTGACACTAGGACTAGTATGTGAACCCTTTTGAGTGTGTCTAGTTTAGTATGTGAGCTTGGTTTAGTATTTATACCTCGTATTCGTATATAGACGCTAGTAACGAGGAGTATCAAGAGGAGGAGGGCTACTCACAGGGAGAAGAAGAGAACTTTGAGAACTACTCAGCCCAAGGCAAGCTAACCCTTGCTAAACACAAGTGCTTAGCTCTACAAGAGCAAAGGCACCATCACACTTTACTTTTATGTATTACCTATCCCATGTTTTTGCTTACATTTACTTTTTCTTATTTATTTCAAAGTACTTTTTGATTTATGATTCACTTGGTCTAGAGTAGAAAAATACTTGGAATAGATTTGCACCCCTCAAAGCTAGATAGCACCCCTCATATAGTTGCTAGTGCTAATCAATTAAAATTGACTACTCTAGATGGGAACATGGTGAAGTGAAATGACTTTGAAAGAAAGTAAAGTGGAAGTGGATTTGAACAAGAGAAGATGGTGATTTTTGAAAATTGATGATTGAGTTTGAATGCGATACCCTTCCAATTATACAAGTACCCCCACAATACCTGATTATGGGTAGGGCTTAACTAGAAACTTGTGTATTTTAGTATGGGTTCCCTCTAAACAAACATCATAGGGGTTACGCTGAGGCTGCCTCCGTTAAGTGTGGATTGATGTTGAAATGAGGTGAATGTACGGCCCAAGCCCTGTGCAGTTCCCGGGTTGACCGCGGTTTTCACCGGGAGGCCAAGCTCATGGGGAGAGGTGCTCATACTAGCATATATAAGTGAAAGGTTATGGTTGATGATCCGCGTACTGTGTTACGATGATTCGGGGTTATCCTCGACGGATGTAATCAAAAGTTGTGGCACAAGAGTACAACCTCTGCAGAGTGTTAAACCTATTCGAATAGCCGTGTCCACGGTTACGGACGATTGGAAAGGCCATACTATCTCCGTTATCATTAAAATGTTTTGACTCTAGAAAGGAATGGTGGATTGAAAGGTGACATTATGGTGAACCATAATGAGTTGTGGGAATGACACTAATGTTCCCACTTGAGTTAGTCTAGCACATGATTTAGGCTTTTACCAAAGATTTATGAAACTAAAACTTGGCTTTATGCAAATAAACCTAGAGCTTAGCACCCCCTTACACTTAATGAGTATTTACCTTAGAGTTAGTTTGCGAGTACTTTAAAAAGTACTCATGGCTTTGCCCTGGCTATTCAAATGCCAGACTTTGAAGAGGAGCAACAGTATCAGGATGACGGACAACAGGACGTCTACGATAACTAGGATCGTCTTCTATCGTCAAGCGTTGCCTGTGGAATAGATAGTCCACTACTACTACGCTTCCGCTATGTATTTGTGATGTTGAACAATCTATTTGTGTAATATTGGATCATGTGATCCCTTGTTGTAAGACTCTATGTGTTGTAATAAATGATGACTCTGAACTACTTACTATTATGTCTCGCAAAAACAATCTTCCTGGGATTGCGATGTATGATGTAATAGGGCATCCGGACTTAAAAATTCGGGTGTTGACACCGTTCCACTAGTATTATATCGCTCAGAGTGGTACAACAGAAACATATGCGGGTCCAAGGCATGTCTATAGAATTACACACAGACTCTGTTACATAAGATCATCATAGCCTCCTACTTTACAATGAGGTAAAACTGCAAATAAACTCCAGAAGAACGACTCGTAGTCTAGACTTATCACGAACTCTATTTGTAGAGTATTTAACTAGCTAAGGAGGCTAAGAATAGGTTCTAGCTAAGTAGGAGCTAGGTTTAGGAAACTAGTTCCCTTCTATGGCTAAACTAGGTTTTCTCCTTGCTCGATGTGGTATTTGACTCCTCTGACAGGGTCCTGTCTCTTGAAGTTGTTGTTGACTTCTCGGTCTTCGAGTTGCACTGTAGATCCTCCTTCGATGCCTCCATATCTAAGCAGGGATTTAAGAGTGGGATGAGTACGAGCGTACTCAACAAGTTCATTATAGGAAAGAGGTGTTTAATGCACTAGCTACGGCATTAGACCAGAAAGTCTAATACCAATGCAGGTTTTCATAACCATTTCTTCAAAAGGTTGCTTTTATTCAGAAGAACTATGTCCGTCAGCCTTCACCGGTTTACTAGAACTTCATGGAGCTCCTTTCCGGCCGCGTTCGCAGTTCCATATCTCGGAACAGGGAGTGACAGGTCACGGTTCTTTACACTCTGCAGAGGTGTGTTGCTTTACCCATAAGAGATCTTAACCTTGGTGCCAACCGGGAAATTTCCCCGTTGATGACCCACAAGTATAGGGGGTGTATCGTAGTATCTTCGATAAGTAAGAATGTCGATCCCAACGAGGAGCAGAAGGTGTTGACAAGCAGTTTCGATGAAGGATTCACTATAAATGCTCGTAGACAAGTATTCAGGGGTTTTTGATGTAATAGATGAATAAAGTACGAGTAAGTAAAATGCGAGAGAAATAATTGCAGCGAGTGGCCCAATCCTTTTTAGCACAAAGGACAAGCCGGTTTGTTTACTTATAATGACCAAACGTTCTCGAGGACACACGGGATTTTAGTCTAGTGCTTTCGCTACATACAGACTGATTAATCTTCATTGTTTTGATAAGTGTTGTGTGGGTGAACCTATGCTAATGTACCGCCCTTCCTAGGACTAATACATACTTGTGATTATACCCCTTGCAAGCATCCGCAACTACAAGAAAGTAATTAAGATAAATCTAACCACAGCCTTAAACTGCGAGATCCCGCGATCCCTCCCGCATCGA
>NC_061513.1:19148439-19168210 GCF_022539505.1 Lolium rigidum
GCGGTGACGATGGCGTCGATTTCCCCCTCCGGGAGGGAATTTCCCCGGCGGATTCCTGCCCGCCGGAGAGCTCTTTTCTCTCTGGTGTTCTCCGCCCCACAGAGACGGCTGTAATCCTTCGTGAGGATCCCTCTGTGGCTTAGGTTTTCGGGACGAAGGGTTTCACGAAGAAAAGGAGGCGAAAGGAGCTGTGGGGCCCCCACACCACAAGGTGGCGCGGCCAGGCCATGGGCCGCGCCGCCCTATGGTCTGGGCCCACCTTGGGTCCAGCTGGCTCCCCCTTCTCGGCTTCCTTCGTCATCCGGAAAAATAGGATTTTTGGTGAAATTTCCTTCCACAGCTTGATCTTCCGAAATATTGCATCCCGACGGTGCTTTTTCCAGCAGAATCCCGGCTCCGGTGTGCGATCTCCAAATAATCATGAAACATGCAAAATAGATGAAATAACATAAGTATTGTGTCCCAATATGAAATATATCAATGAATAACAGCAAATTATGATATAAAATAGTGATGCAAATTGGACGTATCACCCGTCCACACTTCCTTTGGTGTGAGGCCCGGTATAAGGTCTAGCCAATCATGTTCCTCCGCTACCTCGAACACCCACCCTTTGTTGCATGCGCCGACCCTGGGTCCACGTCGGTCCCATTATTCCTGTAGATTTCAAGGTGGACCCCGACCACGACAACAGTGCTGGGCTCTACCATACACTCCTACGCCGGTGGCTGCAACCCATCATAGACCGCAATACCGTGGGGACTTAAGGCTTCCCCAGCCTACCGCTTGTTCTTCGAACGACAAGTGTCTACGCGATCGTGCCGTGGGGACTTAAGGCTTCCCCAGCCTACCGCTTGCCGCCGACGGATACAAGTGTCTACGGTAAAGCGCATCCGTTGATGAACGAGAGGTGGAAACACTTTTGACTACTCCGTCCCACTCCGGATCTTATGGTTAACACGGGTATTACGGCACAAGAATCACTCGGCGACATTTGTTGTTTAATCCTAGATGGATATAAACCCGTGCAATGGAACCTCCACCATATCAACACAATCCATGGTTCCATTGCCCACCACATAGTCATATTCATAGTTATGAAAGTAGTGGTTTTGATTTTTATGCAATAGTGATAACCATAATACTTTGCAAGTAATTTGATAGAAATACACAAATGACATGAGCAAGTGATGAACTTGCCTTTCTTGACTGCAAGATTATGCAGACAAGGTCTTCGATACGTAGTAACTCCAAATTCTGAAATAGCATCATCGTCCGGTAAGGACGATGTTTAAAAGATTGGCAAGGATGCAATAATGCATAAGAATGAGATGCAATCGCTCTAAGCGTGACCTAACCCCGATGATTTAGGATCAGTGAGTGGTATTACTTCGTTCAGGGTGTGTTGCACTTTTAGAATGATTCTCATACAAGGTTCTTATTCAGGTGTGGTTACATGGTATCATGAACAGTTAGATAATAAAGTACAATAATCAATTGAGCACACAAAGAATGGTAATTGGCATAATGTTAACATGTAAAGAACAATTGTCAGTTTTAGTACTATATGGCATGGTTAATGATTAATTATTATATATTTTAAAAGAATAACTCTTGAAGAACATGTTCTTTAATAAAGAACAAGTATGATAATTAGGTTGGTGGGGTTCTATGGTTGACTATGGTTTCATCTAGTTTCGGAGTAAGTATTAGATGGATCACAACCTAGTTGGATTCATCAATACCAAGGGCTTGTAAGGTTAGTTAAGCCTAGGCATCCTAAGCAATTATTCATACAAGGTTGCTATCAAGATTGTTTCATCTTGTTGGTGATAGCTAGCTAGGGTTTATAGGTCCTTATAGGCAGGGTTGAAGATGATTCTTTGTTTACTTCAAAAGGATAACTTTTGAAGAACATACTTCTTAAGTAATAAGAAGTATATCAATTAGGTTGAGGTTGTTTAGGTTTGATATCTCATTTCCTAAGTAAAGAATTATTGGATCCTAAATAGGATGGTTCATAATTATGAAGTACTTGTAGGGTTTAGTGGATTATGGTTATGTAGTGATAATTATTGGGCATAGGTGCTATTGAAGTTCATCACAATGGTGTGATGCTAATTAAGGATGAGTAAGGATAAGATTATTGGTAATAAGGACTAGGGTTGGTCCTATTTGATCGTCTAGATAGGATAGGTGTGCATACATGGAATATCGAATTAGGGATAATAGGGCTCCTACATTTTATGTAGATATGGAAAGTATTTATTTGCCAATTATGGTTCTATGGATCAAAAGGAATATATCATGATCATATCTCCTAACCTAGGGTTTAGGTTAGAAACAAATTAGGGTTCCTGTGAATTGATGGGGCTAGGGTTCTTAATGGTATTAGGGTTTTAGATTTCACATGCGATGATAATGTTGTAATACCATCAATATGGAATTAGGGTTTGCTATTTACCATAAGGTTCTATAATTAATAACTTCATTTTAAAGTTGAAGTTATTAATAACTTGGAATTAAAATAATATTGAATTTGGCATTTATCATTTTTAAATAATTAATAATTAGGATAATTATTAATCAGGCTTTAATTCCTATTAATAAAGATTTAATAAGCTCCAAATAAAGAAAAGTAGTTTTAATGTTTTCTATATTTACTTTACTGTTTTTTTTTATTTATTTTATACCTTTTTCCTAATTGTTGAATTTTAATTGAATTTAGAATTAAAATTAAAGGCTTAAATAACAAGTATTAAACAATTAATTTTTTATTAAAAATAAAAATTTCATTTTATATTTTTATTGGATAGATTTGTCTTTTCTAAGAATTTTGATATCTCATTTGTATTTTTCTGAGCGTTTATGAATTTTCTACAATAATTTGAAGTTGCAGGAATTTATGAATTTGAAATTTTAACAATTGAAATACTAAACGTACCCGGCTAATCTACCTACAGAGTAACTGACCAGTGGGCCAGAGACCCGTCAGCCGCCACGTGGCCTTTGACCGAGGTCAAAATCACCGAGATGGCGTTGAGGTGGCTGACCGGCGGCCAGGCAAAGTTGACGCCGGCGATTCGGCGCTTCCCCGGGGGCGTGCGCGTGCACAATCGAACGAGGGCGGTGCGACTATGCTACTGGTGGTAGCGCCGCTCCGGTTGGGTCACCGGAGCGTGCTCTCCGGCGAGGTACCGCGGCGGTCTCCGGCGAGCAACGGCGATAGAGGGCTACAGAGCAAACTAGGATGCAATTCGGGGCTCCAGAGAAGCGGAAGATCACCTGGGTGCTCCCTGGGTTGTCGCCGGCGTGGATTGAAGACGGAGGCGACGAGGCGGTCGCCATTTTCCTTGCAGAGCTGCGGAAGGGAACGGCCTAATTCTTCCATCTCCGGGCTCCCCTCGACGTGTAACTACACCGGATGGATGAGGACATCATGGCACGCCTCCAGAGCTCATCAGCGAGCTACGGGGTGGTCGGGATCGACGGATTGCTAGAGTTGCTGGCAGGTTAGGGTTTCGGAATAGCTGCGGAAAGAAGAAAGGTGAGGCGCTAGGGTTTGCTCCTCGCATTTATACGGCTCATCTCGGCCTTCGGCGTTCGTGGGCGTCTGCGCTGGCGGTCGGGACGTGGAGCTCGCCGTCGTGCTGGCGCCCTCGCGCGCGTCGTCGGTGGGCAAGACGAAGACGAAGACTTCGTCTCCAGTCTTATCCCCACGAAGGGGTACATGGGCTGGGTTGGGCTGCGGTTATTGGGTCGCCCGGCGGTGCCGCCGTTGGACTGCTTGGTGGGTCGCTTGCCGGCTTCGGCGACCAGGTGAGTCCAGGTAAGTTTTTTCCCTCCTTTTCTTTTTCTGTTTGATTTTCTGTTTTGTTTTGTTCTATTTGAATTCAGGTTTGAATTCATAATTTAACTCTTTTCTATTTTGCAGGTATTTGATAATTGGAATTTCATGTGGACTAATATGGAAATCATTATAACACCTGAATTGTTTTTGATTGAGCATTTAATATATGTGAACCTTTATTGCAAATTTTAATTAAGCATGATTTATGCTCTCGTTTTAATTTCCAATTATCTTGTGAATCAAATCTGTTTGGAAATATTATAGTTGATATTTTCAACTTAAAGTATTTCAGAGGTTGTATTAGGACTTGACTTCCATTTGGGGAATTGGTCACTTGCACATGATCTTATGTGAATACTGGTTTGTTAAGATCTTGTAATTTTGATTATCACTCTATGTTAAGGTTGGCACTAGTATTATATTTTTAATAACACTTTGAATTACCTAGAGTAGACATTACTCTCCTCATGGTTGGACTTTGGTTATAAAGATAAGTGGTTGTTAATCACACTTATGGTTCTAATTATAAGATGTATCACAAGAGTTTTCCCAGGTTTAATAATTATAGCTTAAGATTTTATTAATGTGCCATACTAGGGTTCTAATGACATTTACCTAATGGCAATTGGTTTGAATCTCAGTTATGGCCTAGGTTTCTATTATGATCACCATAGTGATACATAAACTAGAAGTGAGGTATAGCTTAGGGTTTAGTCACCACTATTCATGGCAAGAGGGTTTAATTGCTTAATAGTTGTGGTTCTCCTTTAGTTACTAAGGACTTGAGAATTGGTTTTATTTACTACCAATTGACTTTTATTACTATCCTTATTTTATCATTAAAGTAACTAGATTGGTAATAATTATTTTTATAGTTAACTTTGGTCAAATGGATTGTTGGTTTCTCACCATATAAAGTATGGAGTTTTACTCTAAGGTTTTCTTAGGTTCTTTAATTTATGAAACATAGATATGGTAAGATTCTTCTTATGATCACCAAGTGATTCACAAGTTAAGGTTAGAATATGAGTTTAGGGTTGCTTAATAATTACCTCCCTATGATTTCATGTGGTGAAGGATATCTACTTATCCTTTTAGGGTTTATCCTCAATACCTCAAGAGCATGATCATGGATTAGGCATCTCTCAATTTATAATGATCAAGGTTTGGATTCCTAGGGATCTCTCATTAAATGGGTTCTCACTTCCATGATCAAGCATTGTCTAGATCAATCAAGGTATAGCACTTCTAATTTACCTTCTTGTATGGGTCTACTATGATTGTCTCTTTATTTTATATCCCAGGAGAATGCCTGAGATATTATGTTAGGGTTCTACTTAATCAATGATGATATGAATACTTGGATATATATATCCAAGGTTTAACTCAAGGTTTGTTAATGCTTCTCTAATAATTAAAATAGAACTCTCACCTCTCTAGGTTTGATGTAAAGCTATTTGTAATGGAGAGGAATATATACTTCTTGAGTGGATATCCTTGTTATAATTCCTATGTGGAAGTGGAATGAATACCATGAGGTTTCATGGTAGGATCATAGATTAGTCTTAGGACATGGAAAAGATGAGTGAAGAATGGTTTCCCAATTATTGTTACTTGATTTCCAATTAATTGTAGGTTCATATGTTATGGCAGGGAATTCCATATTATGATCTTTTATAAGATCAAGCAATTGATCATTGAGTAAAGTGTTGTTGTGTTGATTATTAGTTCCATTTGATCTAACCCCTTAGATCAAATCATCTCTACCCAAAACAAGGTTTTATCAAAGTCACATTGAGGTTTATAGCGCTTGACTTGATGAGCTACTTCAATTCCACCAAGGTCAAGTGAAACTTCAGTTCATCGTGATCTGTTTTACTTTAAAGCGCGAAAATTCCCCAGATTTTCTATGCATGAATGCAATGCACACATCTGTTTCCTCTATTTTTTGTAACCCCAATACCTGGGATATTACAGTACGGCAACCAACTGGCATGTATCCTCCGAGAGGTCGTCAATCTCAACGAGACGGACCTCCGAGCTGAGAACAAAGCGCATTTGCGAGCCCAGATCATTGCGAGGTTGCACTCACGATACAAGTTCCTAGGCGACTATGCCTCCACTCATGAAACCAAGAACATTGTGAACTCACAATCCCTCCTGAAGTTCACCAAACATCTCAGCAGCTATAAGTACATGGTGCGGAAGCTGATTACTGACGGCAAAGGGTTCGAAGAGGTCCACGCTGCCTTTCCGCATGTCTCCCAGGCGGACTTTGATGCTTTTGTGGCCAATGAAGAGCTACAAGTGACCAAGAATCGCAAGTTGTGGGGGAAGGAAATGCGGGAGCTTAACATCGGCAACCACAACCTTGGGAGCCGTGTGTACGAGGGAAAGGAGCCCTATTGGGCGAAGGAGGATGAGGCGTATGTAAATGCTGGCATTGAGAACCCCTGGCTCAAGTAAAAGGACCCGCTTGAAAGAAGATTCATCAGGTCCCGGTACCATAAGAAGAAACTAACCGGGGAACTTGTTACGGACCCCAAGGTCGTAACCGACATTAAAAAGGGCGCCATTCTCATCCCTTACTTCCCCGAGTAAGTAATCATTCGCTAGTCCCCATCACCATTCTATCCTATATCTCCATTTGCATTTCCAAAGGTTTTATGTGTGTTTTCCGCAGAGACAAGTTCTGCACCCTCATCATCGTGCACCCGCAACACTCGCATGCAGTCTATCTCGACTCGGGTAGGGACCACAAGAAAGACTGCACCCACATCAAGGCCCTTCTCAATGATGCTCTCACCGGCTTCGCCAACAAGGCAGGCCCCCTCAAAGTAGAGAGGAAATCTCGAGGAGGCTTGGTCTTAACCCACACAACTAACTTCCCCTGCCTCAGGCAGTCGAAGGAAGACAATGGGATGGGCGCGTGGTACGCCATCCTTCAGATGCAGGAGTACATAAAGTACGCAGATGACATGTTGCTGCCAGAGACTCTCAGAAACAGGTTTGCAAACATGGCGGATGCCCCTGATAGAGAGCTGAGAAAGAACCGGGGTCGCATCCGGCAGTTCATTTGCACGATAATCCTGCAGGATGTCAACAATAGGTCTGGCGAGTTCTTCTACGGCTACGGTCTACCACCTAATGACGAGATAGAACTCCGCTTGGAGATGTCGCGTGATGAGAGGTCGTTCAACTCGCTTGAGGGCTGCCGTCCATTCCCCCCTAGGCGTACAACCTGATCCTACGACGGGAACTCTATTGCTAAAGCTTGAACGATATGTCCCTGAACTTCCGTATTGTAATAATTGCTATATATTCCGATAGAATCGACTTGTCGCTTTTATTTAGTTGCATGGATGTGCATGTGAACATGTGTCTATATTTTCATTTACTTTGCTATATATTCCAAGATTATGGCGTAGATACCTTAATAATTATTTGCATTTACTCGACCCCTACTTGCCTCGTATTTGGAGTTCGCCGATGATTACAATGTTCGGTCACTCGTACACTCAGGGGTGGAGCCAGTGAGCCTTGGTGTGATGACCACAAATATCAATCTATTGTGCATCCTACCTAGCCACACTGACTCCATCCCTGGATGTTAATATTTGTTTCGACCGACAAAGTATGAGGCACGCTATTTAATTCGTACTACTTGTCTTTTATTTGAGTTCGCACTTCTTAATTGCGTTGGCCGATGATTAAAATGTTTGGTCACTTGTACACTCCGGGGTGGGGCCAGTGAGGCTTGGTGTGATGGCCACAAATATCAATCTATTGTGCATCCTACCTAGCCTCGCTGACCCCATCCCTGTATGTTAATATTTATTTCGACCAACAAAGTATGAGTCACATGCTATTTAGTTCATATTACTTGTCTCTTATTTGAGTTGGCACTTGTTAATTGCATTGGTACTAACGTTTTACTTGTCTTGTGCATGGAGATGCCGATGACATATGTCGTGTACAAGGGGAGGGTTCCTGGAGTCTACGACGACTTGGAGGACTGTCGGAGACAGGTGCACCGCTTCAGCGGCAACAGCTATAAGGGATACCCCACTAGGGTGGAGGCGGAAGGAAGATACGTCCGTTATCTAGCGGGAGAGATGAGGGACATGAGGAAGAACCGGATGAAGACCATGGCCTTCGTGATGATGGTCATCGTGACCATGTTTGTCATGTTCTATGTTATTGTAGTTTAGGTTAGTAGCTACATTGTGAGGTGTATGACGACACTTGTGACGACTATGTACCGATACTTCTAACTTTGTGAAACTTCGTCGTTCGGTGTTGCATATGCACATGTGTTGTATGAATCAACATTCCGAAATGAGACTTGCGTATTTGTGTATTGATACCGAAATGAGACTTGGCTCTCTATGTGCTTCTCATATTGCATGTACTGCTGTATAAATATGTACTGCTGTATAAATTTGCAAATATGCGTTGTAATACGCTGGAAAAAGGCTATAAAATTGTATTTTCGATTACTACTGCCGGCGCACCTACATGACCTACTGCCGGCGCACAGAGCATGCGCCAGTGCTAGCATCCCTACTGTCGGCGCAGCTACACGTGCGCCAGTGGAATATGGTAGTTGCCGGCGAATCAGGGCCGGTGCGCCGGCAGTAGCTACCTTACCGCCGACAATGAGCAGTTATCACCGGCCCGTTCGCACCGGCGGGCTTCGGTGCGCCGGCAATAAGCCAATTAGGTGCGCCGGCAGTAGGCCTTTCCCTTGTAGTGTTCTCCTCTGCGGCATCGAGGCTTGTGGCCACGGCCGTTCTCTTCTTCGAGTCAGAAGGGTGGATTTGTACTTTCTTCGTGTCTTTGTACATATCGAATATTTGATCTGGTAAATCCTGACGTACGTCTGAGGATACCTCATGGTTGATGGTGCTCTGAATTTGTAAGAATTTTGCAAGCATCCCAAAAGTTTGTGATATTTTGTGGAACTCCCGTTGCACTCGTCGGAACGAGCGAAGTTTCCTTTGACAATGATAACTCCATTGGGTCCTGGCATCTTCAAGAGGAGATATGTGTGGTGAGAGACCGTCATGAATCGGAAATACGTAGGCCCCCCTACTATCGCGTGATGCTATGACGGAAAATCCATGACTTCAAATTCGAGCTTTTCTCTTCTAAAGTTTTCTCTGGTCCCGAAGACTACGTCAAGACAAATATTTTCCAAGGGAATCTCTGGTTTTCCTCGAATTATGCCATGGAACCCATTATCCAAGGGCTTCAGACTGGTGAGAGGGACGTTCATTTCTCGCAGTGTCCTAGCGTATATCAAATTAATATTGCTCCCTACATCAAGGGAATACTCTGCTACAGTCATACCCGCCAATCTAAGCATCGAGTACCAATGCCGAGTGACCTGGTCTAGGTATCTTGTAAGGGTGATCCTCCCTGCCAAACCCGATATACTGGTCAGACCAGGCAAGATACTCCGGCGTGGATGTGTTATCACCAGAATTTAACCAAGTCTGGAGATGGGCCGTGATTAAATGGGCTTAGAAGATATACATGGAAGATATTCCCGAACCGGCCTTGTACAAGAAGTTTGGGCAAAATTGCCCGTGTATCTGTAAATATAGTAGGATACGTGTCGGTTAGAATTAAGAGGTAGAGTTTAGCTCGTACACGGTTGGGTTTATTCCCAAGTTAGAAAGTCTACGAACTATAAATATATATCTAGGGTTATTGAGAAGGAGGACGATCACGTTCACAACAAATCAATCTAGGCGCATCGCCACCCCTTGTTTCGAGGGTTTCTCCCGGGTAAGCAACATGCTGCCTAGATCGCATCTTACGATCTAGGCAGTATCGGTTTATTCGTTATTGGTGTTGCTCGTGCTGAAGCCTTTTTGATGGTGAGCAACACCCTTATCTTAGGTGTTTTGGGGTTGATCACAATGCTTTCAGGTGTAAGGGTAGCATCTTGCTTGTTCATTATTGAGTAGATTTAATCCGTTATAGTTGCTCCTTGTTCTTCAAGGATTGGTTTGATATCCGTATGGTTAGGCCTTATAAACGAGTTGAAGGATCCGGTAGCGCGTAAGGTGTGGTTTGCTAAGTTCTAGAGGGATTGTTCCGGGGATCAACTTCATGTTGGTTTTTAGGCCTCTTTAGGGTTGGTTTTCCATCATCTTACGTATCTGCTAGGCTCAATTACGCATAGGATGTTCCGATTATATGGTGAAAACCCTAGACTATCGTAGATTAGTTTAGCTTGATATTGATAAAGCATGATCCCCATGTCCTTATAAATCTAACATGAACCATGGGGCAATCGGCTCTTTGAGCCGATCCACAGAACAATTTAAGAGCCGATCGGGGCTCGTATTTTATGTTTACGTGTTTGCCATGCAGGAAACTAGTCGAAGCAATCCATCACCTTTCTGACCAGGTATAGGTCAGGTGGCACGCCCTCGTAAGCACCAGGACGCGTGTGCCGGGAAGGCATTGCGGGCCGTCGCCCGAGGGACCGAGGTCGGCCGCAATCCCGGGAGCCTCCCGGCTCTACTGTGTTGCCCGTCGTTGCTCGCCGGTGGGTTTCTGACCGCAACACATTCTGGCACGCCCGGTGGGACACTCTGCAACAAAAACATCGACGTCTGCAGCAACCATGTCAAAAGCGGCGGATGAGGTGGTTGGCGAACTAGTCACGTACGCAGATCTGCCCGAAGAGCAGAAGAAGAAGTATGATGAGATGAAAGCCATCTTGGAAGCCGATCTCATCGGCTCTTTCGTAAGGACCCGTTCACATGGCGTAAGGTGGAAAGGGTTGTCCCCTGAAGGTGTTCTTGACGGAGTGGACCTGTCTACCCATTCGGAGGAACGTACTAGAGCTCTGCGCCAGGAAATCAATTACATGGCGGCTCATTCTCTACACCGCTATTCTGAGAGCCGGTGAATACTCTCGAGCGCGTCGCGGTCCGTGTGGTGCAGGAAATCATGAAGCATCAGTACTCCCCGTCAGGACCTACCCTAGGGACTCACCAGGGAGAAGTACCGCTCCAGATCAGACCGCCGCTACCATTCGCGCTTGTAGCGCCAGAGCTGTCGGGTTCACCGGCGTACGTCGTCTACAAGGTTGGAGGCGATCCTAGCGATTGCCAGTTCCTATATGAGCCGCCTAAGGAGATCCCGCATGGGTACGTGTGCACATACGTGCCGGACTGCAATGCCTTGGCGCGTACAGGCGGATCGCACCAACAGGGATTTCGGAGTAGATGCCGATAAACAAGCATGGCTGGCTAAATATGCTACCGGAACGAGTCATGAAGGCTCGGTCCCTACATCTAATACCATGGAGCAGATCAGCACTATTTTGAGAGACCAACTCGGCATCCTCGCCGAAGAGGAAGACAATCGGCTATTCCAAGCCGTACCCTGACGAGTATGACCTGATCCCGCTGCCACCCAAGTATCGGCTCCCTGAATTCTCAAAATTCAATGGAGCAGAAGGATCTAGCTCAATAGAGCATGTAAGCCGATATTTGGCGCAGCTGGACATGATTTCAGCGTCAGACCAGTTACGTGTGAGGTTTTTCGCACAATCTCTGACGGGATCAGCCTTTGGATGGTACACGTCGTTGCCACAAAACTCAGTCCGGACGTGGAAGCAAATGGAGGAGCAGTTTCACGTGCAATATCACTCAGAAGCTACCGAGGCCGGCATTGCCGATCCGACACGAGTGCGGCAGAGCGGGAGAAACAGATATCCGAATACATCCAACGTTTCGAGACCGTCGAGAACCGATGTTATTCGGTTCGTTTATCCGAGAAGGAAGCGATCGATCCGGCGATACTCGGGCCTCGCAACGCCGATCAAGGATCTAACTTCCCAAGCGAGTACAGCTTCATTGTCGCACATGGTACGTAAACTCACATCGTATGAGCAGCCGGCACCCCGAATTGTACCAGGACAAGTTCAAGCGTCCGTAGGCCTCGTTGAGATGGAAGAAGCTGAAGATCCGGCGCCAGACCTAGAAGTGGCTGTAGCTGAGTGGACTCGGGGCGCAAACCCCGTGTCCTGCAAGTGGGTAAAACCACAAGGGCCTCCAAGAGGGTTTGACTTCGATTTGAGCAAGGCTGAGCAGATTTTTGATCTTTTGCTTAAGGAGAAACAACTGAAGTTACCCGAAGGCCATAAAATCCCTACAAGACAAGAAATGAACGGGAGGCCGTACTGCAAATGGCATCACTCGTTCACCCATACCACCAATGACTGCAAGGTGTTTTGTCAGCAGATCCAAGTGGCGATAGAACAAGGCCGATTGCTCTTCGAACAGTTTGCCATGAAAGTGGACACACATCCGTTCCCTGGCATCAACATGGTGGAACCTAACCACTCCGCGAGGCGTCGACTGGATTTCTCATTCGATGTTAACATGGCAGGGCCTGAGCGCCACCATGGCAAGGATAAAGAGGAAAGCAGTCACTCCCGCGACAAGGAAAAGGAGGAGGCCGATCCACTCGACCGGCCCCGATATGATGACAAGCGGTACCTCACCAAGGAACAAGTGAGAAGCGTGCGATACCAAAAGCCACTTTCCACGCATCTCCTCAACAAGTATGAGTATCAGTATGACCGACGTCGGCAGTACGACAGAAACGACGAGAGATACAATCGCTCCGATGAAGACAAAGGAAGGTACCGTTGGCATGACAGAGGCGACGAAGGACGTGAGCAACGCGCTAAGGAGAGGTTAAGGGAGCAGGAGGACATGGATAGACACTGGGACTATCCCTTCTTTAAACACTGCTGGGACTCAGGGATGAGCCGATTTCCTACAATCGACAACTGCCCAGAGTGTAGACGCCGGAAGAAGGATGCAGGAGACGTTTCAGTTTTCAAGCGTCTAGGACCTCTCCCGCCACGGAACAAACGTGCTTGAGTCCTCTCAAGATGAAGACTTTGAGGAGTCGAAGATGAAGAAGAGGATAGGTACCACCGGCCAAGGTGGTGCCCCGATGGACTCAGTCACTCCCAAAAGCGTAGGGTTCAGCGGCTGCGCAGCTTGGAGCAAGCCGAGGCGCGATACTTGCACAAGTTGAGGAAAGCGCGGCCTGATCTGGCCGTGAAAATTCAACATACTTTGGAAGAAGAGACACGTCCAGCAAAGAAAGCTTGGCGTCCCAAGCAAGAAAAAGCCTATGTGGGTACATCGGCTGGCACAAACATGGTGTTCTTCCTTCCATCAGAGTTGCGTGCCCCAGGAACTGAAGAAGTGCCGATAGCACAGTTTGACTGTGGTCCACGGCCTGTCATCTTCGAAAATCCACGGGAGAAGGGCTACAAACACATGAAGGCCCTGTACCTAAAGGGTTATATCAATGGGCAGCCCGTCGGTAGGATGTTGGTTGACACGGGAGCAGCGGTCAATATAATGCCTTATTCCATGCTACGGCGTTTGGGACGCTCCAGTGCAGATCTGATCAAGACAAACGTCACACTAAACGATTTCAACGGCCAAGCGTCAGGGACGCAAGGTGTCCTGAATGTGGATTTAACCATAGGCCGAAAGACGATCCCAACGACATTCTTCATCGTCGACAGCAAGAGCACCTACGCTGCCTTGTTAGGAAGGGATTGGATTCACGCCAACTGCTGCATTCCATCTACAATGCACCAATGCCTGATACAGTGGGATGGAGACGACGTAGAAGTCGTGCATGCAGATGACTCGATCGACGTCTCGATAGCCGGCATGAACATTTGGGACTCGGAAGACCAAGAACCGCTCTCTGGAATCAGTTTGGACGGCTGTGATCGCATCGAGGTGACAAAAAACGGGGTGAGGCTGGTCTTATCCACCGGCCTGATAGAGTAACAAGAGCGACACCCATCGACATACGTGGCAAGGCCGATCCCTGCGATCGGCCCCAAAAAATGAAAAGCAAGGATCTCAGTTCAAACATGTAACGTAGTCGTGGTAGGGAGGCTTCCTCCTGTAAGGGAGCACATACCAGTTGTAAACCTTCATTGAGCAACTCAATCAACATGGAGGCCGATTCCAGCAATCGGCCAAAATTATCCTCGCCATACGTCCTGCCTGTGTTCAACATCGATCTAACAGGCGACGAAAAGCTAGGATATGGGTTTACGTCAGCTGATGAGCTAGAAGAGATCTACATTGGTCCATGGGATAAGCTACAACCAACATGCATCAGCAAGAGCCGATATCTTCAATCACTTGAAAGATTCGGCTCGGGGGGCACATAATATGGAATAATGGACGATAACATATGTAGACCGATGCACGAAATCGGCCAAAAAAAATTTTGCAGTGTACAGCCGATGCACAGTCATCGACTTTAGAACTAGGGAACAAAGCCGATGCAAAGCCATCGACTCTGGAGTACAAACTTGTACAAACTTGTTTCTCAGATTACACAGGGAGACTCTACTGAAGGAACATCTCAAGGGCGTGGAGGGCATCAGCGCGAACACGATCCACCTCGGCGATCTCGGCCTCATCATCTTCGTCTTTGCCTACTACCAGCTGCTTGTTCAAGGCGCGGATTTCGGCCAGATCAGTCTTCAGTTCAGCTTTGAGACCTTCTGCTTCCTCGAGGGAGTGGGCGATAAAAGCTTCCTTAGCTTCAATGAGCTGTTTTGTTGCCCGAACCTTCTCTTCAAGGGCCTCCAATTCTTTGCGCAAGGTCGCCAGTTCAGCCGTGCTGTCAGATGTGTCAGTTTTGGCATCCAATGCAGCCTTTTTCTCATTAAGCCGTTGGCATTTGTCTGCAATGTCGGCTTTCAACGGAAGCTGGGCGTGGCGCAGGTCGATTCTCTGACGAGCCGATGCCACTCTTGACCTGTAGGCAGACAGAGTTACGACTGGCCAAAGTTTCACCTGCAGCGTCACCGGAAGATGAGGCTGGATATCTTCCAGAATGCTCTTCACTGCCTCGGAGTCTTCAACCAATGACTCGATGGAGGAGGAGAGCAGGGCCTTGAGATGCTGGAGTTGACCATGTGTAGTGCTGGGTCTTGGCTCTTCGCTCGTTTTAGCAGTAGCCGGCTCGATGGATTCGGGGTCAAATGTTAGCAGGCTGGAAAGGTCATAACCCTGACAGACAATAAGAAAAACGTCAGGAGACAGCAAAGGAGTAAGATAGAGCTAAAGGGAAGGATCGCACCTCTCCTAAGACCAGAGGAACAACCGATGAAGAGGTAATCGGCTCTGGTGTTTCTGCTGTCGGTTTGGCCAAGCTGGCCACCTTGTCAGCTACACTCTTAGAAGTTGCTAGGTCCAGGGTGGCGGATGGCATTGGTACCTCCTCAACTTCCCCACTAGAGGTGTCATCAGTCTGCAAAGGGAATGGTTAGCCGACAAGAACATCAATGGGTCAGCATGAAATGTGAGCCAGGAAGAGTATGGAAGGGATTACTTTCGAGATCTCCTGGTTTGACGAAGAGGTTTGCGGTTCCTTGCGGGCTCTTTTGATACATCGGCTCTTTGTGCGAATGCCCTGCCCTGCTTTGATGGGAATTTGGGAGACAGCAGGTTCGGGGGCTGACCTTTTCTTGGAAGCCGACGGTGGCAAGTCTGGCTGGCTTCGCGTGGTGGTTTTCCCAGAGTTACCCAAGCTCGAGTCCCTTCGACTGGACTGGGTGTCCTCACTGGAGTTTTCTTTAGTGGAGGTCTGTGAAAGAAGTATAAGTATGCTGCAGAAGCCTAGAAGGATGAATGAAATCATCCAAAGCACGGGTCAACTTACGTGCGAACTTGCTTGAGCCGGAGTAGGGCTTTGGCGCTTCAGAGTCTTCCTGGCAGCTACTTTCCTCACTGCTGTTCTCGCCTTGACTGAGGCTCGGGGGGCAGCTGACCTGGAAGACACTCTGCTCTTGGAAGCCGATGTTGGTGTCATCGGCTGGCTTTGCATCACAACTTTTTTCAGAGATGGTGAGTTTTTGCAGAAGAGGACCACCGGAACTGGTGGGAGAAATATGAAAAGAGAGCCGTCATCATCTACAGGATCTGGACCGTCTTGTTGCTGCAAGGAGGCAAAGCAATGTTATAAAGGAAATCATTGCAAGCCACTTCAAAATAAATTGTGAGTAGTGGTACCTGTTCTGCAGGGATGTCATATTCAGCATCAAGTTGTTTCAGCAATGGTCCCGCAGCTCTCCGAAGGCATGAGTCTTCCACATTGACCACCAAGTCTCAAAACCATCGGTTGATGAGGTAAAAGAGAGGTTGTGAGGAATTGGGGCGGCTAGAGCGTCAAAGAAGGAATAACACCTTTGACTGGTGAGGACATCAGGTAGATCAGCTCTGCTCTCTGTTAGGTGGCACTACAAAAAAAGTTGCCATGGCCGACGAAGTTGAAGTCGCGCCGTGGTTGCTGGTGTACCATGGCCGACGATTTTGGTCCCTCCGTGGTGCATGTCAAAACTTTTTTTTTTCTCGTTTTTGAGGCCACCTAGCCCGACGAAAGCGGCCAAAACGTCGCGTATGGTGGCCCCGGACGTGGTGCATCGCGAATTCTCGGGTTCGCCGGCCGAGTCAACGCAAATCCGCACCGCCGAGGGATGTAGGGCCCGGATGGCAGCCTCTTTGGCATTGTTTTTTTCTCGATCGCGCCATCTCGTTCAACGTTCTCCGATCGAGCCGTTTACGATGCGTGATCATGGGTCCCGCATGTCATCCTCTATGAACCAAAATTCTTTCTATTCTTGGATTTTTTTGACCCCCGATTTCCGGCTACTTCCTTTTTCTTTTGATCCCTTGCCGCCTTGGAAACGTTGAGACCGCCGTCGCTAAATGGGACCCGCATGTCATCCTCTATGTGCAATCAACTTTCTTTTCTTGGAGTTTTTTTGGCACCTCAAATTTGGTCACTTGCCTTTTTCTTTCGATCCCCTGCCGCCTCTCAAACGGTGATACCGCTGCTCGCTAACCGGGACCCGCATGTCATCCTCTATGTACTATAAAACTTTCTTTTCTTGAATTATTTTTGGCACCTCATATTTGGTCACTTACCTTTTTCTTTCGATCCCCTCGCCGCCTCTCAAACGGTGATACCGCTGTCTGCTAAATGGGACCCACATGTCATCCTCTATGTACTATAAAACTTTCTTTTCTTGGAGTTTTTTTTGGCACCTCAAATTTGGTCACTTGCCTTTTTCTTTCGATCCCCTGCCGCCTCTCAAACGGTGATACCGCTGCTGCTAACTGGGGCCCGCATGTCATCCTCTATGTACTATAAAACTTTCTTTTCTTGAATTATTTTTGGCACCTCATATTTGGTCACTTACCTTTTTCTTTCGATCCCCGCCGCCTCTCAAACGGTGATACCGCTGCTGCTAAATGGGACCCACATGTCATCCTCTATGTACTATAAAACTTTCTTTTCTTGGAGTTTTTTTTGGCACCTCAAATTTGGTCACTTGCCTTTTTCTTTCGATCCCCGCCGCCTCTCAAACGGTGATACCGCCGTCGCTAACCGGGACCCGCATGTCATCCTCTATGTACTATAAAACTTTCTTTTCTTGAATTATTTTTGGCACCTCATATTTGGTCACTTACCTTTTTCTTTCGATCTCATGCCACGTTTGAAACGTTGAGGAACCCGCAGGCTCATGGGACCCGCATGTCATCCTCTATGTACTATAAAAGTTTATTTTCTTGGTTTTTTTTCACCCTCTCGATTTTTGGCAATTTCTTTTTTCTTTTGATCCCCCGCCGCCTCTCAAACGGTGATACCGCTGTCGCTAAATGGGACCCACATGTCATCCTCTATGTACTATAAAACTTTCTTTTCTTGAATTATTTTTGGCTCCTCATATTTTTTCACTTGCCTTTTTCTTTCGATCCCCCGCCGCCTCTCAAACGGTGATACCGCTCGCTGCTAAATGGGACCCGCATGTCATCCTCTATGTACTATAAAACTTTCTTTTCTTGAATTATTTTTGGCTCCCGATATTTTTTCACTTGCCTTTTTCTTTCGATCTCATGCCACGTTTGAAACGTTGAGGAACCCGCGAGCTCATGGGACCCCGATACGTCTCCGACGTATCGATAATTTCTTATGTTCTATGCCATATTATTGATGATACCTACATGTTTTATGCACACTTTATGTCATATTCGTGCATTTTCTCGGAACTAACCTATTAACAAGATGCCGAAGTGCCGCTCTCGTTTTCTGCTGTTTTTGGTTTCGTAAATCCTAGTAACGAAATATTCTCGGAATTGGACGAAACGAAGACCCGGGGCCCTATTTTTCCACGGAGCTTCCGAAGACCGAAGAACACACGAAGTGGGGCCACGAGGTGGCCAGCTATAGGGCGGCGCGGCCCAAGCCCCGGCCGCGCCGACCTATAGCGTGGGCCCCTCGTGACGCCCCTTGACCTGCCCTTCCGCCTACTTAAAGCCTCCGTCGCGAAACCCCCGATGCGAAAAACCACGATACGGAAAACCTCACCGAGACGCCGTCGCCGCCGATCCCATCTCGGGGGATCTCGGAGTTCTCCTCCGGCACCCGCCGGAGAGGGGATTCATCTCCCGGAGGACTCTACACCGCCATGGTCGCCTCCGGAGTGATGAGTGAGTAGTTCACCCCTGGACTATGGGTCCATAGCAAGAGCTAGATGGTTGTCTTCTCCTCATTGTGCTTCATTGTTGGATCTTGTGAGCTGCCTAACATGATCAAGATCATCTATCCGTAATTCTATATGTTGTGTTTGTCGGGATCCGATGGATAGAGAATACCATGTCATGTTAATTATCAAGTTATTATACATGTGTTGTTTATGATCTTGCATGCTCTCCGTTTCTAGTAGAGGCTCTGGCCAAGTTTTTACTTTTAACTCCAAGAGGGAGTATTTATGCTCGATAGTGGGTTCATGCCCGCATTGACACCTGGACGATGTGATGTAAAGTTCTAAGGTTGTGTTGTGTCTGTTGCCACTAGGGATAAAACATTGGCGCTATGTCCGAGGATGTAGTTGTTGATTACATTACGCACCATACTTAATGCAATTGTCTCGTTGTTTGGCAACTTAATACCGGAGGGGTTCGGATGATAACCCGAAGGTGGACTTTTTAGGCATAGATGCAGCTTGGATGGCGGTCTATGTACTTTGTCGTAATGCCCAATTAAATCTCACTATACTTATCATGTCATGTATGTGCATTGTTATGCCCTCTCTATTTGTCAATTGCTCCGACCGTAATTTGTTCACCCAACATGCTTTTATCTTATGGGAGAGACACCTCTAGTGAACCTGTGGACCCCGGTCCATTCTTTAATACCGAAATACAAATCTGTCGCAATACTTGATTTACTCGTTTTCTCTGCAAACAATCATCTTCCACACAATACGGTTAATCCTTTGTTACGGCAAGCCGGTGAGATTGACAACCTCACTCGTTTCGTTGGGGCAAAGTACTTTGGTTGTGTTGTGCAGGTTCCACGTTGGCGCCGGAATCTCCGGTGTTGCGCCGCACTACATCCCGCCGCCATCAACCTTCAACGTGCTTCTTGGCTCCTCCTGGTTCGATAAACCTTGGTTTCTTTCTGAGGGAAAACTTGCTGCTGTGCGCATCATACCTTCCTCTTGGGGTTGCCCAACGAACGTGTGAAATACACGCCATCAGACCCACATGTCATCCTCTATGTACTATAAAAGTTCATTTTCTTGGTTTTTTTTCACCCTCTGATTTTTGGCAATTTCTTTTTTCTTTTGATCCCCTGCCGCCTCTCAAACGGTGATACCGCTGCTGCTAAATGGGACCCGCATGTCATCCTCTATGTACTATAAAACTTTCTTTTCTTGAATTATTTTTGGCTCCTCATATTTGGTCACTTTCCTTTTTCTTTCGATCTCATGCCACGTTTGAAACGTTGAGGAACCTGTCGGCTCATGGGACCCGCATGTCATCCTCTATG
>NC_061513.1:19168310-19202203 GCF_022539505.1 Lolium rigidum
GAGCATCTCTAGCAGAGCTCGTAAATTGGGCAAAACCGAATAATAATTGCCGATTTACTGGTTCAGTTCAGAAAATAGCGCAGACCAGTCACCGTAAACGAGCCAAAACCGAAAAAAGTTTGCAATCCGAGACCGAAAACCCAACTCGACCTGTATTTGTAGGGGCTGAAAGGGCGAACTGAACACCAAACTATATTCGTGGCGCGCTAAAATTTCTGATGAGACCAACTGCTTCCGACGGTACAGTCGCCGAAATCTAGCCAAAATCGTGCGGGCGGTGGCGCGCAGCGGGGCGGGGCGGGGCTGGCGGGCGATGGCCCGTGGCGGTGCGGGCGGGGCTAGAGTGCGGCGGCGCGGGGCGGTGCTGGTGCGGCGGCGCGGGGCGGTTGGTGGCTAGCCGGCGTGGTTGGTGAGAGGAAGAAGAAGGAAGGAAAAAAGGAAAAAGAGGAAAAAAAGAAAAATAAAAAAGTGACAGGTGGACCTTTAGCTGTTTTACGGTTTTGGATTAGGGGCTTTGTTCTGCGCCGGCAATTTTTCGACACGTAAACACGAGTTCGGTGAACTGAACTCTGGATTTTCAGTTCACGTTTTTACGGGCTCTGGTAGATGCTCTAAGTGGGCCAAAATTAGGGTACCATCTACCCTGTTAAAAAAATGAACTAACACGCCATCATCATTTTAGTTTATTTTTTTATTAAAGAGGTTAAAAGGGTACCTAATATTGCTCCACTTGCATCTGCACCCAATGGTCCTGGAGTTGTCAAATTGAGAATAAGCAAGTGCGTATATGCTTGCCCCATCTCAGAGAGCTCCACGATAGCCATGTGGAGATAGTTGGTCCGGCCAAGGAAGCGAGGAACGCGCCAAGGAATTAGGAAGGAGGAAAAAAGGAAGGTATCTTTTCATCTCGAGCCCCACACAGATGGGCTTAGAGCATCCCCACTCGTTGGCGCTCCCCATGTCCAAATCCGGCGAAATTTTCGTCCGGATTGGACGAAAATTTGGCATGGGGAGGCCGAAGTTCCAGCCGTCCCCCCGGCAGGAAACCTCCAACCTCGACCATTTGACATATTTTAAACAAATTCGACATAAAATTTAACAAGTTCGGCGAGCAAGAGTCCGAAAATTACTGAAACAAATTCGGCGATAATCAGTACAATGTTTAACAAGTGCTGAAACAAATGAAGCACACAATTTCACAATTTTTGAAACAAATTATGACGTACTCAGTTGGCGTCGGC
Source organism: Lolium rigidum (assembly GCF_022539505.1). Lineage (NCBI taxonomy): Eukaryota > Viridiplantae > Streptophyta > Magnoliopsida > Poales > Poaceae > Lolium > Lolium rigidum. Next base: position 19,169,552 of record NC_061513.1, read on the forward strand.
GTTGGCGTGCCTCGGAGCGTCCATATGTGCTCCACCAGATCATCTTGCAACTTGCTGATGCATTGTAGAGTCTCGAATCTCCTGGCGCATAGCAATGAAGGCGGCCCATGATGGAGGCACCTGGTGATTAGGCTGTGCAAGAGGACCCTCTCTCTCATATGGTGCTTGTTGCTCAGCCAGAGGAACCGGATGTTTTCGCTCATTTTCAATAATCATATTGTGTAAGCACACACAACGATTCATCACCTACCACATCTGATCTTTGGACCAAGTCATAGCGGGGAACCGGACGACAGCAAATCTCTGTTGGAGGACACCAAATGCACGCTCGACGTCTTTTCGGCAAGCTTCTTGTGTTTTGACAAACTCGCAAAGTTTGGGGGTGCTAGGTTTCGAGATAGTCTTCACAAATGTTGACCACTTTGGATAGATACCGTCTGCAAGGTAGTATCCTTTGTTGTAGTGTCGACCATTGATCACATAGTTCACCGGGGGAGCATGACCCTCAACAAGCTTGGAAAAGATCGAGGAGCAGCTTTAGGACGTTGATGTCATTGTTGGATCCAGGCATACCAAAGAAAAAGTGTCAAATCCAGAGATCATGGGTAGCCACTGCTTCAAGTATCACAATGCAGCCGTTTTTGTGACCCTTGTACATTCCCTGCCACGCAAACAGACAATTCTTCCAATTCCAATGCATGCAGTCAATGCTTCCAAGCATCCCTGGAAAACCCCTAGCTTCATTTGTTGCAAGGATCCTTTGAGTGTCTTCGACAGTGGGTGATCGCAAGTAAAAGTCCCCGAACACTGCTATGATGGCCCTGCAGAACCGGTAGAAATAATCAAGGGCGGTGGACTCCGCCATCCGAAGATAGTCATCTGCACTATCACCGGGAGCTCCATAAGCTAGCATCCTCATAGCCACTGTGCACTTCTGCAGTGACGAAAATCCAACCAAGCCAGTGCAATCCGCTTTGCATCTGAAATAGGGGTCGAAGTCTCGGATGGCATACAGAATTTGTAGAAATAGCTTCCTTCTCATCCTGAAACGACGCCTGAAAACAGTCTCACCGTGCAATGGATTGTCGGCGAAGTAGTCGGCGTACAACATGCAGTAGCCCTCCATTCGCTGTCTCGGCTTGCACTTCCGGCGACCCGGGTGCCGACCCACCACGCCGACCACGCTGCCACTCCGGCGCATGTGCTTGATAAGCAACCGAGGATCATCATGTGCTCCTCGTCTTGGGCGGCGGCTGCCATCTCTTCTCGCATAAGCTCGACGAACATCTGCTCCTCCTCTTCGTCCGAGTCCATGGTCGGCGAGGCAAATGGATGAACACCTGACGGGCGTGGTCGAGGCAACCCGAGCCGCAAACGACGAGGAGTACGCCGTCATCGAAAAACAGGCCGGCGGAGGAGCAGCCAAATAGGCCGTCGTCGAAAGGCGGCGGAATATAGGCAGGTGGGGGAGGAGGGGTGGCGGAATCTGGGCAACAAGCCGGCGGGGTGGTGACGGCGGCGAGAGAGATACGAGGGGTGGGAGAGATTTTGAGTGGGGTTCGTGTGTCCAGTCGCCGACAGAGCGGGCCCTTCCCCGCTTTTCACTCGTCCGGAGTCCCCGAGCGCGCCTGGGGACCGGGGTTGGCGTGGCTCGCCGGGATGGATTTAGGGCCAAATCCGGACGAAAACGAGGAACCGGGGGCGCGACTGGGCCGAATTACGCCGTCCGGATGGAAAAAAAACGTCGCTCGGGGGCCTCGTCGGGGAGACGAGTGGGGATGCTCTTAGCAGTTAGCACAGAATGCACGCATCCAGCTCCGCTCTCCCAATCGTCTCCTCTTCCCCTGCACCCAGTTCTTGCAATCCCCTGATGCGCCGCCACGCTCTCTCTTCGACGACATCACATCCTCAAACTCGTCAGGCCACCATCTTCATCCCCATGACCCGTCCATCGCAGCAGCTGTCAGGACCAAGCACAGTCAGCAACGCTCATCAGCAACAGACGGTCTGGATCAGCTCCTTCGACAACCGACGGCCAGGATGGCTTTCCCTTTTTGAACCACCCTTTTCGCGCCCTAAGCGTGTTTAGCATGTAATAATCTCTGAATCTATTAATTAGCGTGGTCCTACTCTTCGGTTATAAAAGAGTAGGAGTGGGAGGATGGGAGGCACGCATAATAATGAAAACCCTAATTTTATCTTCCTGTTTTGCACTTTACCTTACTTAGCTGAGTAGATCTGAGCCGCCGGAGCTCCTCTTCTTCCCCTTCTCTGGCCATGGCCAAGTCTTGACCACCGGGTCCTGACAAGGTGGTATCAGAGCGAGTCGAATCCCTCCCTCCCTCTCCCCACTCCACCACGCTACCCACCCTCCTACCCCAACATCCACCACCCTGCCGGCGGACACCAGATCCCGATCCTCCTCGCGCGAGCGCCGCGCCCGTGGCGAAGGCCGCGCCGCCACGACAGAGGAAGACGATCCCGAGGACGATCAACGCATGGCCCTGTTGGAGATATGCCCAAGAGGCAATAATAAAAGTGGTTATTATATATCTTTATGTTTATGATAAATGTTTATATACCATGCTATAATTGTATTAACCGAAACATTGGTACATGTGTGATATGTAAACAAACAAAGAGTCCCTAGTATGCCTCTTAACTAGCTTGTTGATTAATGGATGATTAGTTTCATAATCATGAACATTGGATGTTATTAATAACAAGGTTATATCATTGTATGAATGATGTAATGGACACACCCAATTAAGCGTAGCATAAGATCTCGTCATTAAGTTATTTGCTATAAGCTTTCGATACATAGTTACCTAGTCCTTATGACCATGAGATCATGTAAATCACTTATACCGGAAAGGTACTTTGATTACACCAAACGCCATCGCGTAAATGGGTGGTTATAAAGGTGGGATTAAGTATCCGGAAAGTATGAGTTGAGGCATATGGATCAACAAGTGGGATTTGTCCATCCCGATGACGGATAGATATACTCCGGGCCCTCTCGGTGGAATGTCGTCTAATGTCTTGCAAGCATATGAATAAGTTCATAAGAGACCACATACCACGGTACGAGTAAAGAGTACTTGTCGTGAGACGAGGTTGAACAAGGTATAGAGTGATACCGATGATCAAATCTCGGACAAGTAAAATATCGCGTGACAAAGGGAATTGGTATCGTATGTGAATGGTTCATTCGATCACTAAAGTCGTCGTTGAATATGTGGGAGCTATTATGGATCTCCAGATCCCGCTATTAGTTATTGGTCGGAGTGAGTACTCAACCATGTCCGCATAGTTCGCGAACCGTAGGGTGACACACTTAAAGTTGGATGTTGAAATGGTAGAACTTGAATATGGAATGGAGTTCGAATATTTGTTCGGAGTCCCGGATGAGATCCCGGACATCACGAGGAGTTCCGAATGGTCCGAGAATAAGATTCATATATAGGATGTCATTTTATGTGATTTAAAATGATGCGGAAGGTTCTATGGAAGGTTCTAGAAGGTTCTAGAAAAGTCCGGAAGAAACCACCAAGGAAGGTGGAGTCCCGGAGGGACTCCACCTCCATGGCCGGCCAACCCTAGAGGGGGAGGAGTCCCAAGTGGACTCCCCCAAAGGGGGCCGGCCACCCCTCCATGGAAGGTGGAACTCCCACCTCTAGTGGGAGTCCTAGCTTGGGTAGGTTTCCCTATCATATGGAAGGTTTTGGGTTCGGGTCTTATTCGGAGACTTGTAGTCCAACCCTTGGGGATTCCACCTATATAATGAGGGACAAGGGGAGGGGGCCGGCCACCTCAAGACCACCACCTGGCCGCACCCCCCAAGTGGCCGGCCACCCCCTCCCAAACCCTAGCCGCCCCCTTCTCCTCCATAGCTCCCGCGTGCTTTAGCGAAGCTCCGCCGGAGTTCTCCACCGCCACCGACACCACGACGTCGTGCTGTCGGATTCAAGAGGAGCTACTACTTCCGCTGCCCGCTGGAACGGGAGGTGGACGTCGTCTTCATCAACAACCGAACGTGTGACCGAGTACGGAGGTGCCGCCCGTTCGTGGCGCCGGTGATCAAGATCTTCTACGCGCTTTTGCAAGCGGCAAGTGAACGTCTACCGCAGCAACAAGAGCCTCATCTTGTAGGCTTTGGAATCTCTTCAAGGGTGAGACTCGATAAACCCCTCGTTGCTACCGTCTTCTAGATTGCATCTTGGCTTGGATTGCGTGTTCGCGGTAGGAAATTTTTTGTTTTCTATGCAACGTTATCCTACAAGCGGTATCGAGCCGTGTCTATGCATAGATGGTTGCACGAGTAGAACACAATGGTTTTGTGGGCGTTGATGCTCTTGTTATCTTTAGTTGAGTACTTTGCATATTTATGGCATAGTGGGATGAAGCGGCTCGGACTAACTTTACATGACCGCGTTCATGAGACTTGTTCCTCGTTCGACATGCAACTTGTATTGCATAAGAGGCTTTGCGGGTGTCTCGTCTCTCCTACTATAGTAAAGATTCAGTTTACTCTTCTATTGACAACATTAGTATCAACGTTGTGGTTCATGTTCGTAGGTAGATTAGATCTCTCTCGAAAACCCTAAACCACATAAAATATGCAAACCAAATTAGAGACGTCTAACTTATTTTTTCAGGGTTTGGTGATGTGATATGGCCATAATGTGATGATGAATATGTATGAGATGATCATTATTGTATTGTGGCAACCGGCAGGAGCCTTATGGTTGTCTTTAAATTTCATGTTGAGTAGTATTTCAAAGTAGTTGTAATAGTTGCTACATGGAGGACAATCATGAAGACGGCGCCATTGACCTTGACGCTACGCCGACGATGATGGAGATCATGCCCGAAGATGATGGAGATCATGTCCGTGCTTTGGAGATGAAGATCAAAGGCGCAAAGACAAAAGGGCCATATCATATCACATATGAACTCGCATGTGATGTTAATCCTTTTATGCATCTTATTTTGCTTAGATCGCGACGGTAGCATTATAAGATGATCCCTCAATAAAATCTCAAGATAATAAAGTGTTCATCCTTAGTAGCACCGTTGCCAAGACTTGTCGTTTCGAAGCATCTCGTGATGATCGGGTGTGATAGAATCAACAAGTGCATACAACGGGTGCAAGCCAGTTTTTGCACATGCGGATACCGATACGTCTCCGACGTATCGATAATTTCTTATGTTCCATGCCACATTATTGATGATATCTACATGTTTTATACACATTATATGTCGTATTTATGCATTTTCCGGCACTAAACTATTAACGAGATGCCGAAGAGCCGCTTGCTCGTTTTCTGCTGTTTTTGGTTTCAGAAATCCTAGTAAAGAAATATTCTCGGAATTGGACGAAATCAACGCCCAGGGGCCTATTTTTCCACGAAGCTTCCAGAAGTCCGAAAGGGAAAGGAAGTGGGGCCACGAGGCGCCGCCACAGCAGGGCGGCGCGGCCCAGGTCTAGGCCGCGCGGCCCTGGCGTGTGGGGCCCTCGTGTGGCCCCCCGCGTTGCCCTTCCGCCTACTTAAGGTCTCCGTCGCGAAAACCCTATCACGTTCGACGAAACCAGAGAAAACCTTCCAGAGCCGCCGCCATCGCGAAGCCAAGATCTGGGGGACAGGAGTCTCCGTTCCGAGCACACCGCCGGGACGGGGAAGTGCCCCCGGAAGGCTCCTCCATCGACACCACCGCCATCTCCATCAACGCTGCTGTCTCCCATGAGGAGGGAGTAGTTCTCCATCGAGGCTAAGGGTTGTACCGGTAGCGATGTGGTTAATCTCTCTCCTATGTGCTTCAGTACAATAATCTCTTGAGCTGCCTTACATTATTGAGATTCATATGATGATGCTTGTAATCTAGATGTCATTATGCTAGTCAAGTGGATTTTACTTATGTGATCTCCGGAGACTCCTTGTCCCACGTGTGTAAAGGTGACAGTGTGTGCACCGTGTGGGTCTCTTAGGCTATATTTCACGTAATACTTATTCACTGTTATGAAGAGCATAGTGAAGTGCTTATTTATATCCCTTTATGATTGCAATGTGTTTTGTATCACAATTTATCTGTGTGCTACTCTAGTGATGTTATTAAAGTAGTTTATTCCTCATGCACGGTGTAATGGTGACAGTGTGTGCATCGTGTAGTACTTGGCGTAGGCTATGATTGTGATCTCTTGTAGATTATGAAGTTAACTATTGCTATGATGGTATTGATGTGATCTATGCCTCCTTTCGTAGTGTGAAGGTGACAGTGTGCATGCTATGTTAGTACTTGGTTTGGTTATGTTGATCTGTCATGCACTCTAAGGTTATTTAAACATGAACATTGAATATTGTGGAGCTTGTTAACTCTGACATTGAGGGTTCGTGTAATCCTACACAGTTAGTGGTGTTCATCATCCAACAAGAGGGTGTAGAGTCTAGCATCTATCTATTTATTCTGTTATGTGATCAATGTTGAGAGTGTCCACTAGTGAAAGTATGATCCCTAGGCCTTGTTCCTAAATATCGCTACCGCTGCTTGTGTACATGCTTTACTGCATCCGTACTTCCGCAATATTACCACCATCAACCACACGCCGGCAAGCACTTTTCTCGGCGCCGTTACTACTGCTCATATATATTCATACCACCTATATTTCACTATCTCTTCGCCGAACTAGTGCACCTATTAGGTGTGTTGGGGACACAAGAGACTTCTTGCTTTGTGGTTGCAGTGGTTGCATGAGAGGGATATCTTTGACCTCTTCCTCCCTGAGTTCGATAAACCTTGGGTGATCCACTTAAGGGAAACTTGCTGCTGTTCTACAAACCTCTGCTCTTGGAGGCCCAACACTGTCTACAAGAATAGAAGCACCCGTAGACATCAAGCACTTTTCTAGCGCCGTTGCCGGGAGGAAAGGTAAAAGGCACTTATACTCCGGTCCTGTGTAAAGTACTTTTCCGGCACCATTGTGTGAGTGTTCGAAGCTATTTCCTTTAGATCCCGCAATTGCATCTTTTTGTTTCTTGTTTACACTAGTTTGGCATAATGGACAACAATGAGCTTCTTATTCTATTTCCTGATTTAAGACATGGATGGTTTGATGCGAAAATTAAAAAACCCATGGAACTATTTGCATGTAGAATATCAGACACTTTGAATACCATTGTTGCTAATGATATGGAAAATTCTAAGCTTGGGGAAGCTGGCTTTGATGAGCATGATCTTTTAGTCCACCAAGCATTGAGGAGGAAATTTACTTTGATGATACTTTGCCTCCTATTTATGATGATTATAATGATAGTAGTCTTTTGGTGCCACCTGTTATGGAGGATAAATTTGATTATGATTACAATATGCCTCCTATATTTGATGATAGCTACTTTGTTGAATTTGCTCCCACTATTACTAATAAAATTGATAATGCTTATGCGGAGAGTAATTATTTTATGCATGAGACTCATGATAAGAATGCTTTATGTGATACTTATATTGTTGAGTTTGCTCATGATGCTACTGGACATTATTATGAGAGAGGAAAATATGGTTGTAGAAATTTTCATGTTACTAAAATGCCTCTCTATGTGCTGAAATTTTTGAAGCTACACTTGTTCTATCTTCCTATGCTTGTTACTTTGCTCTTCATGAACTTGTTTATTTACAAGATTCCTATGCATAGGAAGCATGTTAGGCTTAAATGTGTTTTGAATTTGCCTCTTGATGCTCTCTTTTGCTTCAAATACTATCTCTTGTGAGTGCATCATTAAAACTGCTGAGCCCATCTTAATGGCTATAAAGAAAGAACTTCTTGGGAGATAACCCATGTGTTTATTTTGCTACAGTACTTTTATTTTGTATTTGTGTCTTGGAAGTTGTTACTACCGTAGCAACCTCTCCTTATCTTATTTTATTGCATTGTTGTGCCAAGTAAAGTCTTTGATAGTAAGGTTCATACTAGATTTGGATTACTGCATGTAACAGATTTCTTGTCATTGTCACGAATCTGGGTCTAATTCTCCGTAGGTAACTCAGAAAATTATGCCAATATACGTCATTGATCCATCAGATATGTACGCAACTTTCATTCAATTTGAGCATTTTCATTTGAGCAAGTCTGGTGCCTCAATAAAATTCGTCTATTACGGACCGTTCTATTTTGACAGATTCTCGCCTTTTATTTCGCATTGCTTCTTTCGCTGTGTTGGGTGGATTTCTTTGTTCCATTACCTGTCCCAGTAGCTTTGGGAAATGTCCAGAAGTGTTAAGAATTATTGTGCCACCTCTGAACATGTGAATTTTTATTATGCACTAACCCTCTAATGAGTTTGTTTCGAGTTTGGTGTGGAGGAAGTTTTCAAGGGTCAAGAGAGGAGGATGATATACTACGATCAAGGAGAGTGAAAGCTCTAAGCATGGGGATGCCCCGGTGGTTCATCCCTGCATATTTCAAGAAGACTCAAGCATCTAAGCTTGGAGATGCCCAAGGCATCCCCTTCTTCATCGACAAATTATCGGTTCCTCCTCTTGAAACTATATTTTTATTCGGTCACATCTTATGTACTTTGCTTGGAGCGTACTGCTTGTTTTTGTTTTTTGTTTTTGTTTGAATAAATGCTTGTGTGGGAGAGAGACACGCTCCGCTGGTTCATATGAACACATGTGTTCTTAGCTTTTAATGTTCATGGCGAAGGTTGAAACTCGCTTCGTTAATTGTTATATGGTTGGAAACGGGAAATGCTACATGTAGTAATTGGTATGATGTCTTGAATAATTTGATACTTGGCAATTGTTGTGCTCATGTTTAAGCTCTTGCATCATATACTTTGCACCCATTAATGAAGAAACACTTAGAGCTTGCTAAATTTGGTTTGCATATTTGGTCTCTCTAAAGTCTAGATAATTTCTAGTATTGAGTTTTGAACAACAAGGAAGACGGTGTAGAGTCTTATAATGTTTACAATATGTATTTTATGTGAGTTTTGCTGCACCGGTTCATCCTTGTGTTTGTTTCAAATAACCTTGCTAGCCTAAACCTTGTATCGAGAGGGAATACTTCTCATGCATCCAAAATCCTTGAGCCAACCACTATGCCATTTGTGTCCACCATACCTACCTACTACATGGTATTTCTCGCCATTCCAAAGTAAATTGCTTGAGTGCTACCTTTTAAATTTCCATCATTCTCCTTTGCAATATATAGCTCATGGGACAAATAGTTTAAAAACTATTGTGGTATTGAATATGTACTTATGCACTTTATCTCTTATTAAGTTGCTTGTTGTGCGATAACCATGTTTTCTGGGGACGCCATCAATTACTCTTTGTTGAATATCATGTGAGTTGCTATGCATGTCCGTCTTGTCTGAAGTAAGGGAGTGAAGGAGATATGCCCTAGAGGCAATAATAAAAGTAGTTATTATTTATATCTCTATGTTTATGATAAATGTTTATATATCATGCTAGAATTGTATTAACCGAAACATTAGTACATGTGTGATATGTAGACAAACAAGAAGTCCCTAGTATGCCTCTTAAACTAGCTTGTTGATTAATGGATGATTAGTTTCATAAATCATGAACATTGGATGTTATTAATAACAAGGTTATATCATTGTGTGAATGATATAATGGACACACCCAATTAAGCATAGCATAAGATCTCGTCATTTAGTTTTTTGCTATAAGCTTTCGATACATAGTTACCTAGTCCTTATGACCATGAGATCATATAAATCACTTATACCGGAAAGGTACTTTGATTACACCAAACACCACTGCGTAAATGGGTGGCTATAAAGGTGGGATTAAGTATCCGGAAAGTATGAGTTGAGGCATATGGATCAACAGTGGGATTTGTCCATCCCGATGACGGATAGATATACTCCGGGCCCTCTCGGTGGAATGTCGTCTAATGTCTTGCAAGCATATGAATGAGTTCATAAGAGACCACATACCACGGTACTGAGTAAAGAGTACTTGTCAGGAGACGAGGTTGAACAAGGTATAGAGTGATACCGAAGATCAAACCTCTGACAAGTAAAATATCGCGAGACAAAGGGAATTGGTAATGTATGTGAATGGTTCATTCGATCACTAAAGTCATCGTTGAATATGTGGGAGCCATTATGGATCTCCGTGATCCCGCTATTAGTTATTGGTCTGAGTGAGTACTCAACCATGTCCGCATAGTTCTCGAACCGTAGGGTGACACACTTAAAGTTGGATGTTGAAATGGTAGTACTTGAATATGGAATGGAGTTGGAATATTTGTTCGGAGTCCCGGATGTGATCCCGGACATCACGAGGAGTTCCGAAATGGTCCGGAGAATAAGATTCATATATAGGATGTCATTTTATGTGAATAAAATGTCGCTGAAGGTTCTATGGAAGGTTCTAGAAGGTTCTAGAAAAGTCCGGAAGAAACCACCAAGGAAGGTGGAGTCCACAAGGGACTCCACCTCCATGGCCGGCCAGCCCTAGATGGGGTGGAGTCCCAAGTGGACTCCACCATAGGGGGCCGGCCACCCCCACATGGGAGGTGGGAATCCCACCTTGGGTGGGAGTCCTAGTTGGGCTAGGATTGCCTCCTCCTATGGAAGGTTTTGGTTTCGGGTCTTATTCGAAGACTTGGACACCAACACTTGGGTTCCACCTATATAATGAGGGGCCATAGGGAGGGGGCCGGCCACACCAAAGCCACCACCTTGGCCGCACTCCTTGGAGGCCGGCCACCCCCTCTCCCCAAACCCTAGCCGCCCCACTCCTCCTATCTTCCCCGCACGCTTAGCGAAGCTCCGCCGGATTCTCCACCGCCACCGACACCACGCCGTCGTGCCGTTCGGATTCAAGAGGAGCTACTACTTCCGCTGCCCGCTGGAACGGGAGGTGGACGTCGTCTTCATCAACAACCGAACGTGTGACCGAGTACGGAGGTGCTGCCCGTTCGTAGCGCCGGAACCGATCGTGATCAAGATCTTCTACGCGCTTTTGCAAGCGGCAAGTGAACGTCTACCGCAGCAACAAGAGCCTCATCTTGTAGGCTTTGGAATCTCTTCAAGGGTGAGACTCGATACCCCTCGTTGCTACCGTCTTCTAGATTGCATCTTGGCTTGGATTGCGTGTTCGCGGTAGGAAAATTTTTGTTTTCTATGCAACGTTATCCTTCAAAGGGTATCAGAGCCGTGTTTATGCATAGATGGTTGCACGAGTAGAACACAATGGTTTGTGGGCGTTGATGCTCTTGTTATCTTTAGTTGAGTACTTTGCATCTTTATGGCATAGTGGGATGAAGCGGCTCGGACTAACTTTACATGACCGCGTTCATGAGACTTGTTCCTCGTTCGACATGCAACTTGTATTGCATAAGAGGCTTTGCGGGTGTCTCGTCTCTCCTACTATAGTAAAGATTCAATTTACTCTTCTATTGACAACATTAGTATCAACGTTGTGGTTCATGTTCGTAGGTAGATTAGATCTATATCGAAAACCCTAAACCACGTAAAATATGCAAACCAAATTAGAGAGCGTCTAACTTGTTTTTGCAGTGGTTTGGTGATGTGATATGGCCATAATGTGATGATGAATATGTATGAGATGATCATTATTGTATTGTGGCAACCGGCAGAGCCTTTATGGTTGTCTTTAAATTTCATGTTGAGTAGTATTTCAAAGTAGTTGTAATAGTTGCTACATGGAGGACAATCATGAAGACGGCGCCATTGACCTTGGTGCTTCGCCGACGATGATGGAGATCATGCCCGAAGATGATGGAGATCATGTCCGTGCTTTGGAGATGAAGATCAAAGGCGCAAAGACAAAAGGGCCATATCATATCACATATGAACCGCATGTGATGTTAATCCTTTTATGCATCTTATTTTGCTTAGATCGCGACTGTAGCATTATAAGATGATCCCTCACTAAAATCTCAAGATAATAAAGTGTTCATCTTAGTAGCACCGCTATCAAGTCTTATCGCTTCAAGCATCTCGTGATGATCGGGTGTGATAGATTCGATAAGTACTTACAACGGGTGCAAGACAGCTTTTGCACATGCGGATACTAAGGTGGCCTTGACGAGCCTAGCATGTACGTACATGGTCTCGAACACGTGATACCGAAAGGTAGAGCATGAATCATATGATTGATATGATGAACACTTTGAGTGTTCGCCATTGAAATTACACCTTTTCTCGTGATGATCGATTTGAGGTGCGATGGATTTGGTTCGTGTGATCACTAAGACAATGCGAGGGATATTGTTTTGAGTGGGAGTTCACCTAGATTTTTAATTATGTTGAATTAAAATTTGAACTCAATTTGTCATAAACTTAGTCTAAACTATTGCAAATATATGTTGTAGAGATGGCGTCCTCAATCAATTTTAACCAGCTCCTAGAGAAAGAAAAGCTTAAGAGCAACGGTAGCAACTTCCACCGATCGGTTCCGTCATGTGAGGATCTTCCTCTCTCGGCGGAAATCGCAATATGTGCTTGATGCACCGCTAGGTGACCCTCCTGCAGAAACCGAAACCGATGAAGTAAAAGCTGTTTACGTAGACTCGAAAACTCGGTACTTTCAAGTTCAGGTAGCCATCCTCAGTGCGTCTGGAATCCGATCTTCAAAAACGTTTTGAGCACCACGATCCTCATGAGTTGATGAATGAGCCGAAAGCTATTTTGAGACTCATGCGCCGTGAATGCTATGAAGCATCGAAACATTTCTTCACTGTATGATGGAAGAAGGCAGCTCCATTAGTGAGCACATGCTCGCCATGACCGGCATGCGAAGAAACTCGTGACTTGGGAATAGTGATTCCTAATGTGACCGGGGATTAATCGTGTCCTTCAATCATCGCCACCAAGTTACAAGAACTTTGTGATGAACTACAATATGCAGAACATGAACAAGGAGTTACCTGAACTCTGGCATGCTAAAAGCTGCTGAGATTGAGATCAAGAAAGAGCACCAAGTGTTGATGGTCAACAAGACCACCAGTTTCAAGAAACAGGCAAGTCTAAGGGAAAATTCAAGAAGGGTGGCAAGAAAGCTGCCACGCCTCCTATGAAACCTAAGAACGGCCCTAAGCCTGATGCTGAGTGCTATCACTGCAAGGAGAAGGGACACCGGAAGCGTAATTGCTCCAAGTATTTGGCAGATCTGAAGAGCGGCCTTGTCAAGAAGAAGAAAGAAGGTATATCCGATATACATGTTATAGATGTTTATCTCACTAGTTCTCGTTCTAGTACCTGGGTATTTGATAATCGGTTCAGTTGCTCATATTTGTAACTCGAAACAGAACTAAAGAATAAACGTATACAAATGACGCACCACACGCTATTTTTTAAACCTAGATCTACATGCAGATCTGATGGTAGTTTTACAACCCCCCCCCCTCCCGCTTCGCCGGACATTTTTGTTGTCGGAGCATGGTCGGTCGTCGACGTTCATTAAAGGGGCAGTGCAGGGCATGGTCGGTCGCTGGCGTTCATGGAAGGACGTAGTACGCTGGCGTCCATGACGAGGTGTGCTGATTGGAAAACAAAATGTTTTGCCATCTTAACGGAGCAAAAACATTTACACCATTTTTCTAACCACCCTTCTTCAAACTTGCCACCGATATATACATGTATGTTTCCTTTTGTGCATTGATCTTCCTGTAAGGAAAAGAAAATGATATATAGAAGTAAATATATTTTCTGGCCCATCTTTCTCTTGCGAGGTACTTCAGCATTTAAAACATAAGGCGACAAAAAGGAAATCTCAGAGAGAGGGAGATTTTGGAACGAGTTGTTCTATTCTCGCAGCAAAGCCGTAGGTACCATTTATATACGACGACGGAATCCCTCTTGCTCCTCGATCGATCCATCTATTGTAGCAGCAAAGCCATACCAACAATCGCCACGGAAGAACCGAACCTTGACCATGGCCGGAGACCAGCAACCAATGGCGCGCGCCGGCGGAGGATGCGTTTACAGGTGCTTTCTGGCCGTGGCCGCCGTAGCGGTCGTTGGCATGATCGTCTTGCTCGTGCTCCAATACATCCACCCGACACCACCGCGCTACTACGCCTACGTCGACTCCATCTCCGGCATCCGCGACGACTGGCGGATGCAGATCTCCCTGACGCTCGGCGTGGAGTCTCGGAGCCCCCTGTGGGGCAGGGTGTGCCTGGCGCGTGGCACCGCCGTGGAGGTGGCCTACAATGGCATCGCGCTCGGGTACGGGGCCACCGGCGAGGAGGCCTGCGTCCGTCCGTGGGAGCTTTGGACGGTGCGGAAGACGACGGTGCTGGCGGGGAGGATCGGTGTTGGTCCCTTGCCGGATTTCGTGGTGGAAGGCCTGGTCGCAGACAGGCGGCGTGGGGTTCAGGTATTCGACGTCACGCTCCGGATCCCATCAACCAGACAGGATGGAGCCAAGGGGGACGACGACGGGAAGTTGGCATCGTGCACGGCGAGGCTGGTTGGGGACGGCAAGGCTGATGCATGCGACATGCACTACTCTTAATACTTCTGCCATGCACGTGTAATTTTATTTAGTATTGTACTCTGAACATAATTTTACCGATGCCACCCACCGCAACCCTAGCACACTCCAGAGCCCTCTATGCCCGGATCCTCCCCCCGCCCGTCCCTTCCACTGATACGGAGAGCCGCGCATCCCATGGTGGCGCATCCTCCTCGTGGACCAGCGTCGGCGCATCTGGCATGCTCTACCCCGACCTTCTGCCACCGTGGATGCGGAAGTACAACGCCGCAGGCTAGTGTGTATTGGGATGTGGGTGGTGGAAATCACCGACCTCAACAACCACTAGCCCCAATGGCTCAATATAAACTAAAAGAATCTAATGTTATTCAAGCAATTATGCTCGGCAGTATTGATAAGAAAGCTACAACATAATGTGATTAAAACACACACTAGAATAAGTAGGCTACCCTAAAGCATGTTCGTCTTGTAACATCCCAAAAATTTCAAAAAAAACAAAGAAATGAGTTTCCCTTTTTCCAAATTTTGGAACCAACAAAAACTTTTATTAAATTAAGTTTGGTACATAGTGAGCATGCTTATAGGTTGTGATATTGCCGTGATGCTTGTGTAAACTACTTTGAAATGATCTTAAACCCTAAACCCTCTCCTTTTCACCATCCAAGTTAAATCAAAATAAAAAGAAATTAAATAAGAAAAGGGCCTATGTGCTTATGGCTATTTTTGTTAAAACTTTTACCTAGGCTTTCTTACCTTGTTTAGATGTTTTGAAAACATCAACAAACCTAACCTAGTACTTATCAACCAATTCAAGTGAGAAACAAAAATGAAACAAACTATTGCATAGAGGCATATGTGGCACGTAGCCATATTACCAAATCTTAACCTATGCACCTCTACTTTGCCCAAATGGTTTGGAACCATCTCTAAACCTAATATAACCCTAAATGGACCATAGACCATGCCCAAGTAAAGCAAGGGGAACAAAATAGGAGATTAAGAAAAATTGGAATTTCACCTCTTATGTGTTTATGGCCATTTTTGCAAATCTTTGAACTAGGCCTTTTGGAATTGTTTCAATGGCTTGGAAATGTCCCTAAAAAAATAAGAATCACTTTGGAATCAAGAAAAACCAAATCAATTAGAGAGAAATAAAATAAATGAGAAGAATGCAAATCTCACTCACATACACAAATGGCAATTTTTGCAAATCATCAACCAAGGCCACCAAGGCTTGTTCCATTGCTTGTGAAACACTAATACATCAATAACAAACACAATTGCATCAAAGAAACACAAATCAAATCAAAGGAAATCTCAAATTTTACTCACATATGATAATGGTCAAAATTGGAGTTTATAAAATGTTGCACACTTTGAGCCCTTCTACTTAGCTAATCCCAAACTAAACCTGGCCAACTCTTTCCACCTCATCCAAGAGCATATCAAGGTGAACCAGTTTTGTGTTGACCATCATGGTTGACTCTGTCCCCATTGCTTAGTATAAGTGTGACAAGTGGAGACTTTGAAACAAAGTGAAGATCATCCTCTTTTTGGAACTTTGCAAACCTGCACCAAATTGACCACCACCACCACCATTCTTCTCCATTAATTATTCAAATAAACTCCACCAAAAAGATTTGCAAAATTCAAAACATTTGTTCATGCGGCCATTTGGTCGAACACAAGGCAGACAGAAATCAAATTGGCACATACATGCTATTATCCAACAGATTCTTGCCTAAACCTCTTTTGCTTTGTGATCATCGGCACCCTAGTACCTCCTCCGCATCAGACCATGCCCTTTTTCTCTGATAAAAGTGAAGCCATGATGAAGAACTCCACCATGCCGGCCATGATAGACACCCTCATGCCACTCATTCTCTCTCCCTCTCTCTGGTCCCTTTCGCAATGTCAACGAGACTCACCACACCTTGATGCACATGCTAGACATGATTCCAATCCAAACCGTGCATGACAACACCCTGGCCAGACGTGATCACCGCGCCCAGTGCACGCCAGAGCGTGTACTGGCACGCCACTGGACACGCCAGTACACCACTCGCCCCCGTCGCGTCTGTCCTCCTCTCGACCCCTCCTCTCGCGTGCTCACTCCACACCACCCCAGTACACCGCCAGACACTCGCAATTGGCCGCGCTCGACCTGCCGCCATCGCCATGATCAAATTTCCCCGCCACGGTACTGCAAGGACGCGCACCTCGCTCGCACGCCTCAGACCATCATTCGCCGCGCCAGCACGCTCCCTAGCTTCAACTAGACGTCGCCTACCTCACGCGCACCTCGCCTTGCCCCTTCGCGCCTCGGAGACGCCACGCCATGGTCGACCTCGCCAGCACCCCACGGCCACCTCTCGATCCTATAAAAGGAGAGCTCCTCCTCCTCAATTGCTCACACCACTCGACTCCCCTCTTCTCTCTGATCATTCTCAACCCCTCTCCACTCCACATCGTCGCCGGTAGACCTCCAATTTCCAGCTGAAGCCCGCGGCGGTGCTGCAGGAGAAGCCGACGATTTCCGCCACCACTGGAGTCGCCGCCGGTACCAGAGGATCCGCCGTCGTCCGCAACGCCGCCGTGCATCTTCTTTGATCATCGCCGGAGCCTAGGATCGCCGCCAACCCCTTCCTCCGCTGTGCCAGTGCCCTCTTCTCGTCGATGACGACGACGACGCTCGACCGTCGGATCGTCATCTAATCCAACAGCCCACGTTAGAAGGTACCGGTTCGGTGTTATGTATCGCTGACAGGCGTGCCCCACCCTGTCAGGCGGCCAGCTCGCCTCAGACGCGCAGTTGGGCCAGCCCACCTTCTTCTCCCCTTTTCCGGCCCGTTTGCTTTCCGGCCCAAGCCCAAGATTTGAATTCATTTAAATCCTTTTAGATTCAATTCAATACTGGTGCTCACTTAGAATTTAAATAACTTCAAATCCACCATACCAAATTTGACCAATTTTATATGGTTGGAAAGCTCATGAAATGCCCTATCTAACCACACTGGTTTCAACCTCATACATGCTGCAGAATTTGAATAGCAAAAATAACAAGACAGAGAGTTTTCAGAATTCAAATAAATTTATAAAATCAACCCTAATGAATTTTGAGATGATTCAAATTCTCATAATTCACATTTCAACTCCTCCAATTATTTATGCAAAATATGACATGGGTACTGTATATGATCATGGGCTAGAATCAAAAATTGGCTATGTAGTCAATACTAGCCCATTTAAACTATGTTCAAATTTAGGATTTCAAATCTATGAAGTGTAGCACTTCATTTAAATCATCTTCCCAAGTAGTTTGAAGCAATGTGATGACCCTTGTTGCATGGTCTCATAATTGCTCACTTGAGGATATTAAATCAAATAGGATTTAAATTGCATGGGGTATAGAACCTCATTTAAATCATGTTTCTCAAATGATAAGTGTGAAGTGTTGACCTTGGTCAACATGTGATCATACATGGTTATTTGAGGAGATTAAATCTTAACAAGATTCAATGAGAGGACATTATTTCTCCAAACCAAAGAGAAACCCTAATCCACATTTCAATGAGAGGAAAATATTTTCCTAACACTAAATAAGAAAACCCTAGCCTAATTTTGGGTAGCAATGTTAAGTGATGATGCTAGATCATTTGTGTGAGCCATTCAGGCTAATTAAGTCTACTTAAGTATTGTTTGGTGATTGTATCCTCGTATTCGTTTATAGACGCTAGTACCGGAGACTATCAAGAGGAGGAGGTATTCTACCAAGAGGAAGGAGGAGAGAACTTGGATCACTACTCCAATCAAGGCAAGCTAGACTAATGCAAGTTATATTGTTGCAAGCTAATATTCTTGCAAAGTGCAAAGCTCTAAAAGAGCAAGGCATCGCCACATTTTACTTTATGCTTAATGGTCCTATCCCAAGTTTTTTACTTTACAAGCTTTATTGAATTTGATTTACCAAAGTTACTTTTTGATTCATGATTCATTTGGTTTAGTATGGAGTAGCACAAGAGCATCACACTTAGCCTAGAAAGCGATAAGCTAGTTAGCACCCCTCATAACTAGTTGCTAGTGCTAAGATTAAGAAGAACTACTCTAGATGGGAACTTGTGAAAACCAATGACTTTGAAAACCTTGGAATGATGAGTCATTTTATTGAAAGATTTTGAAGTTGAATATGACTTGTGAATGACTTGGTGAAATTTACCAAAAACTGATGGTTGGGTTCGGATGCAATACCATTCCAATTCTTAAGTACCCCCACAATACCTAAATCTGGGTAAGGCTTAACTGAAAACTTATGTATTTTAGTATGGGTTCCCTCTGAACAAGCGTCATAGGGGTTATGCCGAGGCTGCCTCCGTTGAAAGTGAAATGACATGAAATGGGGTGAATGTCCTACCCAAGCCCTGTGCAGTTCCCGGGTTGGCGGTTTGCTCTCACCGGGAGGCCAAGCTCATGGGGAGAGGTGCCTATACTAGGGTATGTGAATGAAAGGTTATGGTTGATAGTTCGCGCACTGAGTGCGATAAATCAGGGCCAGTTACCCCTGACGGACTATTGCAATTGTTGTGGCACAAGTGTACAACCTCTGCAGAGTGTAAACCTATTCGAATAGCCGCGTCCGCGGTCATGGACAGTTGGAAGGGCCATACTGTTCCGTCATCAGAACTTTTCTAAAAATATGAATGGTGACTTGTGACTTGAATTGAAAGGTGACTTTGACTTTTAATCACAACAGAGTTGTGGGAATAACACTAATGTTCCCACTTGAGTTTAGTTAGGCAAAGGAAGAGTCTTTGGTTATAAATGATTA
This sequence comes from Lolium rigidum, assembly GCF_022539505.1. Taxonomy (NCBI): domain Eukaryota; kingdom Viridiplantae; phylum Streptophyta; class Magnoliopsida; order Poales; family Poaceae; genus Lolium; species Lolium rigidum. Next base: position 19,188,873 of record NC_061513.1, read on the forward strand.
CGAAATAAAACAGGCTTTATGCAAATGAACCTAGAGCTTAGAACCCCTTTGATATATTTGTTAGTGTTTACATTAGCTTAGTTTGCGAGTACTTTAAAGTACTCATGGCTGTGTCCCTGGCTATTCAAATGGCCAGACTTTGAAGATGAGCCCCAGTACCAGGATGAAGGACAGCAGGACGTCTACGACAATTAGGACCACTCCCGACGTCAACGGTTGCTCGTGGAACGAGATGGACCGCAACCGCTACTTCGCTTCCGCTATATGATTTGTATTTGGATCTCTAGATCCCCTATGTTGTATTAAGACTGGATCATGTGATCCTTTGTTGTAAGACGATTATGGTATGTAATGAATGATATGTTGTGATATCAATCTATTATGTCTCGCAAAAACAATATTCCTGGGATTGCGATGAATGGCATAATAGGCATCTGGACTTAAAAATCCGGGTGTTGACACGTCTAAATAAACTGTGCACCCAGTTCGGCTATTGATAATTCTGCAGGACGGAGAAGCCACATGGAACCAAGAGGACCATTCCCTACATAGAACCCTACCGATGCAATCCTCTCCACCTCATCTCCGTCACCGGTTGTCAACTTGCTGGTACCCGAGTAGCCACGATGGCAAGAGTAATACACTGTGTTTCCCTTCATATGGCCACCAGCCTCCACCGCCTTGGAGCAAGTTGGGCTGACGAACAAGGCGTAGTCACCCAGGCTCACCACCTCTTCCCACATATAGTCATCATCATCGTTACCAACCAGGAAAAACACTTTGAAGAAAGGCCCGAGGTCAGGCTGCCATTTAGCCACAACTGCAATAGATGGCTTGCTGTGTAGATCGACAATGTAGCTGCCCCGTATCTGTTTCTTGCGCTCTGATGTCTACGGGTGCTTCTATTCTTGTAGACAGTGTTGGGCCTCCAAGAGCAGAGGTTTGTAGAACAGCAGCAAGTTTCCCTTAAGTGGATCACCCAAGGTTTATCGAACTCAGGGAGGAAGAGGTCAAAGATATCCCTCTCATGCAACCCTGCAACCACAAAGCAAGAAGTCTCTTGTGTCCCCCACACACCTAATAGGTGCACTAGTTCGGCGAAGAGATAGTGAAATACAGGTGGTATGAATAAATATAAGCAATAGTAACGGCGCCAGAAAAGTGCTTGGCGGCGCGTGGTTGATGGTGGTAATATTGCAGGAAGTACAGATGCGATAGAAACGAGTAAACAAGGAGCGGTAGCAGTATTTAGGAACAAGGCCTAGGGATCATACTTTCACTAGTGGACACTCTCAACATTGATCACATAACAGAATAAATAAATAGATGCTAGACTCTACACCCTCTTGTTGGATGATGAACACCACTAACTGTGTAGGATTACACGAACCCTCAATGCCGGAGTTAACAAGCTCCACAATATTCGATGTTCATATTTAAATAACCTTAGAGTGCATGACAGATCAACATAACCAAATCAAGTACTAACATAGCATGCACACTGTCACCTTCACACTACGAAAGGAGGAATAGATCACATCAATACCATCATAGCAATAGTTAACTTCATAATCTACAAGAGATCACAATCATAGCCTACGCCAAGTACTACAGGATGCACACATTGTCACCATTACACCGTGTAGGAGGAATAAACTACTTTAATAACATCACTAGAGTAGCACACAGATAAATTGTGATACAAAACACATTGCAATCATAAAGAGATATAAATAAGCACTTCACTATGCCATTCATAACAGTGAATAAGTATTCTGTGAAATATAGCCTAAGAGACCCACACGGTGCACACACTGTCACCTTTACACACGTGGGACAAGGAGCCTCCGGAGATCACATAAGTAAAACCCACTTGACTAGCATAATGACATCTAGATTACAAGCATCATCATATGAATCTCAATCATGTAAGGCAGCTCATGAGATTATTGTATTGAAGTACATAGGAGAGAGATTAACCACATAGCTACCGGTACAGCCCCGAGCCTCGATGGAGAACTACTCCCTCCTCATGGGAGACAGGCGAGCGTTGATGAAGATGGCGGTGGTGATGGCAGCGGTGTCGATGGAGAAGCCTTCCGGGGCACTTCCCCGTCCCGGCGGCGTGCCGGAACGAGACTCCTGTCCCCGCATCTTGGCTTCACGATGGCGGCGGCTCTGGAAGGTTTCTCGTACCGTGGCTTTTTCGTCTCGATGTTTTAGGTCAGGGACCTTTATATAGGTGAAGAGGCGGCGTCAGAAGGTCAACGAGGCGACGACACAACAGGGGGGCGCGGGGCCCCCCTTGGCCGCGCCGGCCTACTGTTTGGTGGGCCTGTGGCCCCCTATGGCGGCGAAGCTTCATGCAATCCTAAGATGCTGGGCGTTGATTTCGTCCGATTCCGAGAATATTTCCTTACTAGGATTTCTGAAACCAAAAACAGCGAGAACAAAGAAGCTGGCCCTTCGGCATCTCGTCAATAGGTTAGTTCCGGAAAGCGCATAAATATGACATAAAGTATGTATAAAACATGTAGATATCATCAATAATGTGGCATGGAACATAAGAAATTATCGATACGTCGGAGACGTATCATCATCCCCAAGCTTAGTTTCTGCTCGCCCCGAGCAGGTAAACGATAACAAAGATAATTTTTGGAGTGACATGCCATCATAATCTTGATCATACTATTGTAAGCATATGTAATGAATGCAGCGATCAAAACAATGGTAAATGACATGAGTAAACAAATGAATCATAAAGCAAAGACTTTTCATGAATAGTACTTTCAAGACAAGCATCAATAAGTCTTGCATAAGAGTTAACTCATAAAGCAATAAATTCATAGTAAAGGCATTGAAGCAACACAATGGAAGATTAAGTTTCAGCGGTTGCTTTCAACTTGTAACATGTATATCTCAATGATAGTTTGTCAATGCAAAGCAATATAACAAGTGCAATATGCAAGTATGTAGGAATCAATGCACAGTTCACACAAGTGTTTGCTTCTTGAGGTGAAGAGAGATAGGTGAACTGACTCAACATAAAAGTAAAAGAAAGGCCCTTCGCAGAGGGAAGCATTGATTGCTATATTTGTGCTAGTGCTTTGGTTTTTGAAAACATAAAGGGAGCATAAAAGTAAAATTTTGAGAGGTGTTTGTTGTTGTCAATGAATGGTAGTGGGCACTCTAACCCCCTTGCCAGACAAACCTTCAAAGAGCGGCTCTCATGAATTATTTTTATTTTTGGGTGGCACTCCTTCCAACCTTTCTTTCACAAACCATGGCTAACCGAATCCTCGGGTGCCTGCCAACAATCTCATACCATGAAGGAGTGCCTTTTTATTTTAGTTTTATTATGATGACACTCCTCCCCACCTTTGCTTTCTCAAGCCATGGCTAACCGAATCCTTCGGGTGCCGTCCAACAATCACATACCATGGAGGAGTGTCTATTTAGGTTAATTAATTTGGGACTGGGAATTCCATTGCCAGCTCTTTTTGCAAAATTATTGGATAAGTGGATGAAGCCACTAGTCCATTGGTGAAAGTTGCCCAACAAGAATGAAAGATAAACACCACATACTTCCTCATGAGCTATAAAACATTGACACAAATCAGAGGTGATAAATTTTGAATTATTTAAAGGTAGCACTCAAGCAATTTACTTTGGAATGGCGGAGAAATACCATGTAGTAGGTAGGTATGGTGGACGCAAATGGCATAGTGGTTGGCTCAAGGATTTTGGATGCATGAGAAGTATTCCCTCTCGATACAAGGCTTAGGCTAGCAAGGTTATTTGAAACAAACACAAGGATGAACCGGTGCAGCAAAACTCACATAAAAGACATATTGTAAACATTATAAGACTCTACACCGTCTTCCTTGTTGTTCAAACTCTTTACTAGAAATTATCTAGACCTTAGAGAGACCAATTATGCAAACCAAATTTTAGCAAGCTCTATGTATTTCTTCATTAATGGGTGCAAAGTATATGATGCAAGAGCTTAAACATGAGCACAACAATTGCCAAGTATCAAATTATCCAAGACATTTTATCAATTACCACATGTAGCATTTCCCGTTTCCAACCATATAACAATTAACGAAGCAGTTCAACCTTCGCCATGAACATTATGTGCTAAGAACACATGTGTTCATATGAACCAGCGGAACGTGTCTTTTTCCCACACAATCATGATGGATCATATTTTATTCAAACAAAAACAAAAACAAACAGACGCTCCAAGTAAAGTACATAAGATGTGACCGAATAAAAATATAGTTTCAAGAGAAGAAACCTGATAAGTTGTCGATGAAGAAGGGGATGCCTTGGGCATCCCCAAGCTTAGATGCTTGAGTCTTCTTAAAATATGCAGGGATGAAACACCGGGGCATCCCCAAGCTTAGAGCTTTCACTCTTCTTGATCACATTGTATCATCCTCCTCTCTTGACCCTTGAAAACTTCCTCCACACCAAACTCGAAACAAACTCATTAGAGGGTTAGTGCATAATTAAAAATTCACATGTTCGGAGGTGACACAATCATTCTTAACACTTCTGGACATTGCTCAAAGCTACTGGAAGTTAATGGAACAAAGAAATCCATCCAACACAGCAAAAGAGGCAATGCGAAATAAAAGGCAGAATCTGTCAAAACAGAACAGTCCGTAAAGACGAATTTTATTGAGGCACCAGACTTGCTCAGATGAAAATGCCCAAATTGAATGAAAGTTGCGTACGTATCTGAGGATCACTCATGTAAATTGGCATAATTTTCTGAGTTTCGTACAGAGAATTAGGCCCAGATTCGTGACAGCAAAGAAATCTGTTTCTGCGCAATAATCCAAATCTAGTATGAACCTTACTATCAACGACTTTACTTGGCACAACTAGGCACAAAACTAAGATAAGGAGAGGTTGGTACAGTAGTAACAACTTCCAAGACACAAATATAAAATAGAGGTACTGTAGCAAAATAAACACATGGGTTATCTTCCAAGAAGTTCTTTCTTTATAGCCATTAAGATGGGCTCAACAGTTTTAATGATGCACTCGCAAGAAATAGTAGTTGAAGCAAAAGAGAGCATCAAGAAGAAAATTCAAAACACATTTAAGTCTAACATGCTTCCTATGCATAGGAATCTTGTAAATAAACAAATTCATGAAGCATAATGCAACAAGCATAGAAAGATAAAACAAGTGCAGCTTCAAGATTTTCAGCAAAAAGAGAGGTGTTTTAGTAACATGAAAATTTCTACAACCATATTTTACTCTCTCATAATAATATCCAGTAGCATCATGAGCAAACTCAATAATATAACTATCAAATGAAACATTCTTATCATGAGTCTCATGCATAAAATTATTACTCTCCACATAAGCATAATCAATTTTATTAGTTGTAGTGGGAGCAAATTCAACAAAGTAGCTATCATTATTATTCTCATCAAGTGTAGGAGGCATAGTATAATCAAAACAAAATTTACTCTCCATAGTAGGTGGCACCAAAAGACCACTATCATTATAATCATCATAAATGGGAGGCAAAGTATCATCAAAGAAAATTTTCTCCTCAATGTTTGGGGGACTAAAAATATCATGCTCATCAAAACCAGCTTCCCCAAGCTTAGAACTTTCTATATCATTATCAACAATGGTGTTCAAAGCGTTCATACTAATATTACTACCAGCATGCAAATAAGGTTCCATAGGTTTTTAAATTTGCGCATTAAACCATTCATGTCTTAACTCAGGAAATAGAATAAGAAGCTCATTGTTGTCCATTATGCCTAACTAGTGTAAACAAGAAACAAAAAGATGCAATTGCAGGATCTAAAGGAAATAGCTTCGAACACTCACACAATGGCGCCGGAAAAGTACTTTTACCCGGGACCGGAGTATGAGTGCCTTTTACCTTTCCTCCCCGACAACGGCGCCGTGAAAAAGTGCTTGATGTCTACGGGTGCTTCTATTCTTGTAGACGAGTGTTGGGCCTCCAAGAGCAGAGGTTTGTAGAACAGCGAGCAAGTTTCCCTTAAGTGGATCACCCAAGGTTTATCGAACTCAGGGAGGAAGAGGTCAAAGATATCCCTCTCATGCAACCCTGCAACCACAAAGCAAGAAGTCTCTTGTGTCCCCAACACACCTAATAGGTGCACTAGTTCGGCGAAGAGATAGTGAAATACATGTGGTATGAATAAATATAAGCAGGTAGTAACGGCGCCGGAAAAGTGCTTGCCGGCGTGTGGTTGATGGTGGTAATATTGCAGGAAGTACAGATGCAGAAAACAATGAAACAAGCAACGTGTAGCGATATTTAGGAACAAGGCCTAGGGATCATACTTTCACTAGTGGACACTCTCAACATTGATCACATAACAGAATAAATAAATAGATGCTAGACTCTACACCCTCTTGTTGGATGATGAACACCACTAATCGTGTAGGATTACACTGAACCCTCAATGCCGAGAGTTAACAAGCTCCACAATATTCGATGTTCATATTTAAATAACCTTAGAGTGCATGACAGATCAACATAACCAAACCAAGTACTAACATAACATGCACACTGTCACCTTCACACTACGAAAGGAGGAATAGATCACATCAATACCATCATAACAATAGTTAACTTCATAATCTACAAGAGATCACAATCATAGCCTACGCCAAGTACTACACGATGCACACACTGTCACCATTACACCGTGCAGGAGGAATAAACTACTTTAATAACATCACTAGAGTAGCACACAGATAAATTGTGATACAAAACACATTGCAATCATAAAGGGATATAAATAAGCACTTCACTATGCCATTCATAACAGGAATAAGTATTCTGTGAAATATAGCCTAAGAGACCCACACGGTGCACACACTGTCACCTTTACACACGTGGGACAAGGAGTCTCCGGAGATCACATAAGTAAAACCCACTTGACTAGCATAATGACATCTAGATTACAAGCATCATCATATGAATCTCAATCATGTAAGGCAGCTCATGAGATTATTGTATTGAAGTACATAGGAGAGAGATTAACCACATAGCTACCGGTACAGCCCCGAGCCTCGATGGAGAACTACTCCCTCCTCATGGGAGACAACAGCGTTGATGAAGATGGCGGTGGTGATGGCAGCGGTGTCGATGGAGAAGCCTTCCGGGGCACTTCCCCGTCCCGGCGGCGTGCCGGAACAGAGACTCCTGTCCCCCGCATCTTGGCTTCGCGATGGCGGCGGCTCCGGAAGGTTTCTCGTACCGTGGCTTTTTCGTCTCGATGTTTTAGGTCGGGGACCTTTATATAGGCGAAGAGGCGGCGTCGAGAGGTCAACGAGGCGACGACACAACAGGGGGCGCGGGCCCCCCTTGGCCGCGCCGGCCTACTGTTTGGTGGGCCCGTGGCCCCCTCCGGCGGCTCTCGGGTGTTCTGGAAGCTTCATGCAATCCTAAGATGCTGGGCGTTGATTTCGTTCAATTCCGAGAATATTTCCTTACTAGGATTTCTGAAACCAAAAACAGCAGAAAACAGAGCAAGCTGCCCTTCGGCATCTCGTCAATAGGTTAGTTCCGGAAAACGCATAAATATGACATAAAGTATGTATAAAACATGTAGATATCATCAATAATGTGGCATGGAACATAAGAAATTATCGATACGTCGGAGACGTATCACGCTCCCATATGGGCATCCACATGTTCACGCTGTCTCTCATTCCAATGTCGAACTGTTCGCCCAATTGTTGCGCAGCAATGACCATTGGTGCACCGTCATCATTTACGCTGATGTCAAACTTCAGCAGCTTAAGCATCGTTCTTTCCTCAAAGTTGTCACCACAAAGGCCATAGAGCTCTCCACCGCAGAAGGCAATGTAGGTGACCTCCTCCATGATGGAAGGCCCTCGTTTCAAAGTCCAGCCACCATCCGGGCAGCCAACTCTGTACATTGCAATGTTTAATCTGTCTACGAAGATGGCGGCGAGGATGCAGTTGCTCGAGGTTGGGGCCTCAGAGAAGACGATCTCGTACACCTGCAAGTCGAACCCAGACTTCACCAGAAGTGTAGCTGCCGTGTCTAGAAAGAGGTTCATTATCACAAGCTAGCGGTTGCCGACCGCAGCGATCTAGCCGCCGTCGTAGGAACCAACGATCCGCTTGTACCAAAGGTCGCACGACACGTTGAAGTAAAAGATCCCACCGTCCTCGGGGCTGTACAGACGCTACGACATGGGGCCAACGGATTTGTGCGGTGGCGAGATCAGCAGCAACGGGACGGTGCGCTCTGTAGGGTGCCATGATGCCAGGCTGCGCCACGACCTGCAGACAGCGGCGATGCGCACCCGGTCACACAACGAGACTTTGAGGGAACCATGGCGAGTTTTTTTTCGAAATGGAGATGTACCCCGGCTTCTGCATCGTGATGATGCACACGGCCTTTTATTAAGGAAAGTTCAAGATCTTAAAATTTTACAACTCACTAATTGCCAAGAATTAATACAAAAATCAACCAGCAAAAAAAACAAAGACATACTATGACTACACATCAACATAGTCTCCTAGTATGTCGCCAGCCAGCCAGGCACAAGATACTCTGAGCGACCATCTCGAGCAGTATGCATCCAGAAGCCATGGCATCCCGCTGTCCCTGCGGCGAAAGGAGGGACCAAAGATGGACCCAATGTGCCACCATATGGATAACCTACAAGAAGTGAAAAGAATGTTTGTTATTAAAAATAATATCATTTCTCATCGTCCATATAGACCAACATAATGTCAACTGGGTTGAGTATGCATATTGTTAGAGAAGAACATTGGGCCACTAACTAAAGCCATGAATCATGGTGGAAGTTTCAGTTTGGACATTAATCCTCAATCTCTTATGAGAATATTATCTATTGTTGAATGCTTATGCATTAAAGAGGAGTCCATTATCTGTTTTCTATGTTGTCCCGGTATGGATGTCCTTAGTTGAGATCTATCAAAAACGAGAAATCAAATGCGATCTATCTCCTTGGACCTTTGTACAGAGTGACATAGAGGTACCCCTTTGTGACACTTGGTTGAAACATATGTAATGCAATGATAATCCATGTAAATCCAAGCTAATTAGGACAAGGTGCGAGCACTATTGGTATTCTATGCATGAAGCTTGCAACTTATAGGATGTCTTATGCATAACACATATGAATTATTACTACCGTTGACAAAATTGTTTCTATGTTTTCAAAATGAAAAGCTCTAGCATAAAAATAGTAATCCATGCTTCCCTCTACGAAGGGCCATTCTTTTACTTTATGTTGAGTCAGTTTACCTACTTCCTTCTATCTTAGAAGCAAACACTTGTGTCAACTGTGTGCATTGATTCCTACATACTTGCTTATTTGCATTCATCATATTACTTTATGTTGACAATTATCCATGAGATATACATGTTGAAGTTGAAAGCAACCGCTGAAACTTATATCTTCCTTTGTGTTGCTTCAAAACTTTCTACTAAGAATCTATTGCTTTATGAGTTAACTCCTATGCAAGTCTTATTGATGCTTGTCTTGAAATTACTATTCATGAAAAGTCTTTGCTATATGATTCAGTTGTTTATTCATTGTCTTTACCATTGCTTCGAATCACTTCATTCATCTCATATGCTTTACAATAGTATTGATCAAGATTATGATAGCATGTCACTTCAGAAATTATCCTTGTTATCGTTTACCTACTCGAGGGCGAGTAGGAACTAAGCTTGGTGATGCTTGATACATCTCAAATGTATGTTCCATGCTAGTTTTATGACAATACTCACATGTTTTATACACACATTACATCATTATTATGCATTTTCCGGCACTAACCTATTAACGAGATGCCGAAGCGCCAGTTCCTGTTTTGTGCTGTTTTTGGTTTCAATAATCCTACACAGGAAATATTCTCGGAATTGGACGAAACGAACGCCCAGGGTCTTATTTTTTCACGGAGCTTCCAGAAGACCGAAGAGGATACGAAGTGGGGCCACGGGGCGCCAACACCACAAGGCCGCGCGGCCAAGGGGGGGCCGCGCCGCCCTATGGTGTGGGGCCCCCGTGCCTCCTCCGAATCTGCCCTTCCGCCTACTTATACTCTCCATCGCGAAAACCCTATTACCGAGAGCCACGATACGGAAAAAGTTCCAGAGACGCCGCCGCCGCCAATCCCATCTCGGGGGATTCAGGAGATCGCCTCCGGCACCTGCACGGAGAGGGGAATCATCACCCGGAGGACTCTACATCACCATGATCGCCTCCGGATTGATGTGTGAGTAGTTCATCCTTGGACTATGGGTCCATAGCGAGTAGCTAGATGGTTGTCTTCTCCTCATGTGCTATCATGTTTAGATCTTGTGAGCTGCCTATCATGATCAAGATCATCTATTTGTAATACTACATGTTGTGTTTGTTGGGATCCGATGAATATGGAATACTATGTCAAGTTGATTATTGATCTATCATATATGTGTTGTTTATGATCTTGCATGCTCTCCAGTTGCTAGTAGAGGCTCGGCCAAGTTGATACTTGTGACTCCAAGAGGGAGTATTTATGCTCGATAGTGGGTTCATGCCTCCATTGAATGCTGGGACAGTGACGAGAAAGTTCTAAGGTTGTGGATGTGATGTTGCCACTAGGGATAAAACATCGATGCTTTGTATAAGGATATTTGTGTTGATTACATTACGCACCATACTTAATGCAATTGTCTGTTGTTTGCACCTTAATACTGGAAGGGGTGCGGATGCTAAACTGAAGGTGGACTTTTTAGGCATAGATGCATGCTGGATAGCGGTCTATGTACTTTGTCGTAATTCCCTAAGTAAATCTCATAGTAGTCATCATGATATGTATGTGCATTGTTATGCCCTCTCTATTTATCAATTGCCCAACTGTAATTTGTTCACCCAACATTCTATTTATCTTATTGGAGAGACACCACTAGTGAACTGTGGACCCTGGTCCATTCTTTTACATCTGAAATACAATCAACTGCAATCTCTATTCTCTGTTGTTCTTGATGGCGTGTATTTCACACGTTCGTTGGGCAACCCCAAGAGGAAGGTATGATGCGCACAGCAGCAAGTTTTCCCTCAGAAAGAAACCAAGGTTTATCGAACCAGGAGGAGCCAAGAAGCACGTTGAAGGTTGATGGCGGCGGGATGTAGTGCGGCGCAACACCGGAGATTCCGACGCCAACGTGGAACCTGCACAACACAACCAAAGTACTTTGCCCCAACGAAACAGTGAGGTTGTCAATCTCACCGGCTTGCTGTAACAAAGGATTAACCGTATTGTGTGGAAAATGATTGTTTGCAGAGAAAATAGTAGAAACAAGTATTGCAGCAGATTTGTATTTCAGTATTAAAGAATGGACCGGGGTCCACAGTTCACTAGAGGTGTCTCTCCCATAAGATAAAAGCATGTTGGGTGAACAAATTACAGTCGGGCAATTGACAAATAGAGAGGGCATAACAATGCACATACATGACATGATAAGTATAGTGAGATTTAATTGGGCATTACGACAAAGTACATAGACCGCCATCCAACCGCATCTATGCCTAAAAAGTCCACCTTCGGGTTATCGTCCGAACCCCTCCAGATATTAAGTTGCTAACAACGGACAATTGCATTAAGTATGGTGCGTAATGTAATCAACAACTACATCCTCGGACATAGCGCCAATGTTTTATCCCTAGTGGCAACAGCACAACACAACCTTAGAACTTTCGTCACTCGTCCTGGTGTCAATGCGGGCATGAACCCACTATCGAGCATAAATACTCCCTCTTGGAGTTAAAAGTAAAAACTTGGCCAGAGCCTCTACTAGAAACGGAGAGCATGCAAGATCATAAACAACACATATGTAATAACTTGATAATTAACATGACATGGTATTCTCTATCCATCGGATCCCGACAAACACAACATATAGAATTACAGATAGATGATCTTGATCATGTTAGGCAGCTCACAAGATCCAACAATGAAGCACAATGAGGAGAAAACAACCATCTAGCTACTGCTATGGACCCATAGTCCAGGGGTGAACTACTCACTCATCACTCCGGAGGCGACCATGGCGGTGTAGAGTCCTCCGGGAGATGATTCCCCTCTCCGCGCGGGGTGCCGGAGGCGATCTCCGGATCCCCCGAGATGGGACTCGGCGGTGGCGGCGTCTCGCAAGGTTTTCCGTATCGTGGCTCTCCGCACTGGGGGTTTCGTCACGCGAGGCTTTAAGTAGGCGGAAGGGCAAGTCAAGAGGCGGCACGGGGGGCCCACACCATAGCCCGGCGCGGCTAGGGGTGGGGCCGCGCCGCCCTAGGGTTTGGCCACCCCGTGGCCCCCCTTCGTCTCGTCTTCGGACTTCGGAAGCTTCGTGGAAAAATAGGCCCCCGGGCTTTGATTTCGTCCAATTCCGAGAATATTTCCTTACTAGGATTTCGAAACCAAAACAACAGAAACAACAGAACCGGCACTTCGCATCTTGTTAATAGGTTAGTTCCGTAAAATGCACGAATATGACATAAAGTGTGCATAAAACATGTAGGTATCATCAATAATATGGCATAGAACATAAGAAATTATCGATACGTCGGAGACGTATCAAGCATCCCTAAGCTTAGTTTCAGCTCGTCCCGAGCAGGTAAAACGATAACAAAGATAATTTCTGAAGTGATATGCCATCATAACCTTGATCATACTATTTGTAAACATATGTAGTGGATGCAGCGATCAAAACAATGGTGATGACATGATTAAACAAGTGAATCATAAAGCAAAGACTTTTTATGAATAGTACTTCAAGACAAGTATTAATAAGTCTTGCATAAGAGTTAACTCATAAAGCAATAAATCAAAGTAAAGGTATTGAAGCAACACAAAGGAAGATTAAGTTTCAGCGGTTGCTTTCAACTTGTAACATGTATATCTCATGGATAATAGTCAACATAGAGTAATATAACAAGTACAATATGCAAGTATGTAGGAATCAATGCACAGTTCACACAAGTGTTTGCTTCTTGAGGTGGAGAGAGATAGGTGAACTGACTCAACATAAAAGTAAAGAGAATGGTCCTTCAAAGAGGAAAGCATCGATTGCTATATTTGTGCTAGAGCTTTTATTTTGAAAACATGAAACAATTTTGTCAACGGTAGTAATAAAGCATATGAGTTATGAAAGTTATATCTTACAAGTTGCAAGTCTCATGCATAGTATACTAATAGTGCCCGCACCTTGTCCTAATTAACTTGGACTACCGGATCTTTGCAATGCTCATGTTTTGACCAAGCGTCACAATGG